>NC_080846.1:49535826-49839132 GCF_030435755.1 Ochotona princeps | reverse complement strand
TAAGTGGTTTCCAATAAAAGAAAATTTACTATATATATATAAAAAATAGAAAAGCAGGTGTCATTACATCTTCCCCTCTGGTGCAAAGAGAGGTGGGAAGAAGTCAGAAAATACCAAGGATTGGACAAGAAACTAACAATTCCGTTAGTTAAAAAGTTCTCTGAAATGATCATATATCTCACCACTTACTTCATTTTGTATTTCCCTCTCATACTCCGCTATCCTTCTTCTCGCCTTAACACCTCTGCCCCTGCCCAGTAGACTCCAAGCCAATGATACCATCTTTTCCTTTCCTTTGAAAAAAATAACTCATCCATTTTGTTTCATACCTAGAACTATATAAACACTGCTAACTTTGGCAACCCATTTCCTCTCCATTGAACTTTCTGCAAAGCCTCCTCCCACCCCAATCTCATTAAAGCCAACAATTCGGTTTCTTGCATTTGAATCAGAGAAGCTAAATATTGATGAAGAAAAAAAAGATCTCAGGATCTTGCTGATGCATCTCACTTTAAATTTATCCCCTACAACTCTAACATTTCCATATACAACACTTCCCTGATGTTTTCTATTTTCTGTTCTTTGCAGTGACTTTCATAGCTTCTCTTTCCCGAAATTCCTCCTCAGCAGATGATCCTGCCTCAGGTTTCACGGCTAACCTGGATGTATTTAATTGAGACTGCTTTATTGTTCCAATACCACACCTGGCAGCTGACTTGCAGCTATTTCCGTATGCTTTTACTTCTTCCTCATTAAGAAGGAACAGGGGCTAGTGTGGTGGTGAAAAGTGTTGACACCTGCACTGATGGCATCTCTTTTGGGTGTCAGTTGTAGTCCCAGCTGCTTCTCTCCTTCTCCTCCTTTTTCAGAGAGGAAGATCTTACATCCACTGGTTAACCCCTCAAATGGCTGCAATAGCTTGAACTGTGCTGATCCAAAAGCAGGAAACAAGAACTTCCTCCAGGGCCCCCACATGGATACAGGGGCCAAACGACTTGGGCCATCCTCCACTGTTTTCCCCAACTATCAGCAGGGAACTGGATTGGAAGTGGGGCAATCAGGGCACAAACTGATACCCATATTGGATGGTGGTGCTTGAAAGTGGAGGATTAGCCCATTGAGCCATGGTGCTGACTCCCAGCTGCTTCACTTCTGATCCAGCTCCCTGTTAATGTGCACGTGAGAAAACAGTGGAGGATGGCTGAAGTGCTTGGGCCCCTGTATGCACACAGGAGACCCCGATGAAGCTCCAGCTTCCTGGCTTAAGCCTGACCCAGCCCTGGGCATTGCAGCCATTTGGGAAGTGAACCAGTGGGCAGACAGATCTATCTTTCACTCTGTAACTCTGCCTTTCAAATAAACAAATAAAGAAGAACAAAAGGAGAAGGCGCTGCCCCTGTGCCTACCTGAGGCTGGTCACTCTATGCCCTGGAAAGGGTTAGAACAAACTGGATTGCACTGGACAATGGGCAGAGTGCATGGACAGTATTCAAATCCTGCCCTCAACAATTGTACACCCTACACAGCTGCCGATATGTGACACAATTTCGCAGAAGGGTGATAAAGTAATCCAGAAGATGTTAAAATAGCACTCTGAAGAGTTCACTCAGGGGGCAGGTGTTTTAGGCACAGCCAATGAGGTGGCTACTTGGTAACCCTACACCCATATCATAGTGTCTGTTCCAGTTCTGGATACTCTGCTTTCCATCCTCTTTCCAGCCAATGCCCCTGGGAAGGCAGGGGATGATGACCCAAGGACTCGGGTCCTGCCACCCACATGGGCAACCCAGATGGCTTGCCTGGCTTTGGCCTGGTCCTACATGGGCAGTTTAAGCCATTTGGTGACTAAACCAGCAATTGGAAGATTCTTTATCTTCCAGCATTTTTCTCTCAGTACTCTGATTTTCAAATAAATAAACTTTTTCTTGTTTTAAATAAGAAAAAAAGCGCCTGGCATGATAGCCTGGTGGTTAAATCCTTGCCTTGCATGTGCCAGGATCCCATATGGGTGCCGGCTCTAATTTCGGCAACCTCAGTTCCCATCCAGTTCTCTGCTTGTGACCTGGTAAAGTGGTTGAGGATGGCCCAAAGTCTTGGGATCCTGCACCAAATGGAAGACCCAGAAGAATCTCCTGGCCCCTGACTTTGGATAGGCTCAGCTTCGGCCACTATACCCACTTGGGGAGTGAATCAGCAAACGGAAGATCTTTCCCTCTGTCTCTTCCCCTCTCTTGTATATCTGACTTTCAAATAAAAACAAATCTTTAAAAAAAAAAAATATATAAGGGCCCGGGCCCGGCGGCATGGCCTAGTGGCTAAAGTCCTCGCCTTGAACGCGCCAGGATCCCATGTGGGTGCAGGTTCTTTTTTTTTTTTTTTCTAAGATTTATTTATTTTTATTACAAAGTTAGATATACAGAGAAGAGGAGAGACAGAGAGGAAGATCTTCCGTCTGATGATTCACTCCCCAAGTGAGCCGCAACGGCCGGTGCGCGCCGATCCGATGCCAGGAACCAGGAAACTCTTCCGGGTCTCCAACTCGGGTGCAGGGTCCCAAAGCATTGGGCCGTCCTCCACTGCTTTCTCAGGCCACAAGCAGGGAGCTGGATGGGAAATGGAGCTGCCGGGATTAGAACCGGCGCCCATATGGGATCCCGGTGCGTTCAAGGCGAGGACTTTAGCCGCTAGGCCACGCCGCTGGGCCCTGGGCGCAGGTTCTAATCCCAGCTGCTCCACTTCCCATCCAGCTCCCTGCCTGTGGCCTAAGAAAGCAGTCAAGGACAGCCCAAATCCTTGGGACCCTGCAGCCATGTGGGAGACCCGGAAGAGGTTCGTTCCAGAGTCCTGGCTTCGGATTGGCGCAGCACTGACCGTTGCAGTCACTTGGAGAGTGAATCAGTGGACGGAGGATCTTCCTCTCTATGTATCTGATTTTCCAATAAAAATAAATAAATCTTTAAAAAATAAAGAAAAACTTACATATTTCAGCCTTCATGGTTATATTCACACTAAACCTGTGGCTTCATCAAAGCGTGAACGAATCAAGGCCAGACTTCACATTCCCTCTGCATTCCTCCACCCTACCCCAGTACCCAGGCACTCCCTGGTACTTTTGTCCCTTCAGTAGCATTTAAACCTACATCACCCTTTGACACTGCACATTAGTCTTTGTTCCTGACATTTTCACAAACATTTACTCCACTCAGTAAACACTGAGTGCTAGGTGCTAAAGACATGAGCTCCTGGGATGAAGTGCATTCTCCATTTAGACTGATCAGTTACACTGTGCACACTCCGGCTGCGATCTGAGCCAGTGATGGCAGCAAGCAGCAAGTGTTCACTTCCGCTGGTGGACAACAGGGAAGGTTTGGCAGGCCTTGGCTTTGTTATTCAACAAATAATTCCAAGGGGCAGGTGCTGTGTTATAGAGGGTTTAAAATGCCACCTGCGGGCCCGGCGGAGTGGCCTAGCGGCTAAAGTCCTCGCCTTGAAAGCCCCGGGATCCCATATGGGCGCTGGTTCTAATCCCGGCAGCTCCACTTCCCATCCAGCTCCCTGCTTGTGGCTTGGGAAAGCAGTTGAGGACGGCCCAAAGCTTTGGGACACTGCACCCGCGTGGGAGACCCGGAAGAGGTTCCTGGTTCCCGGCATCGCATCGGCCCGTTGCGGCTCACTTGGGGAGTGAATCATCGGATGGAAGATCTTCCTCTCTGTCTCTCCTCCTCTGTGTATATCCGGCTTTCCAATAATAATAAAAAATCTTAAAAAAAAAAAAAATGCCACCTGCAACTCCAGCACCCCTGAAGGGCCCTGACACAAGTCCCAGTGGTTCCACTTCCAATCCAATTCCCTGTAATATGGCTGGGAAAGCAGTGGAGATGGTTCAAGTTCTTGGATCCTTGTACCTATGTGACAGACCTAGATGAAGCTCCTGGCTTCAGTCCTGCTTTGTTCTGTGGCAACCATTTAGGCAGTGAATCAATGAAAGGAAGATCTCTCTCTCTCTCTTTTAACTATGCCTTGCCAATTAAGGCAGAATGAAAAGTCTTCTGTCTACTGGTTCACTCCCAAAATGGGTGCAATGGCAAGAGCTGAGCCAATCTGAAACCATGAGCCAGGAGCTTCTTCCAGGTCTCCCATGCAGGAACAGGGTCCCAAAGCTTTGGAGCATCCTCCACTGCTTTCCCAGGTCATAAGCAGGAAGTTGGAAGGGAAGTAGAGCATCCGGGACATGAACCAGTGCCCAGAGTGCTTGAAAAGTAAGGATTTAGCTATTGAGCCATTGCACTGGGTCCCAAATAAATAATTCTTTTTTAAGATTTATTTATTTTTATTGGAAAATCAGATATACAGAGAGGAGGAGAGACAGAGAGGAAGACCTTTCATCTGATGATTCACTCCCCAAGTGAGCACAATGGCCAGTACTGTACCAATCCATAGCCAGGAGCCAGGAACTTCCTCCAGGTCTCTCATGTGGCTGCAGGGTCCCAAGGCTTTGGGTCATCCTTGACTGCTTTCCAGGCCACAAGCAGGGAGCTGGATGGGAAGCAGGGCTGCCAGGATTAGAACCGGAGTCCATATGGGATGCCAGTGCATCAAAGGCAAGAACTTCAGCCACTAGGCCACTGCACTGGGCCTATAAATAATTTTTAAAAGCATTTATATAGCTTAGAGAGTAAACATTACAATAGTAGTTACAGTGCCTGTATTCCACATGAATGTTAGGTTCAGTTTACTGGCTCCAGCTTCCTCTAATGCAGACCCTGGAAATCTTCAGTGATGGCTAACATCATTGGATTCCTGCTGCCCATGTGGGAGACCTGGATTGAACTGCTGGCATCTAGCCTTAGCCTGGTCCATGTGAGCACTGGGGGATATGAACCAGCAGATAGACGATCTCTCTCTCTTCCTGCACCCTCTTCTGTCACTCTACCTTTCAAACAAATAAAACAAAATGATTGAAAGTCTCAGATCCAGTCAGCAGTCATTCCTTTATAGCACAATCACACAACAGGCTGGAGAGCTAAGATCTGCATGGTTTGGAACAAAGAGTGTTCAAATCAGTTACTTCCCAAAGAGGAAAGAGTCAACCACACGCTGGAAGCAAACCGCTCACATTTTTCCCTCCTAAGGGTGCCTGCAGAACTGGAGCAGGGTCCTTCACATAGAACTGGGACCCAAGACAGGCTGTTCCACACCACAAACCAGAGGAGTGAATTGTAAAAGTACCATTTGGTTCCAATTTTAAAACTAATTTATGGAGCTGCCATAGTGGTATAGTGGGTTAACCCTGCAATGCTAGTTTATATGGGTGCTGGTTCAAGTCCAGACTACTCCAGACTTTCCTCCTGGGAAAGCAGCAGAAGATGGCCCAAGTGCTTGGACCCCTGCAACCATGTGAGAGTCCCAGATGAAGCTTCTGCCATCAGTCTGGCCCGGCCCTGGCAGTTTGGGCCATTTGGGGAGTGCACCAGTGAATGAAAGATCTCTCTGTCTTTGCCGCTCCCTCTCTTCTGCCTTTCAAAAAATTTTTTTAAATTTTATTTATTTATTTATTTATTTATTTATTATAATCTTACATAGTTGATTAGGATAAAAATTGTCAAGGGCAACAGGAAAGTGGGTAAGACCATTGTTTCCACACTAATATCATCATTTTTTCCCCTGTATCTGGGGTTAAGGGAGAAACAAAAGGAGAAACCCCACCCAGCCTCCCACCCATCCCAGGTCCCCAATGTGAGACACGCTCCAAGGGTCCTGCTCAAGCAGTTTTGATAGTTCAATAGTTCTGAATTGCTGCCAGTCTCGCCGTTCCAAGCATGAAAAATTTATTCAGAATCCACTGGCTGACATAGTCTCTTCTTGGTTGGGGTTCTGAGATCAGCAGTTCAGTTGGAGTGATCTCCAAAGAAACTTCGTTTGAGGTGATCCCAGACCTGATTTTTGTGTATGCCTGCCAGTATAGGGGGGTCTGGCACTGTCCATCACCCCAATCAGCTTATGCACATGCTGGTCATTGCATTTGCTGGTCAGTTCTGTTTCCAGCCCTGTCTTCCACGCCAACCAATGGTTGTTGCAGTCCAGCCCAATCCTGTCAACTTCATACTTGGCTCTCAGGCATACCAGTGGGAGCCGCAGCCTAGTTGGGGCGACTCCCCATAACCCGTACCAGGCCTGCCCCCTACCCTGGTTCCCATGCTTGCCAGTATGTACCACAGACTTGTTCAGTCTGTCCCACATCACATTCAGCTCTCCTACATGTCAATGGGCGTTGAAACCTAGTTCAACCCAACCAACCCTACTATCCATGCTACACACCTACTGGCAGGTGCCTTTCTTGTCTAGCCACCCCTGCCCCTGTCCTGGTTTTCATGCTGTCCAGGGGGAGTGGTAACCCAAGAAGGAGGTGCCCACTATTTCCCTTCTGGGCCACTCCCACTCTCAAATTATGCACTCTCCAGGTGGTTCTGCAGTTTAACTTGACAGAATTAGCCCCTAGTGCCAGCATCTGCCAGCTGATGCTGCGGAAAAGCCCAACCAACCCTCACCCACTCTAATCTTTGGTTGCACCAGTTGGAACAGTCAGCCCAACCTGGCTTTTCCCTGATCTAGCTCACATGAGGCCCCCATGTAGCCCTGCCTGGTCTGGTCTGCCCCCATCCTAACTCACGCTCTCCAGTGGGAGTGTTTGTCCAGCAGGGGAGGCCACATTCCCCCTGCCGGCTTTGCCCGCTCCCTGGTTCTCACGTGTGCTGATTGGGTGCTGCGGCCACAGCTGGTAAAGTTCACCTAACCTTGGCCTTCTATAATGTGCACTGGTTTGTGTCACAACCGAACCTGGCTCGGCCCACACTCTGTTCTGGTGCTTGGATTCACCAGTGGGTGATGTGAACTGATTCAGCCTTGTCTGTCCCCTACCTATGCCAAATGTATGCCGGTGGGTATCTTTCTCTGGCCTGATCTGGGTTGCTCGCTATCATGGTCTTTATGCTCATCTGTAGGGACTATGTCCCAACAGATGAGTTTCCCAAGCTCCTCCATCAGAACCTCTCCCTATGCCAGATCTTGTGCATACTGGTGGGTCCGTGGGCCAGCCCTCTTTGCTAGCCTTCAATCCATTCCGGTTCTTACTGTTGGATGCTTCAGCCCAACCAAGGCTCGTCCATACCCAGACACTGTTCACACATGGCTCAGTAGGGGCAGAGACCTAGCCTAGTCCATCCTACATGTACCCAGGTTCCCCAGAACATCAGATGGTGCTGGTGTCTAGCCCGGCTAGGTGTACCCAGCCCCAGTTCACACTTGTGCCAAGGGAGATTGCAGCCATATCCAGACCAGAATGCAGCCTCCATTCTGGCCCCTGCACTCTCTCATGGGAACCCCAACCCAGCAAGGGTGTACTCTCACAGCTCCCCAACCGAGCCTGTTCCCAGCACACGTGCCAGTGGTTGCTCTGACCCACTTGGCTTAGCCCCTAACCTGTCTTGGCTTTTGCCTTTGATGCTGTGGCCTAGTATCCCCGTCTCATGCAGACCAGTAGTAGGTGTAAGAGCCTACTTCGGCATGACATGTGCTCCATCCTGATTTCTGTTCTTCCTTGTGAGTTGAGGTTTGCTCGGCTCTGCCTGCTCTGCCCCCTTCCAGTTGTAGCTCGGCCCACTCCACATCCTATTTTAGGATGCACATTTGGGTGCTGCTGCCTTGAACTTCCCAGACTACTGTTATCGGTTCTTTTACCTGTAAGTGATGGCAGGTTCCGTGGTCACCCCAGCTCAGCCCATCATCACCCCAGCTTGCAAGCTAACCAGTGGGACTTGTATTTCCACAGCGTTTGGACCACACTTCCCCCATAGAATTGACCCCCGGACCTGGTTCTCTCACGTGCTGGTTAGTGTCTTGACTCTGCCAAGTGTGACCTGTCCATTGTTCTACCACTCAGTCAGGTACTGGCACCTAGCCCTGCCAGACAGGCCCCCAGCCATAGTTTTCATGTGGACTGGTGTGTGGCAGTCAGTGATGCTCTACACTAACAGCCCATCTCAGGATTCCCATTTGGGCCGGTGAATCAGTCTGGCCCAAATAGATCTTGTGGCCTCTCCCCTCCAAACCACCAGGTCTCATTCCTAATTCTTGCCAGCAAGTTCTGTGACCCGGTTGCTGGGAATCACAGAGAATTCATCCCTCACCTACACTCACACTGGCCTTATCCATGGATGTTCCTAGGCAGCAATTACATATCCTAACAATCCCAGAGCTCGCCACCGGGGGCCAACAGGCAGAGCCTGGCACCACTTGGTGCGCTGGCAGCAGAAAACCTAGGACTTGGTCACCACCTGTCGACAGTGACTTTGGCCTGAGTCCCCAGCATTGGGTTCGGCCTGGCTGGGGCACCTCCCACAGCTGCCACACTGCAGGGAGCTGCTTTTGCCCCAAACCCACGGTTGAACACATTTTTTAATATTTTAAAAAGATATTTATTTATTTAATTGAAATACAGAGCGAGAGAGAGAAAGGGGGTGAGACAGGGAGGGAGAGATCTTCCATTCTCTGATTTGCTCACCCAGATGCCACAATAAGCAGGTGAAGGGGGGCCAGCTTAAACATGGAGCTTTGGAACTCCATCATTTATTTTCCTTAATGGTACATAATAGCTCAGTGGTTCTGTATTGCTTTATTCTTTTTTTCTGACTTTACGCTGAAAGTATTAGAAAAAAAAAAACCCTCACAGTGAAGTTTAGACTCTCTTCTTGGAGAACAGGAAAATTTGTAAATGAGATGGGGAGGGGGAGGATCCATTTGGGATTAATAAAACAATAGATTCTGTGGCCTAAGGGAGGCATTGAACCAAGGCGCAGGGGTAAGGAAAAGATAAACTTCATTAAAAACTCTTCCCTATTGTGAAATCCCTGCATTCGGCAAACTTCTCTTTTCTCATTTTGCAATGCTTGTCCCTACTGGAAAACCGCAGACCCTATTCCCTGTACCCCAACTTGTTCTGCTATTTTTATTCTTCAGTCCTTTCTATTCTCTCTGGTCTCCACAGCTCCAACATGCGACTTCGACGTTGAACCAAAGGAAATCTGTTTTGGGAGGTTTTTTTTTGTTTGTTTGTTTCTTATTCATCCGTGGGGCCTGCCAAAGCCAGCACTTCACCTGCGGGACCTTGTGGTTCTGCGCTCCGGGTGACCTTCGTTTATCTAGTTATCTTTCGGCATCTGTCGAAACTCTAACTCTACCGGTGGGGAGACTTTCAGTGTGGATGCTGAAGACGAGTGAACTCTGCCACAGCAACCGGGGACAAGGAAGACGTAACGACGGCGGCACCGGGGACCGACCTTGACGTAGGATTTGCGCAGGCAAAGACCAAGGAGGCACAGCGCCCTCTAAAGGGAGTGCGCACTAATGAGGTCATGGTATCACGTGTCCTTAGTTCCACCAATCGGAAGTTAGCAATCGCTTCCTCTGTTCCCCATGGAAACAATCCCGCCCCACTGACCTCCTTCCCAGTAAGTCGTGAGACTTTGCCGTTTTATTGAATGTTCAAGCTGACAATCAAATACCTGCGCCCTCTGGCTGGATGGCTTGCTTCCGCTAAGCATGAGAAGACACTGATTGGTCAAGGTGGCAATGGCTAGTTTGTTCCTATCCAACGATCCTCACAAGGGGCGGGGTTTGAGTAAGACGTATGTCCAATCAGCGACGTCGTTGCTTTTGCGACTCCACGTCGGCATCAGCTGCGAGGCAAGATGGAGGCGCTGATTTTGGTAGGAGCCGGAGGGGCTGCGGAGCTGCTACCGTGGCCGGAGGGGCGGGAGTCAGGGTTCAGGCCGAGCTGGGAGGGGAAGACAGCAGCGTCTGGATGATCCTCGGGAGCCGAGGGATGTGCCGGCCCTGGAATAAGCGTGTGGCCTAGTGCCGGAGGAAGCGGAGTAGGGGAGAGGGCTCCGAGTCTGTGCGAAATTGAGGGGAATACACGGCTCCCAGCACACTTAGGGTCGCAGGCGTGCTGGTTAGGTTTGCTTCGGCTGCCCTTTGACTTCTCAGCCTCGTGAGTGACGTCCTAATTTCTGCCGAAACCTCCACATTCGCCTCCAAATTATAAGGCTAGAATACATATTTTGTTTTCTTAATCACAGATAGCCCCCGATGGTTCTTAAAGTTTGACTTCCCATTGATAAATCCCCGTTTTAGTCCTTTCCAAGAAACTGTTTTTACTTTCGTCTCCTCATATCCCCTGTGATATCTGTCAGGATGAAGAATCAGTATTCCATCCAAGTTCTGAAATTCCTCATAGGGATAGCCTGGTTTCTTTATTCTGTTCTCCTTTTCCCAACCCCGTTTGGACTTGAGGGATTCTCAGGTAGGGTTCTCGTGCTGTTTCTCCCCCTCTGGTTATAGGAACATTGTGGTGTTTCAAGAAGTGTGTTAGCACTCTTTTTTTTTTTTTTTTTTTTTTTTTTTAAGATTTATTCATTTTATTACGGCCAGATATACAGAGAGGAAGATCTTCTGTCCGATGATTCACTCCCCAAGTGAGCCGCAACGGGTCGGTGCGCGCAGATCCGAAGCCAGGAACCCGGAACCTCTTCCGGGTCTCCCACGCGGGTGCAGGGTCCCAATGCATTGGGCCGTCCTCGCCTGCTTTCCCAGGCTACAAGCAGGGAGCTGGATGGGAATTGGAGCTGCCGGGATTAGAACCGGCGCCCATATGGGATCCCGGGGCTTTCAAGGCGAGGACTTTAGCTGCTAGGCCACTGCGCCGCCGGGCCCTGTGTTAGCACTCTTATCTAGAGGCTACTTTTCGTGTGCTCCAACAAAATATCTGTTACCTTTTCTTTGGAACTGGACCAAAGCATCTATTTGAAAAGTCGTCTGTCTTAAATTGGAAGGTTTGTGTGTGTCTGTGTGTACAGGTCTAGGAATTTAGTGACCAGCCCTGTACAGTCTCTCTCTCTTCTAAGAAGCTTTCTCTTCTATTCTGGTCCTCACCAGGTAAAAGAGAGTCATAGGCTTTAATTCACCTTTTAAAATAGCCACGATAAAATTTATTCTCATGGTATGGGTTCTTAAGCTCAAAAGCTTGAAGTTTGGAGTGTTTTCTGTAGCAGGTGGGCTTTGAGTTTTCTTAGCCAGGTAGTAGCCTAGGATAGGGTCTAGAGAATTGGATTCTTTGGAAGTGTTTAGACTGCTCCATACGTACGTTTAGAAGGAAGTCTTCTGGGCCTGGCTAAACAGCTCAGTGGCTAAATCCTCGCATTGCAACCACTGGGATCAGATGCCATATGTACACCAGGCAGTTCTACATCCCACCCAGCTCCCTGCTTGTGGTCTGGGAAAGCAGTGGAGGATGGCCCAAAGCCTTGGGACCCAGTACCCATAAGAGAGACCCAGGATGTGAACCGTGCCCATGTGGGATCCCCGTGCATGTAAGGCGAGGACTTTAGCCGCTAGGCTACTGCGCTGAGCCCTAGTCCTCCACTTTAACCTGTGCTTAAGATGCCGCTTTCACAGGCTGCTAATTTGACCAGATGCCCTGGACTTGACTGGGGCAGGTCTTGTGGGTTATCAGGTTAAGCTGCCACCTGAGATGCTGGCATCCTGTAGTGGAGTGTGGGTTCCAGTCCCAGCCTACACTGCCTTCAATCCAGCTCCCTGCTGATGTGTCTGGGAAGGCAGTGGATGATAGCCCAGATGCAATTCCTGGTTTCTGTCTGGCCCAACCCTGGCCATTGCAGCTATTTGAAGAGTGAGCCAGTGTATGAAAGATGGATCTCTAGCTCTGTCACTCTGCCTTTCAAATAGATAAAATAAATCTTAAAAAAGGAGCAACGAATTATTTATCAAGATTAAGTTTTGATTTCCTCATCCTTCCAGACCAAGTCTATCTGGTGTTACTGTGGATACTCTCTTTTTTTTTTTTTTAAGATTATTTATTTATTTATTGGAGAGGCGGATATACAGAGAGGAGAAGAGACAGAGAGGAAGATCTTTCACCTGAGCGCATCGGCTGAAGCTGAGCCAATCCAAAGCCAGGGAGCCAGGAGCTCTTCCCGGTCTCCCGTGTGGGTGCAGGGTCCCAAGGATTTGGGCCGTCTTCAACTCCTTTCCCAGGCCACAAGCAGGGAGCTGGATGGGAAATGGGGCTCCCGGGGTTAGAACCGGCAACCATATGGGATCCTGGCGCATGCAAGGCGAGGACTTTAACCACTACGCTATCATGCTGGGCCCTCTCTCGCTCGCTCGCTTTTTTTTTAACCTCTGCAACATACAGAATTGTCACTTCAACAACTAACACTTTCAGTTATAGAAAACGTTTTTCTTGGGGGCAACAGGTGTCAGTGCTATGCTAGTCTCTCAAATTCTTGGGTATTTAACATTTTTCTTCATCTGTGTGAGCTCTTTTCAACATTTTTTTTTTTCTCTTTACAATTTCGTTGACTTCCCATACGGTTCGGGTCCCAGCTGCTGCACCTCCGACCCAGCTCCCTGCTAGATGACCTCCCTGAAGATGACCTAAGTGTTTGGGGCCCTGCCACCCATGTGGGAGACCAGAACACAGCTCCTGGTTCCTAGCCCAGCCCAGGCTGTTGAAGCCATCTGGGCAGTGAACCAGCAAATAAGATTGTCTTTCTCCCCACCCTCCACTGCTTCTATCCACTTCTCTCTGTAACCCTGTCAAATAAATAAATCTTTTTGAAAAAAAAATCATCCTTTTGTATTTACAATTAGAATTCAACCTTCTTTGGGAGAAGTGAGAGAACAACAATTACATAATTTCTGTATTCAGTGGTTCAGGTGAGAAACCTTGAGAATCAGGTGATTTTTCCTAATTCTTCTTATAACCCTCAAAATGAACCTGCAAGATTTTATTCCGTTTTTTATTCTACATTCTACTTTCCCCACTACTTGTTTTGTATCTCATTCCCTCCTTCATCTGGTCAGTGGCATTTTCTGATGTCTGTTATGAGAATGTGAGGAATACCTGAATCTTACTTGCAGCCTTCGGTGAACCAGAGCTTACTGTGCCCAGGTAGGATGTAACGAGCTGTTACTGAGGCAGAACAGGCTCCTGCAGGCTTCCTCCTTTCACATTTTTATCTCTGGGAAAATGTGGTCAAAGCATGTTCTTCTGTCCTTACCTCTACGTGGTATACAGCTGTAGGATCTTTTTTTTTTTTTAAAGATTTATTTATTTGATCACAAAGTCAGATATACACAGAGGAGGAGAGACAGAGAGGAAGATCTTCCGTCCGATGATTCACTCCCCAAGTGAGCCACAACGGCCGGTGCGCGCCGATCCGAAGCCGGGAACCAGGAACCTCTTCCGGGTCTCCCACACGGGTGCAGGGTCCAAAAGCCTTGGGCCGTCCTCCACTGCTTTCCCAGGCCACAGGCAGGGAGCTGGATGGGAAGTGGAGCCATCGGGATTAGAACCAGCGCCCATCTGGGATTCCGGGGCGTTCAAGGCGAGGACTTCAGCCGCTAGGCCACGCCGCCGGGCCCAGCTGTAGGATCTTGAGAAGGGCAGGGTAAGTAAGAGGGGTTCCAAAGAATTCGTTCTAATTTTGAAAACTTAACGAACAACCATAGGTTTTCTTCATTTAGCTACTTTACAATGGATCACATTTTAAAAACTGTGTATGTTTATTTGAAAGGCAGAGACAGCTGATGAAAGAGAGACAGGGCCCAGTGCAATAGCCTAGCAGGTAAAGTTCTTGCCTTGTATCTGCTAGGATCCCATATGGGTTCTGGTTCCGTCTCAGCTGGTTCCCATCCAGCTCCCTGCTTGTGGCCTGGAAAAGCAGTCGAGGACAGCCCAAAGCCTTGGAATCCTGTACCTGTGTGGAGACCTGGAGGAAGTTCCCGGCCCCTAGCTTCGGATTGGCTCTGTTCCAGCTGTTACAGCCAGTTGGGGAAGTGAACCAGCTATGGAAGATCTTTCTATCTGTGTCTCCTTCTTTCTGTGTGTCTGCCTTTCCAGTAAAAATAAATAAGTCTTGAAAAAGAGAGAGAGAGAGACATCTTTCATTTGCTGGTTCACTCCTCAAATGCCTGTAGTAGCAGGGTTGGGCCAGGCTGACATTAGGAGCCCAGAACTCCCTCAGCGTCTCCCATACAGTTGGCAAGAACCCCAGTACTCCAGCTGTGTGCTGCCTCTGAGGATGGGCATTAACAAGGAAGCTGGAGTCGAAGTGGAGCTGAGACTGAAGCCCAGGTGCTCTGCTATGGGACACAGGGATCCCAAGCGATGTCTTAACTGTGTCCTCCACTTATGCTTCCCTCCCTGCACCTTATTTCCTTCTTGGATGACGTGATCCATCCCCACTTAGCTTCCAGGCAGGCTTTCAAGTCTTGTCATCTCTGAGGGAGAAGACCCTCTGTCCTTCAGTCCTCAAGGCTGCCTAAGTGGCTGTCTGCCTGCTGGACACAGCTTTCTCTCACCTGCCATGCCTGCCTGTTTTCCCCTTTTCTTTATTTTTTTTTTTTTTAAAGATTTATATATTTTATTACAAAGTCAGTATACAGACAGGAGGAGAGACAGAGAGGAAGCTCTTCCATCCGATGATTCACTCCCCAAGTGAGCCGCAACGGCCGGTGCTGCGCCGATCCGAAGCCAGGAACCAGGAACCTCTTCCAGGTCTCCCACGTGGGTGTAGGGTCCCAAAGCCTTGGGCCGTCCTCCACTGCTTTCCCAGGCCCGTTTTCCCCTTTTCAATTGTGCATGTGAAGAGATGTCTGCGGGTCACCCCTCTCCATTCATAATCTTCAGGGTAATGACTTAGCCCTTTCCACCCTTCCCCCTTTACTTTTTTTTTCCTCCCTCAAAGCTTAATTATTCCAGCAGTTTGGATCCTTAAATCTTTGTACGTAGGTTTCATTTTTGCTAATCCTCTCTGGATTTGCCTTCTGAGTACTTTTCCAGTGCTTCGCAGACTAGACTTAGAATTCTACCCTTTCTCACTCCTTAATATTTCATCCTAAAACAATGACAAGATCCTGAAATTCTAAACCACATTCAAAAGTCAGGCCATCCAAAGTGCCTAAAGTACTGGTATAAACAGGGGAGGAAGCTGGGCAGAATACATTGATGACTCCTAAAGGTTGATCCTGCTCAATGGCCTTTGCTTCCTGAATCATCTTAATGGGGGCTTTTGTTAAATTCCTTTGGCACTAACAGTAGAAGTACTTGGCCTAAATGCCCCCTCCCTCTGCTCTGGGCAAAGGTATCAATTACATTAAGCCCCCAAAGCACTCCCATCTCGTGCCTGGCAGTCCCCTGTGCTCCTCTCCCAGCTGCGCCCTTGCTGGTGCCTGGCCCCTCCATTTCGTTAGGAGAAGCAATCTCCTCATTCCTGCACTGTGGAGATATATTTCTCAGCTAGGGCGCGCCTTGCCAGCACTGCCCCCGGTAAGGTCCCCGGCAGCCATAAAAATTTTTATTGTGATTATGTTGGTGTCGGGGTGTCCATCTGGGTTATTGCACACCTAGTTTAATTGATTGAAGTTTAATTTATTGACACTTCAAATTAAATGATCAGAATAAACTGTGCTGTTACTCTGGCCGGCTTGTTTTAATGGTTGATTGCTGGAAGCAGACCTTAGCTTGAACTAAAACCCCCAAAGAGCAATTGATGCTGCTTCTAACTCTCCCCATGCCTTGCCCTCCAAGAAGACCTCGTTATAGATTTCCGACGTATTTATATATATTTTTTCCCCTCTCCTTCACTGTGGTGGGAAAGAGTTGGTCCCTGGCAAGGTATAAATTACATCAAGGGTCTAGGGGAGCTGTCACATGGTCAGAAGAGAAGGAGGGGGCCTTCCGCATGAGGAAAACCAGACCCTGGAGGAGCTGGGTCTTCCCTGGAGGTGAGGGATGGATGCAATTATCCAGATATTGGAGGGCACCCGGTGGCAGTTTGAGGGTCATTTTCATCTCCATACTTGCTACTGTTTGTTTACTGGCATGACTTGGGCAGAGTTGGGTGTCAGCAAGAAAACCAGTTGTGGAAAAGGGAACCAGAATAGGTACATAAACAGTCAGATCTCTACCTCACTACTTGTGGTGGAAGAATTGGAAAGAGGGAAGGCACATGCCACAAGGTAGCCAGCCGATGGGTGGCTTGAGAGCCTGCATCCCCAAACACTATTAGCGGATGCTCTGCTGGAGGGACCCTGCCACATTCTGCCACCCTTCCGCCCCCTTTGGGGCAGGGTAGGTTGTCTCCTATACCACGTGCCCAGAGGGATCTCACCTGCTATTAAATTCCACAGCCTGTGCACCTCTTCTGGTGTTTGAGCACACCCATGTCTTCAAGAGCTTCCCTCTATTGTGTGACATCAGCCATTGAAGCTGAAGCTGCACTTGAAGCCCGCCTCCTTATCTGGCTTCTCCACTTTCTCCCTGGCTGGGCTGGCATCCTCATCCACAGCCAGTTGGTCTGGCTAGTGCTGTGAACCACTCATCTCCCAGTTCTTGTCTAGCGAGTGGTGTGGTTTTGTTTTTGGTTTTTGTTTTATTGTTGTTGTTTTTTAATTGGAAAGGCAGATAAACAGAAGGAGGTACAGAGAGAAAGATCTTCCATCCACTAGTTCACTACTCAAGTGGTTGCAATGGCTGGAGATGAGCTGATCTGAAGCCAGGAACCAGGAACTTCTTCTGGGTCTCCACACGGGTGCAGGGTCCCAAGGCTTTGGGCTGTCCCTGATATTTTTGGAAAGTCAGATTTACAGAGAGGAGATACATCCATCTGATGATTCACTTCCCAAGTGGCCACAATGGCCAAAGATGAGCCGATTCGAAGCCAGGAACCAGGAGCTTCTTCTGGGTCTCCCACATAGGTGCAGGGTCCCAAGATCTTGGGCCATCCTCCACTGCTTTCCCAGACCGTAAGCAGGGAGCTGGATGGGATGGGAAGGGAAATGGAGCAGCTGGGACACGAACCAGTGCCCAGAGGGGATCATGGTGGATGCAAGGCCAGGATTTAGCCACTAGGCTATAGTTTTGAGCTTGAACCCGGGACCAGAGGAAAGGAGGGCCTTCTGCCTCAGGGTGTGATTTGGAGCAGAGACTCACAGGTGGACACAGAAGCTGTCAGTTCACACTCCCAGAGGCCTTTCATTTCAGGAGCAGATATGGGGAAGCAGTGGGCCCAGAAACGAATTTCTTTCTGTTTGGGTTTCTGTTGCTGCTGTTGTTGTTTTTTTGTTTTTGTTTTGTTTTGTTTTGCTGAAAGATAAGTGCTACCACAGTGGCCCAGGCGGAAAGTGCCTCTGTTGTCTCAGCTTTGAAAGATGGTCTGGTTTCTGCTTGTCCAGTTCGTCATCCCAGCGGTGTTGCTTGGCGCCTCATTTCTGGGACTCTAACTGCCAGGATAGTTGATGAATTTGGAGCTTTGACCTCTGGGTAAAAAATTCCATAGCAGGTGGGCATTCTACATTTTAAGAAAGGGCCTGAGCCTTTGCTTTCCTTGAAAAGTGTGGGGCTTGGTTACCAGTGTCCTGCCCATTCTTGTCACCAAATCTAGTGGCTGCAAGTGGGAGAAGTATGCTGCTGGCCTCTACTCCCCCTGCTGGCTGTGTAGGTTTTCTCAATTATATTTATTAATTTATGAAGGCCACACACTTACTGAAGTCGTTACTGGATGCAAGGCAGAGGAAGGGGGCTGATTTACAAAGGTATCACTCATTGCCGCTGTCTCCTCACCCCCTTCCCACCCCGTCTTTTTTATCTTAAAGAAAGAAACTTGTTTAATTCTGAAGTAGAGTCTCTGAACTCATAAAATCATAAAAATTTGAGAATGTGTATTTTGCAGGGTCCAAGGCCCATAGATCTCAGAAGCTTATCAGCAGAGTCTGCTGTAACTCAAAAAAGGTATTAACCTTAACTGATCTAGGTCAAGCCTCTCATTTCTCTGATGAGGAACTGAATCTAAGAGAAAGGGAGAGCGGGCGTTAATGGCTAACCCAGGAGTTTCGAGGCATTTTCGATAATGTCAGGGTTCTCGGCTGGTGTGCTTTTCATATTTTGTATTTATACAGCATCAGAAGATCCTGGCTGTCTCCTGCCATCATTTCTTCCTAAGACACATGTTATTTCCTCCTCATAATCAATATTTGGTCTTGTGTCAGCTGGGTAATGTTCTGTGCTGCCAGTGGTTCCTCATCTTCCCTGAACTGTGCTTGGATCGAATCTGGCCGGTGAAAGCAGCTCCTCCTTGTCACAGCCTTTAGTTAATCACCCCCACCCCTTCTGAAGTCCATGAGCTTACTGCTGGCAAACTGGAGCTCTTAACGCCACAGCAGCTTTTCATTTTTAAAATGTTGGCACCGAGTCAGGGAGCAAAACGCCTGCTTAGCCGTGTGAAATCTGAAAATTCATCCTTCTAGTTTTTACTGTCTTGCTTTGACTTTATAAATAGGAGTGAGATAAGTGCTTCTTGATGCAGTTGCTGCAGGTACCCTCTCTTGGAGGGGGCCCTTGGGGTTTCTTTTTAAGTTGGGAAGGAAGAACTTTCAGAAATCTCAACCAGATTCTTTCTTATGCTTTCAGTTGTGGATCAGGTCTTCTAGCTCCATAAAGGCTTCTTGGTTTTGTTCCCACTGACAGAAATAAGCACATTTCCCAAATATCTTGTCTATGTGCTTCGAACACTATTCCCCCAGGTTTTTGGTGACACAGCAAGATCTTACCCAGTAGTGTTCTCTTACTGCATGCATTATGAGTGGACTCTTTCTTTCAGAGTCCCTTTCTACCTGTTTGACTTTCAAGACAAGCTTTTCACCTGAAGCTGCCTTTTAAATACTTCTGCGGATGAAAATTCCCCAGGAAGCTGCAGGTCATCGCGAGGGCCCACAGGGGGCAGCACTAGGAGCGACTCCTTCCCTCATCCTCTTTATATTGGAGAAAGGGTTCTTTCTGGAAGATGCTGATGTCTTTCACCAGGCTTCAGAAGCCCCTGGTTGAGATCAAAGGCTCGTTGGCAGCCGCCTGGTTGCTTGTTTGATAATGTTTCAGCTGTCCTGAGGAGTGCATTCTATTGTTCTTGATAATCAAAACATACATGAAACTCGGTCCCAGCCACCGAGCCTCCCACCAAGCAGCCTGCCTATACATCATTCCTAGGCGCCATTAGCATTTGAGGTGAAGTTCTGTTTTACACTCAGGCTGTGGCTCTCCGAAAGTCAGTGCATCACAGAACTTTGTCTCGAAAGCTTTCTAGCAGCTGCCCATTTTGGGAGTGGGAGGGAAGAATAGGCATTTAAAAAAAAAAATGGCCCAGAGCTTGTAGAGTCTTTCTCAGCAATCAGCCTTTAATATGTTACAAGGTCACACCTGGTCTATTGTCCAGGAAACCCACTTCTTAGTAGCTGAGAGTTATTTATAAACCTGCCCTTTGCAAAAAACTTAAAATGCAATTTCATTACCAGTAATGGCTTCTGGGGCCTTTAAACTGGCTGGTTTTATAGCACCAGGGAAACTTCTGCCCTGCGCCTCTCCTGAGTGGTAAGGGCCCCAGGCTGAAGTGGAACCAGCTGCAGACAGGAGGTGGCAGGAGAAGTAAAGGAGAAGTTGTGGGCTGCAGCTGTAGCAGGGCAGAGGAGCAAGGCAGCCTTTCAGCTCTTGGCCCAACTTCGCAGCTTTGTTCCTTTGGAAGTTGGCAATGAGCAGTTTTTTCGGTGGTGCCTTCTTTCCTCTTTCAGTCAAAATTGGTCTTCTGCCTCACCTTCCTTAGCTTGCCTTTGATCTTTCCCAGGAAAATCCAGGGCTTCTGTTTTCCGTGACGGTACCTTCCAGGAAGCCAAGGGAAGGAGGCAGGAGTGGGAACAGCACCAGGGATGTGTTTCCTCTTTGGCTGGCATGGCTGCTTGGGGACTGGCAACCTGTCGGCCACAGAGCATGACTCTCCCTCTCTCAGCTGGCTAGTGACCATTAGGGCTTGGCTTTTCTTTGGGTTTTTGTTCCTTCCAGGTATGGCAGACTGTGGTTGCGAGAACCAGTTACCTATGCCAGATCAGTTTAAGCCAACAGACCGCTTTCTAAGGTTGCTGTGAATGTAAGTAGACTAAGAAAGCCAAAGATTTCCAGGGGAAAAAGCTTTAGGAAAAGTTATTTGCTTCTCGTTGTTGTAGGATTTATTTATTTGGAAAACAAAATGACAGAAAGATGAGAGAGAGAGAGAGATCTTCTGTCCCTGGTTCATTCTCCCAAATGGTTGCAACCGTCAGGACAGAGCCAGGTGGAAGCCAGGAGCCAGAAATTCTATCTGGGTCACCCACATTGATGACAGGGGCCTAATCACTTGGGCTATCATCTGATGCTCTGTCAGGAATATTAACAGGGAACTAGATCAGAAGCAGAGTAGCTGGGACTGGATCCATTACACCCACCCCAATTACCCTCCCATTAAGGAAACTATTGTGTATCCCTTTTGGCAAATTGAGGATCCAGGTTGATGTAGAACTGAGCCTGCTTTATGGGAATATCTGTGAGGAGTTAGGAGAGCTGCTTTTTATTTGTGGCTTTTCTTTTTTTTTTGTGGCTTTTCTTTTTTTTTTCTTTTTTTCTTTAGATTTTTTATTATTATTGGAAAGCCGACATACAGAGAGGAGGAGGAGAGACAGAGAGGGAGATCTTCCATCCGATGATTCACTCCCCAAGTGAGCCGCAATGAGTCGGTGCGCCGATCCGAAGCCGGGAACCAGGAAACTCTTCCGGGTCTCCCACATGGGTGCAGGGTCCCAAAGCCTTGGGCCGTCCTCAACTGCCTTCCCAGGCCACAAGCAGGGAGCTGGATGGGAAGTGGAGCAGCCGGGATTAGAACCGGCGCCCATATGGGATCCCGGGGCTTTCAAGGCGAGGACTTTAGCCGCTAGGCCATGCTGCCGGGCCCGGCTTTTTTTTTTTTTAAGATTTATTTATTTTTATTACAAAGTCAGATATACATAGAGGAGGAGAGACAGAGAGGAAGATCTTCCGTCTGGTGATTCAATCCCCAAGTGACCGCAAGGGCCATGCCGATCTGAAGCCGGGAACCAGGAACCTCTTCCAGGTCTCCCATGCCGGTGCAGGGTCCCAAATCTTTGGGCCATCCTCAGCTGCTTTCCCAGGCCACAGGCAGGGAGCTGGATGGGAAGTGTAGCTGCCGGGATTGGAACCTGCACCCATATGGGATCCCGGGGCATTCAAGCCAAGGACGTTAGCTGCGAGGCCACGCCTCAGGGCCCTATTTGTGGCTGTTTTTGTCCAGACTCGCGTTCCCTCTGTTAAGCAGCAGAGTTTTGAAAGGAGTTCCTCTTGTTTTTGTTTATTCCAGAGTATAACATAGACCTTGTGGCACAGTGTGCTTGGAACGCCAACATCCCATATCTGAGTTCTAGTCCTGACTGCTCTGTTTCCTGCTAACATACTTGGAAAAGCAGCAGATTCTGGCCAAAGTCCTTGGGTTTCTGCCCCCCCCCCCACACACACACACACTGGAGACTCCATAGAGTGCCCGGCTCCTGGATTCAGCCTGGTTTAGCCAGGCATTTGGGGAGTAAACCAGCCAATGGGAGATCTCTCTCCATTGGTCATGCTGCTTTTAAGATAAATAAATCAGAAAAAATATATAGAGTGGGCATCTTACAAGGAATATTTATCAAAGGAAAGATAAAGTTGGTAGTAATAGCCCCAAAAACAGCCACACCAGAAAATATGCTTATATGTGAGAGTTTAATTTTACTATATCAAATTTTTATTCTCAAACTTCCTTTATCTCTTAATTACTCACCAAATACTGAGTGTTTAGTACATGTCACACATTGTCCTAGGCTAAATCAATGAACAAAACACAAAAATAGTTGTCCTCAAGAAATCAAATGGGGAAATCTTACATTTTCTGTCCCTTTGTTGTCAAAAGACTGGGTTTCCTGTATTTGTGTTTGGCTTTGGTTTTTTTTTGTAAGATTTATTTTTATTGGAAAGTTATATGTAGAGATGAGGAGAGACAGAGAGGATCTTCCGTTTGTTGATTCACTCCCCAAGTGGCCACAAAGGCCAGAGCTGAGCTGACCTGGAGCCTGCTCTGGGTCTCCCACGTGGGTGCAGGGTTCCAAGGCTTTGGGCCATCCTCCACTACTTTCCCAGGCCACAAGCAGGGAGCTAGTTGGGAAGCAGGAACTGACATCCTTTTGGGATCCTGTGTGCGAGAACTCTAGCTGCTAGTCTACCGTGCCGGGCCCTGTACTTGTGTTTGTAATCCTCCCATCTTCCCCTGTTCAAGCTGGGTTCTTTTCTGTGGAACCATACACCTCTTGAAGCCTCATAGGACAGTTCACCTGTATAGAGGCCACAGTTTTTGGGTTCTTGGCAATGATTTTGTATTTTTTTTCCTCCTCATTCTTGGGTCTTTGTTAAACACGTGCTCAAAGAAATGTTTGGTCTTTGTGTGGGCTGTGGTTTTCCTAAGGCCAGGAAAGAGGTAGCGGAGCAGTAGCCTCCTCTCATGGCACAGGGATATATATCAGTGGCTTGTGAAGTGATGGAATGCAGACTGCCTTCACCTTCCTCCCACAGCCGCCACGTCCCCTCCCCGTTTTCCCTAAAGTAGTTCACCCTTGCCGCTGCAGGGGTAGGGCGGAGAGCGAGCCCCTGGTCAAACCAGCCCTGGTGGAATGAGAAGCTTGCCCTGGGGACTGGGATGGTGTTTTCTGTTTTTTGTTTTAATGTAACCATGAAGGCCAAGGCTATAGATCTGTCTGAGAGCTGGTATCCTAAGCTTAGTTCTTGATGGTGAAAGAAAACCTTCTACTGCTCTCTGTCTCCAGTCTCCAGAGTGCGTTTAAGATCTCCCCCTCCCCACTTCTTAACTCCCCTAGGTGTAGTTTGGGTTTTGTGAGTTTGTTAGTGGCGGTGGCTCTTGGGGGAGTCGGGTAGCGGGGGAGAGTTTTTGGAAAATGGCTTTGTGGCTGGGTTGCATTCAGAGCTGGTGTGCCTGTGTGTGCCAGCGCACACAAATGCTCATTTCTCTCTACGCTGTGCGTGGGTGAGTTGGGGAAGGCTTGTTTTATGCCTCTGCATTGCCACTGCATTGGGACTGCAGAAACTTTCAAGTGTGCTAGGGCAATTTACTCTTTCCGAATGGCCTCGTGCAGTGCCTATTAATTAATCTGATCCCATTCCATGGCCACCTGTGCATGGGAGATCAGGGAAGGAGGGTAATTTTGAAAATAACTGTACGGTAACATTGGGAGATAATAGCTTGACCCACCTTGATGAAGCCCTGTGTGAGTGTGAGAAAATGCGTGTCTGTGGCTGCTGGGAGGCCCCTGTTGAAATGCTCCCTTCCCTCACCCAAGTGCATTCACCAGTGGTCATTTTCAGTGGGGAAAGTGAAAAATGGAGTCATGCTGAGAAAGGGGGACAGAGAGGCAGCCCAAAGGGGAGCAGGTTTGCTGGTGGTGTTGGAGTCATGGGTCTGAAGGTGTGTTCCTGTCTCTTCAGGAACCCTCCCTGTATACTGTCAAAGCCATCCTGATTCTGGACAACGATGGAGATCGACTTTTTGCCAAGGTGAGACTCTCTTTCAAATTACTTTGTGAACAGGGCAAAGACTTCTGCTGAGATTGAAATATTGGGACTGGCCCTATTCATTCACGATCCTCCATGAGACTTCTTCCATCTTATCTTGAGCACTCGAGGTCGGCCGCACATTTTAGCTGTTCCTCATGCTGCTTCTCCTCCTTTTCTTCGTAGAATGTAACCTCCTTCATCACCAGCTTCATGGCAGGGAACAGCTTTGGAACCTGAGTTCCTGAGTTGAGCAGTGTCTGGTTGTTAGAAACAGCCTGCCCATGTCCATCACCCTGACCTCTCCCCTTCTGCCCTTGCACCTTGCTGGAGCTTTTCCAGAGAATTCTGCAGTTTCAGTAGTCTAGCCCTGTGTATGTCTACAGTCATCAGCAAGTGTGTTGTTTGCCTTTCTTGCTTCCCCAGCCTTCTGGTTCCAACTTCAGGTCCATTGAAAAGCAGGAAAGATGACACCCCTCTCTGCCTCCGTGTTCTCCCTCTCATGTAGAAATTTCTTCTGTCCCTGGTGTATTAGCTCCGGGCGAGCACAGCATAAATCAATCAGCAGGTAGAGATTAGTTTAGAATTCACCAGCTGTTCCTCCCTGTAATTGGATGTAACTATGCAGGACACCTTTTGAAACAGTTATCCAGTTACAAAATGCCAGACCTGGCATAGGTCTTCAGCTGACTGCGACGGATTAGCCCCTGAAGAGCAGCACGATTTAGCAGCCTGCACCTCCGCCCCTTGCCAGGGAGAGCTTGGGAGTGGGCTCAGCGACAAGCTAGATCGCCCTGGCTCCTCTCCATTTGAAGCAAAGAAAGCAGAATTGCCTTCCTGTGAGGAGCGTTTCACAGCCAGTCACCCCCTCCCCCCTTTTCTTGAACTGTGTATAGTAGGTAAGGATCTGAAGGAAGCGGCCTGTGCTTGCAGCATTTTCTGTGTTCTGGCACTGCTCCTAGGGAGGGCTTGATGGAAGTGCTGTTGGGACAATCCTCCCAGAATACAGATGGGAGCAGAGCCTTAAACAGTAGGTGAGGTTGCTTGCGCTAGCAGCTCCTTTACACTTAACACTTGCCCACTCCCAGATTCTGCAGTCTTCCATAGATCAGTATTTCTCCCTTGCTCCAGGCCTTGCAGGAGGGAAAGGCAAATCCCAGGGCCAAGTGCACTGATCATTCTTGACTCCTAGCTCTGCTGACCCAACCCTGTGTGTCTCTTCTCTCTGACCAGTACTATGACGACACTTACCCCAGTGTGAAGGAGCAAAAGGCCTTTGAGAAGAACATTTTCAACAAGACCCACCGGACTGACAGTAGGTCATTTTCCTTCCACTGCTCCCCATGTTGGGGGGGACGTGGTGGGAAGGTGTGGCAGCAAGACTGCGGAGAAAGGGTGAAATGACTCTGCTTCCTTTCTCTTTTTTTCCCCTCCTCCCCTCATATAATAAACTCTTCAGAAATGTAATGGGGAGGTGAGTGTACCTCACGCGGGAATACCGTGCTGGAAGGTTGGCTGTTAGCTACCTGTCTAGTCCCTGGATTTATGAGCCTCACTTGACAAATTTAACTGCAGCGCTGCTTATTGTACCGCATCCATTAGGGCAGGTAAATGGAAGTCTGTAAAGGTGACCGCTCTGCGTTTTCACCTCCGAAGGAGTGACTAGTATCCTGTCTCATATACAAGTGTAGTGGGCAGAAGGGGGAGGAGGTGGCTACAGGAGAAGATACATCTAGACTCCTCCACTTGGTACTTCTCTTCTGCTTCCTCCGTACCGCTCCCCCCAATGAATAAATAAATAAATAAATAAATAAATAAATAAATAAATAAATAAATAAAAAGAACAAATCAACTCCAGTCTTTGGAGGTCATGCTAACCTGCCTGGCCTCAGCCTAAAATGGCTGCGCACCAGGCGCATGTTCTTTCTCTGCTCAGGTCACCTTTTTCCCCTCACCAGGTGAGATTGCTCTCTTAGAAGGCCTAACCGTGGTGTACAAAAGCAGTATCGACCTCTATTTCTATGTGATCGGCAGCTCCTATGAAAATGAGGTGAGAATCCCCAAGCTCTCTTTGCTGTCACTCAACTCAAGTCCTAAACCACAGGTGGGACATGGCTGCTGGCTTGGGGCTTGGGTGAGCCGGCTCCCCCTGGATTTGGACTGGGTTAATGAAGTCATCCGGGGACAGCCTTACAATGACTCAGCAGCAAGTGAATCAGCACAGAAAGAAAGTTTTTCGCCATGTACAAGACTCTGTGGTTGCTTGAATACCCTTCCCTGGGTAATGTTTTCAGGCTGCACTTCTGAGGTGTGGTTGAGATGACAGAGTGGTGATATTTGGGCTGCTTATAAAGAGTTCCTACCTGAGTTCAGCAGCACCGGGGTTGTGTGGAACACATCCATTCTGAGGGAGTCACCTGAAAAGTCCACTGGTGTAGTCCTCAGCTGCTACCTGCACCCAGAAAGTTATTTGCTGCAGAGGAGGGGACTTGTAGGAGAGTAAATTTGCAAAAATAAGCCCCCTGGGAAATTTGAGGCAAAAGTGAAAATTTGAGAGGACTGCCTCTTTGCTGATTTATATTGGCTGTAAAAGTAAGGTACAATGTTTAGAATTTGCAGGGCTTCCTTGGGTTGAAGTTACTTTTTGCTTTGTTTTGACAAGGCCTTCCTTTGACCTGCATTATTGCCTGGTTAACAAATCCTCTGCCTCAGACATCAGGTAACACAAATTGGCGAAGACATGTTGAAGACAGTTACGGGAAACTTCTAGCTGAAAGAGGCTGTGAATTGTGGGACTGTGGGCAGAATTTATTTTGTGCGAAACCACAAGTTCTGTTCCTGCTTTGCTATCAGTTTTGAGTCTGTTGAGTGCATGTGACTGGATGCTCCAGGCAGAAGGTTTTGTTTCTGTGTAGCCACTTGTTCAGGACCCTAAACTTTATCTCCCTGCCTCCTCTGTTTCCCAACAGCTGATGCTCATGGCTGTCCTGAATTGCCTCTTCGATTCGTTGAGCCAGATGCTGAGGTGAGCAGGGCTCAGTTGGCAACAGTTTGAGAGAGCAAGTAGCTGGTTCTGAGGCCCAAGGATTTCTAGGGGGTCAGGAGAGGGTTCAGGGACTTGATTTAGTTTTTGAAGCGAGGCAGATTGCCTCAGGATGGTTCAGACAGATGGGGAAGACTGGATGAAGCGCATCCCTCCCTCCTGTGCAGTGATTCCCCCCCTAAGGAAGGAGGTGGGGAGGGAGCAGAATCTTACATACTCGCCTGTCTGCTCTTGTCATTCCCAGTGGCTCTGCCCGAGAACAGAGCACCTAGAGATGCTTTCTGGGGTTCCATTCTTGACCTCAGAAATAGGGAAAGGGCAAGCACAAGGAGGTACCCCCGATGCAACATCAGTACCCAGATTGGAAGCAACACTCCTCCGTGTTTTCACTTGTAAGCCTGAGTTTTTCCCCCTCTGGAGAACAGGAAGAATGTACCTGTTACCTGCGCCTCCCAACCCACCCCCACAGCCTGCTCTGTTCTCCGTGTGGAGAGGGCAGTGGGAGAGATGGAGTCCTTGCCTGCAAACCTGAAGGCCCTGCATCTCATTCCCCTGCAGCTCCCAAGTGACCAAGTCCAGACAGTCATCCAGAGTGGAACAGCAGGCGCCCTCAGCCCCGCAGAACCAGCAGGGCGGATGGCTCAGATTTCCTCAGGAAGGGGATGATTTATTTCTTAGCCAGGTGAATGAATAGACTTCATTTTGGGTAATCTAGGGAAAGAGTCAATCTGACGATGTGACAAGTCACATGCACTAACCACCGGATCCGAGACTGCTGGACATGGACCCTGGCAGTTCCCAACTCCCTGACCCTCCCCTACTCACCATCCCCCTCCACCCTCCCCTACTCCCCACCCCCCTTTGGATCGCTTTTCAGGGCCTGAGCAGAACTGGTGCACTGCAGGGAGGGAGAGCAGAGAGGGCTTTAACAGGTTTGTCAGACCTTGAGTGCAAGCCCTGCTCCTGCCTCCTCCAGATTGAGTTTTAGCTCCGTTTACTTTTTTCCACTTACGAATGTCAGTGTTTATGAGCAATGTCATGACTAGCATCATAGTAGGTAGGAAAGAAAAGAAAGCTCTGAATAGAATCTCCCCCTGACATTCCTAATCCTTAGCAAATAAGAGTAGGAAGAGGGGGCAGCTGGCATGCTGCAATTGCCAGCATGCCATGTGAGCACTGGTTTGTGTCCCAACTGCTCCACTTCCATCCAGCTCCATGCTTGTGGTCTCCCCAAAGCCTTGGGACCCTGCACCCTCATGGGAAACCTGGAAGAAGCTCCTGGCTTTGGTTCAGCTCATCTGTGGCTATTGTGGCCACTTGGGGAGTGAACCAGTGAATGCAAATATTCTGTCTCTCCTCCTCTTTGTAAATCTTACTAATAAACATAAATCTAAAAAAAGGAAAAAGGTAGGATTTTGGAATAGAGTAGCTAGAAAGTTCTTCACCTTACATTGTGTCCATGGAGTTCTTGCAGATATTCACTTGTCTGGGATCTTGAATTCAGACAGTATCCTGGGAGTACAATCACACATGGGCTGTTTCTTCTCTTGGGGACTCAGGAAAAATGTGGAAAAGCGAGCTCTGCTAGAGAACATGGAGGGGCTCTTCTTGGCCGTGGATGAAATTGTAGATGGAGGGTAAGTGCTCTGGGGTGAGAGGGTGTGTAATGTCCTGTACCCTGAGCACCCTAAAGCTGATGCAGCAGGAAAGAGCAAACCATCACCTGCCTTTGTCTCTGCAGGGTGATCCTAGAGAGCGATCCTCAGCAGGTGGTACACCGGGTGGCATTAAGGGTAAGCAAGAGTGTGTTTCCCTGTATCCCCTCCCAACCCCCATCCACTCATAGATGCCCCCCCCCCCCGGACCAGAGCTGCTGAATCTGTCCCAGGATTCATCTCATCGAATCCGTGCAACCTTCTTCCCTTTCCTCACTATCCCATAGGAAGGTTGCGGGAGCAGCTTGCTTCTCCCCTGGAACCTAGCAGCCCATAGAGTCTTTGTGCAGTTGACAGTTAATACAGACTTACTGAACGAGCAATGAAATAAGAGAAATTGATAGTCTTGCTTCTGAGGCTATAAAGGATGGAAGTTTAGCTTCCTCCTTCTGTGGGGACGGCCCCATCATTGGAGGCAGAGGAGTGTCTACTTTGTCAAAGACTTGCATAACTAAGGCTAAACCTTCTGCATCAGGATGGTACCCGCTTGCCAGAACCTTGTCTCACTTGGGCACTAGGGATGCCAGGAAGGGGCCTCTGAGTTAACCCCAGGAGGTTGTGGATTTTCTGGGGAGATACTAGTGGGTTCAGAGGGAGCCCACCAGCAGCATGCTGCGGGGCTAGAGATGGATGAGCAGGGCACATCTCCATGTTCACAAGATGTCCCGGGTCTGACCTCCACAGAGTGAAAGCTGACAGTGCCGGGTAATGGGAAATCTTCTCCCTTAACTGCCGTGGGCTCCATTTGCATAGTTTAATCTTCTCCTCCAACATATGTCTCTGAGTGGCAAGAGAGAGGGGCCCCCCACGCCCCCCTTCTCCTGCTCAGGCTGCTGCTGCAGCAGTTGATTTCTTCAAATTAACATGCTGTCGTTACCCATCAGGCCTTGCGGGATCCATTAAACTGCCCCTGGCTCCCCCTCATCCTTTGCCTGACGATATTGATATTCAGGGAAGGTCTTCTCAGACCAGGGAATCAAGTTCCCCACCCCCAGGTTGAGGGAGTTGAGGATCACATAACGTGCTGATGACTTGGGGTGGAATAAATCTTTTTAAGACGACTTCCTGCCTTGAAGCAGAGGATGGATGGAATGACACTTCTGTGTCCCTGGTCCCTGTGGCCAAGTAAAACCATGGCTGTACTCGTCCCTGGGAGGGACTTGAGGTTTAGGGCATTTGCCCTTCGCTTCCATTGGAAGGAGTACCTCGTGGGTCCCCACTCCCAGCCTCCCGTCAGGTCATCCCCCAGCTTTCTGCCACACTAAATGCTTCTCTCTGGGTCACAGGGTGAAGATGTCCCCCTGACGGAGCAGACTGTGTCTCAGGTATGACTTGGTCCCTTCTCTCTCTGGAAGGATGGGGTCCCTAAAGAGGCCTGCCTCCCAGCCCACCCACCAAGTCTGGCTGAGTGTCAGATGGAAGGCACATCATCCTTGGCTTCCTCTCACCCCAGAGTTGAGACCCTATAGCCAAATGCTCCCTACCTGACTCCTGAATCTTCTCCCAGTTTCCTTGTGAGTGGTGGCTGTCAGGCTTGCTCGGTACCCTTCAAACCCTTGCTGCCTGATGCCACTTTCTATGATTTATTCCCCAGCAGAGGCTTGCCTTAAGCAGATGGTCTGTGTGTGTGCACACACACTCTCTCTCTCTTATTATGCAAATGAGGCCTACGCTGGAACTGCCTATCCCAGAATGTGTGGGTTCTGCAGATCATCCTGCTACCGTGACTGCAGATAGCTGGTGTACCTGACGGGCTGGGGCGGGGAGTCTGTTTTCTGCTCTCTGGGAATTCTCCCCAAGAAGTCCATATGGATGTGAGACATACCCTCTTTAACACATGCCCAGTAACCCCCAGTTTGTTCTCTCTGATCCTAGGTATATACCTCTTCTCTCTTCATCTCCACAGTGGATTTAAAATTTTTTCGAATCTCCCAAACTGACAACTCTCTAGGGCCTTAAAGAGTTTCCTCCCATTCCTCTCTCCTTGGGGATTTTCTATTCCCCGCTCCACCAGCCCCCAATGTTTCTAAGGACAGGGAAGGAGATCCCTTCCTGCTCCCCACCCCTGCCCCTCAGCAACCTGCCCTCAGTGCTCTCCTTGCCTCTGCAGGTGCTGCAGTCGGCCAAAGAGCAGATCAAGTGGTCGCTCCTCCGGTGAAGACCCCACCGTCCCTGGCTCCTCACCCCTCAGAAACTCCACATGGCTGCTGTGACTTCTCCAGTCCCCGAGCGATGCTGTCAGGGTCACCTCAGGGATCACAAGGGATCCTTCAGTCTCCACCTTCTCTGTGGCTGGCTCCTACTCCTCCAACCCTCCTGTGCACATCCCGTTCCTTCTCCTTCTAAAATCCCGCCAGCAGGCCTGGAGGCCAGGCAGGGGACACGCCTGTCACCTTTCTGGAAAGAATGCTCCCGCGCTGTCCTGACCTTCCCCCCCATTCCCGGCGTGTTCTGCTCAACTCCCTGCATCCTTTGCTGTACATGCTGCTCAGATCAAAGCTGGAGAAGGAATGTGCTGCGTGCTTTCCTCCCTTGGCCGTCACCCAGCTCTCGTCTCCACCACCTGGATAGACTGTCGGGGCGGGGAAGAAGAGCTCCCTCCTACACATAGCCTTCCACTTGTTTTCTCCCCTTCGTGCTTGCTGCTCAACCTTCTGCCCTCGTCAAGAGGTTGGGAGGGGACAGAGTGCAAGAAATAGTGACAGGAGATTTTACTGGAGAGGGCTTGTAAAATTCATTCTTGACAGCAGACCTGGCATACAAGCCTCAAAGCTGCCTGTGACCCATCGTAGTGGTGTTCGTGGGAGTGTTTTCCCATCCCCCAGGCATCTTTAAGGCTCCACCACTACTGCCCATGGTGTCTGTCCGACTTGTCCCTCTGTGCATTGCAGCAAAACCAGGTGCAGGAACTCAAATTCCACTGTAGTCTAGGGGAGAAGAAATGTGCAGAACTGCACGAAACAGAACACCAGACTTAGGCCTCTAGGCTCTGTCAGCCCCTGAGTTTTCCATAGGCATTTGCTGCTCAGCCTGGGTTCTGTTTCTGCTGCCCTGCCTTGGCCTTGGATCTGAGCTGTAGGTCTGGGCTACCCGCCTCACTTCCCCTAGAGAGAGGGGCCTTTCCTTTGGGATTGGGTTTCCCCAGGGAGGCAAGGGTAGAACTCTAATCTTATCCTTCCCCGTGACCCAGAGTTTCTATACCCAGTCTTTACAAACCTTCCTGAGACTTCAATGTTCTGCCCCATCTACTAACTGCCAACTGCAACATGCTGTTAACTGCAACGTGGCAGTGAGGCAGATAACTGGGCATCTTTGTGTCAAAGTGTCTGGAGTCCAGAAGCTAGCCAGCCACCTTCGTGTCCCGTTCCATGCAAAGAGGAATAAACCCAGTTTCTTTTTCCAAACTGCCTTTGTATGATGCTTCATTCCTCTTTTTTTGGCAGGCCTCCGATCTCCCCAGCACCCCCTCATTCCCTATCTTATAATATTTCTTCCCTCCTGCCTCAGAGACTCCCCAGCAATCTCCTGTTTCTGCACGTCTCCCCCATCCCATCCTTCCACCCCCAATCCCTAATTTACGGGACTGTTTGCTTGCTTGGCATCTCCCAGTCCCCTTGCCTGGAAATTGGCGCCAGGGGTAGGGTGGGGCTGGTATTTTCTCAGTGGGAGTCTCAGGGAACCAAGTTCTCCCCCCACCAACTCCCCCAAAGCCAGCTGCCTGCTCCCGCCTCAGCCATTAGTAACCGGGAGACGCGCACCTGCGTGGGGGCTCTCCTCTAGGCCCTGCTCCCTTCCTGCGCCTCCCACTCCTGCTCCACAACGGCGCTGAGCGGGTTATTTATCGGAGCCAGCACTGCTCCAGAAGGTCAGGACGGTGGTGTAAATAACCTCTTCTCGCCATTTCCCCGTCCCTCCAGAGCCTGCTCCTTTCCCCCTCCTCCACCTTTATTCGCACAAATGAATGTGGCTGGGCTGGCGCAGAGCCTGGCCCTGCATCTTAATGGGGCGGTGAGCTCACAAGATGGATTTAGCTGGGGTTTTATGGTTGCCGCGGCGACAGGAGAATGCTTTGGTTTTCTTTGCCCCTTCCTCTGCAGGATTTTAAGGGGGGGTGAAGGGAGTGTGGGGGGCCCTCCTCTCTGCTGCGGTTTGAAGGGTCTCCTTCGCAGTCACCTCTACAGCACATAGAACAGGCCTGCAGTTGCAGGGTTAAGCTAGATGCCAAATTAGCTCCTCTGATAGAAAAGCTCCAGGGCAAGGTGACAGAAGTGCAGCGGGAAACAGCATCCTCCAGTCTCGCCTGCTTGTCTATGGAAACCTGAAGAGACTGTGAGGCGCCTGTGCCCAGGACTCCTCAGAAGCTAGGAACATGCCTGGGTGTGTCAGGACTGACTGTGGCCCCACACTGAAAGTTGGGGTCCAGGGTTATGGATGTAAGCTTAGGTATCACCATCTTCCGGCCTGCTCCTCATCTTCCTACTCAACTCCCAGCACCACCCTGGGGTGCAGCAGAATTACTTCCATAGTTGGAAGGTGGCGGCCAGTGATGACGTGGACCAGTACAGTTCTATCTAGATCTCAAGTTTGGAATCCAGAGCTTCCAGGTTCCTAGCCTTCTTGGTTTGAACTTTTCCTGCCTTCTGCTTCTCACTGGGAATGAAACAGATGCCCTGACCTAGCCCATCCTCTGGCCGGGAATTTTCTTTTGGGACTGAGTCAAGCCATACTCAGCACTGAATGAAGCAGAGGCTGCCGAACAAGCTCTGATTATCTCCCCATCTCCCTCCCTGAGTCTTCTGACCTGTGGGCCTCTCTGCCTTTCTCTCTTCTGCCTGGGGACCTGGGAAGCCCCTCCTCTCCTTCCCTCCCTTCCTCTGCTTTGGCTGGGAAAGTGACTGCAGCCTGAACTGTGCCAGACACCTGCTTGCCAGATGTGGCGATCCCTCACTCTCACCCCCCCATCCGAAATGTCTATCCTTTCCCCACCCCACTGAGCTGGGGCAGAAGGAGCCCCCCACAGGGTGATTTACTGATGCAGCCTTTTCCTCAAGCACCTTCCCCCTGGTGCCCAGGCCCCCTCTTCTACCATCATGGCCATGTCTGTCTGGCAGCCACCTCTCTGGTCTAGCCTCCTCCCACCCCCACTCTGGGATTCTGGGCTTGGGAGCCCAGACCCTCAGACTAGAGAAGGAACGGGCGGGGTGAGGGCAGCTGGCCTGTGCTTCACCCACGGGAGATACATCAGCAGCAGCGCTGGGGACGGTGGCCGCCAGAGCTGATGTCATTCTCACTGGGGGAGGGAAGGAGGGGACGCAAGGTTCATGGGAAGGAATAGTGCTCCAAGATGATCTGCAGCAGTGGGAGAAAGATGATGGCTCAGAGAACTTGCCAGGCAGGCAGAAGGGTCTGGAGCTGTGACTGCAAGGGGTCCATCACATCTTTTGTCTCCAAGTCTCTTATGACTTAGTAGATGTCCCCTCAGTTCCTGTCCTTTAGACACACCCTTAGAAGGCACCCCAAATCTTTACTCTTCTCCTTCATTGTTTGCTCTTCTGTATCTTCTGCTATCAATCTCCTTTTTCCTGGACACCCCCTAACCTCCTCTTCATACTGTATCACAATCCAGCGTGAGTCTCCTTGCTCCCACCAAAGCAAGGACTCCTTAAAAACTTTTTTCTTTCCCATCCCTCTCCTTACACCCTTGTTTCCAAAGATCCACCCTGGGCCAGAACAATGTCCCTGGGGGAGTTGCAGAATGAGGTAGGGTGTGGCTGGGCTGCAGTGTGACAAGGACAGGGCAGATGGAGAGAGATCCAGAAAGCAGAGGAGGGGACAAAGAGATGGACAGAGCAACAGACGGTTTAAAGTGATGGAGACAGAGGCTGAGCTAGAGAATCCAAACCTGGGAGAATAAAACAGACACAAAGAAAGAAAGTGAGGCTGGGAACTGAGAGAAAGGAGATGGAGACAGACAAGCCACAAGCAGAGAAGCTGCTGAGGAGGGGCCTGGCCAGGGGCAGTCTGGCTCCTGGGCTCCCTCATGCTGATGCTGACAGGCCATAAATCCACGGGCGTGTGTGTGTGTGTGTGGTGCACATGCATGGCACACATATGTGTAGGGAATAGATGATTCTTACAATTTTTTCTCATTTCTCTCAGTAGCTTCTTAAGGCAACCCACATCAACCAGCCACCCTGTCTCCCGGCATTTCAGACTCCATGTGCAGAGGGGGCCCTTCTGTAGGTATTTCCATATCTCTGGAATCCTGGCTTTCTGGCTTGGAATGCAGACCTGCTGGAATGTCCAGGATCTGTCGACTCAAGAGGCCCCATCCCCTCTGCCCACCCTCTCCCCTCCTTCTGCCTGCCCACCAGCTGCTCCTGTCCATTTTCCCCTCCCATTCTCCTTGTATCAGCCCCTCCTCCACACCCACCCCTCCCCCAGCCTCTGACCCCCATCCTGCCTGGGGCTGGGGGTCAGAGGGGAGACAAAGACAGGATTTATCGCTAGCATAGAAGAAGCACCCAGAGACTGAAGCTGAGGGCAACGGCTGACCTCTCTGGGGTGGGAGGGAGCACTAGGCCCAGGGCTCCTGCTCACAACCCCCAACTTTTCCCACTCCAGGCGTGGGCTCTCTCCCTTGTCTCTGAGGACACAGAGAGCCAAGAGACTGAGGTGATTTTAGGCAGCTGAAGGAAAAACTTGAGAGGACTAGGGAAGCAGAAGCCAACAGGCCACAGTTGCTGAATTAGGAAGTTCAGGTTGAACGCTGCAATACCAGACAGGATCTCGAGAGATTCGACTCTAACAGAGAGGACTCAGGAGCATGCCCTGATGGCCAGTGGGGCATGAACCAGAAGAGCTGGGGTGTTGAAAGACAGGAGTTGCAGGCTCACCTGAAAGTGAAGACAGGATAGGAATGGCCCAGGGTGACTGCTGTAGCCCTTCTGAGGGAGGCCCTTCTCCCTCAGCTCCCCAACTCTCTCCTAGGAGGCAATCAGAACAGCCGGACCCTGCCCTGACAGTAAATTGCAGACTGTTGGCCTGAAATTGTCTCCACTCAGCGTGCAGGGTGTGTGTGCTTGAGAGGGAATGCGATGATCCAGGAGCTTCCGAGAAACCAGCCAGTAGATCTTTCTGCGGGCAGCCCCCGCAGCCTCTCCAGCTGCCCTGGGAGGCTCCTCACCAACCCCTCCAGCACCTCAGGGGCTCTTGGCCTTGGCAGACCCAACTGGACAGCACTCACACCACTTCCAGCCCCTGGCAGCCAACATCCCACTCTCCACTCTCATTCTATTGTCCTGGGAGAAAGAGAAGATGGGAGAGAAAGTAGAAACTTAGGTAATCTACCTGTCTCACCACAGTTCCCCAACCTTTCTACCCAGGGTTTGTGGACTCGCTTCTGCAAACTAAAACAATTCCCCCATCTCTGATGGAAAAATAAAGTTAGATATCTTAGTGTGTGTGTGTGGGGGGGTCACAGCTGGAGAGGGAAGGTTGGGGGAGGACAAAAGGAGGGGGGTAGGGGAAGGGAAGGGAGGGACAGGAAAAGGCAGAAGAGAGCCTCTTTTTTCCTTACTCCCCTTCCCCCAATTGAGGAGGCAGATTTACAGCCTTGGTTTGGGGAGGGGGTGAGCACAAGGAAGACAGATCTGCAGTTCTGCCCTCTGAGTGTCTGGGTACTTAGCTTTAACTCCCCCATTAGCATCAATCCCCATCTTGCTACCCATCCGTCTTCTGACATCAGCTCCTTCCCCTCTCTGTAGCCCAGGCTTTCTGACCCTAAGTGGCTCTTAAAGGGCCAGTCTAGACCCTTCTCTTCCCTCCTCCCCCTCCAGGTCACAGCGTGATGCGTGTGTGCAGGCACGCGCATGTGCACGGTAGTCATTCCCAGCTATGGCCATGGTGCAGGGAGAGCATGGTTTTTGGGGCTCTTCCCCAGCGGGCTCTGGGCCCCCTCAGACCTGTCTTCCATCTTGGCAGACTACTTCCTCAGGTCCAGAGCAAATCCCTCTCAGGGGGCTGGGGGTCACAGATCCAGGGCTCCACAGCTCCCAGGGCTGGAGAAGGGCAGCAGATTCCCTCCCTCATTTCCTGGCGGCTCCAGGGCAAGGGGGTGTCAAGCACCACGCGCTGTTTCTAATTCCCAGCGAGCTAGAGCAGTGGGGTGGGCAGGAGTCCCTAAGCCCCACATGCCTGGCCTCATATTCCAGGAATCTCTGGGGGTGCAGGGGTGGTGGTGGTGTAGAGATTTCAGATCCTCCGGTCCAGAGCCTGAGGGAGGTGATGGGCCAGAGGAGCCTGACTCTTCTTCCCCAAGTCTCAGCCACTGCACACACAGGAAACCGGCTGCCCTTTTGCAGACTCGCTGGGCCCCTCGCGCCAGGAACTGTACCCATGCCAGAAAGTTCCTCCCCTAGCCGCCTTTCTACTGCTAAGGATCTGCAAGCCTGCCAGGGACCCTCGTGGGTTGGCCCACTCCCCTTTCTGCTACCTGAACCCCCTTTCTCAGCTTCCACAGTGCTGAGTGGGCGGACAGGTGGGGGGCCTTGGGAAAAGGGCCCTGTCAAAACAGCACCCCCCAGCTGCGTGCCACCAGCACCCCCCACACCCCTCCGCTCCCGTGCTCCCTTATTTATCACCTTCCAAACCTCACCCTCCAAGAAGCATAAATATTCCTAATTCCTGAAGGCCAACCCTGAGCTCATAAATTTCACCCGGGAGGTGAGCAAGCGGAGGAGTGGGGTCTCCGGGACTGGGGAGCCCGCTGCAGCCTCTAGGGCTCGATCCTGACGCGTGGTGGGGGGCAAGCGCCTGCTAGCTGCGTGCTTGCAGGGGGAACCCTGAGGTGAGGAGTGGGCGTTGCTGTCCTCACTAGCCCCTCTGCTCCCCAAGTTCGCCCCTGTTGGCTTGTAACCTTCCAACTGCAAGGCTGCCTTTCCCACCTTCCCTCTCCTTTGCCAAGCGTTTCCCCCTGGAGCAGCCATTGTCTGAGTCGCAAAATCCCCTTTCCCTTCCTCCAGGGGCGGCGAGTTGAAAAGCCCCTTCACCCCAAAGCCCCTTCGCCCCTCAGGCCACGCGCGCCCTTTCTCCTCAGCAGCTCCCCGCCTGCCCTCGGCAAGGTGACCCCTCCTCGCCTCAACCCGCGCTGCCTCTGGCTTCTCTGTCGCCCTCTGGCCCCACTTCGCGCTCCAGCCTCCTCTCCCCGGCCCGGCACCCCTCAGTCCCGGTCCTCCGCTTGGGTTCCCACCACCGGGTCCCCATTTCCCCCTTCCCCAGCGGGTGGAAGGGGAGCCCAGGCCGGGGAGGGGGAGGGGCAGCCTCCTCCTCAGCTGCGCCCCCTCCCAACATCCTCCCCGCAGCCCTCCAAAGCCATAAATCACAGCCACGGCGGCCTGGCCAATGGGAGAGTGACTCGTAAATCGGCTTGTCAAGATCAGCCAATGAGAAACAGCGTTAAATCAAGTCCTGTCAGCGCTTGGCCAATGAAAGGCCCTGGGCTGACCATAAATCTGCCTGTAAGAGACAGCCGGGGAGAGAGAGAGAGTGCGGGTGAGCGAGGGCCGCTGGGCGGGGGGCGCGGGCGCGCGGCGGGGGAGAGGCGCGAACCTGGGGACGGGAGATGGAGACGGCCGACAGGAGAGACGGACAGATGGGGAGAGACAAAGAAGTCACGGAGCTCGGGCGGGAGACTGACAGGGACAAAGAGGGACACACACTGACACCGGCACGGCCCCCAGGCGCACACAGCCCCGGGCGACGCGCCGCGCGCACCGCTTCCCTCCTGTTCCCTTCCTCCTCGTTTGCCCTTCCTGTTCTTTAGGGACCCCAGTGAGTGTGGGGACAAAGGAGGGGGAACACCGTCTTAGGGAGATCTGTCTTGTAATCTCAGACGCCAGTGTTTCAGCTGTGTCCTCTGACTCATCTTTTCCAGAGGCCTGGAGTTTTTTTTTTTTTCCTCATCGACTCATCGCTGAGGAAGTCCTTCCTGCAGTCTAACTTCGGTCCTTATTGCTGCACTTTTCTGTCTTGAAGAAGCTTTTGAAGTACCTTCAAGGAATGGGAAACATGATCTCTTTTACAACCCTTTGGACAGTTGTCCAGCTTTTAGACTCGTAGAAAGCTGGGAAGAGAAAAAACTTGGAGCCACCAGCCTGACACCTGATCCTCATGTTAGCTAGGCAGCTGTTCTGTAATGGTTATAAACTTGAGCTGGTCCTGACAGCAGACTCTGTCCCCAAGCCTTGATCTTACTAATTTGTGACAAAGAGGTAGAGACAGACACCTCAGGGCAGTTGTGTGAGAATTCCATGAAGTGGAACTGCCCTGGGTCCAGGGTGAAAGTGTGTGCCATTTGTGAATTGCTCGTCAGAACACCTAGGCTCTGAGCTCCCAGGCTGCTGTTCGCTCCTGCAGTTTGCCTGTCTGGGTGGCTGCCTCAGTAGCCCCGTTTAGGCTACTGGGGTTCCCTCGTGGAAGAACAACACCCAGAGTCACGGGTTCCCCAGCACCATCCCTGGACACAGACCGTGAGCAGGTCCGTCTGTCCCCCCTCAATAAGTCTCACTTTGTGCTCCCGAGACCGTGGACTTGGGGGGTGAAGGGGATAGCAGGCAAGCCGCCCAAGAAGGAGATGGGGTGTGTGTGTGTGTGGGGGGGGTAGGTCAAAGCAGTGACTCAAATTTCATCCCCAGCGCCGCAACCGGATCCGCCCTGCTCCTTCCCTCGCCACCACCATCCCCACCACCACCAAGTAGACCAAAATGTCTCATTCTTCGCTCTTTCCAAGCTTAGTGTCTGCATTCCCCTGGTCGAGGGGTCCCTGGACTCCCACTGCTGCCGGCCCCTTCTGCCCTCAGACCGGAAGCAGCCTGGAAACGCGGGGAACCAGCGCCACCTGGTGGTCGCAGGTGCACCAAGGCTGTGTCCGGAACGAACTATGGGGTCTGCCGCCCGCCTAGCCCCGGGGCTGAGTGGGGGTCTCTGTTCTGCTCCTGTGCGCCAGGAAGACAAGAGACGGGGGAGTGAGGGTTGGCATCCGGATGAGTTACCCCAGAGGAATAGAGACCCTGCTAATGCACCTGGAATCCTCACTTGTCTCTGTCCTAAGTGAGCTCGCTTTTAAGATTTATTTATTTTTACTGGAAAGGCAGATTTACAGAGAGAAGGAGAGACAGAAAAAGATCTTCCATCCATTGGTTCACTTCCCCAAATAGCTGCCACAGCTGGAGCTGAGTAGCTCTAAAGCAGGAGCCAGGAGCTTCTTCAGGGTCTCCCACATGGGTGCAGGGTCCCAAGGACTTGGACTCTATAGCTTTGGAAGGCCACAAACAGGGAGCTGGATCAGAAATGGATCAGCCGGGTCTAGAACCAGTACCCATATGGGATGCTGGCACTTGTAGGCAGAAAATTATCCAGTCGAGCTGTTGTGCCAGCCCCTACATACAACTCAAACTGGATCAATCTGCAACAGTGGCAGATCCTAGCAACAGGAGGTACAAATCCGGGATGATTCCCAGGAAATTCAACTGAAAATAGAAGGCAGGAAAAACCTCTTGCTAAAAAGACATATTTCCTGGGGGACACTCATTGTTGCATTGTGAGTAAACTGCTGTCTGTTGCGCCAGAATCTCATAGCAGAGCAGCTTTCCCAGGCCACGGGCAAGGAGTTGATGGGAAGTGGAGCAGCTGGGACACAAACTGGCACCCATATGGGATCCTGGTATTTGAAGGGGGAGAATTAGCCAATTGAGCCATTGTGTCAGGCCCTCCGGCGGGCAGCTTAACAGTTGCTAATCCTTGGAGCCTTAGACTCCCTTCAGCTGAAGAACAGACAAGCTGCTTCCTGTCCCTGCCCTGACACGGGACCCCTTCCAAAACTCAAACCAACCAGAGACTGGCCCTGAACGCACCAAACTCCTTTATTAGTAAGGAAGAATGCTGTTGGGCAGCCCAGGGCCGGAACACTGCTCCAGGCAGGGGGAAGAGAGGTGGCCGTGAGTATGCGTGTCCAGGTGTGGCTCTGACCTGTCCTAGCCTCCACTGGGCACTTTGGCTCTGCAGGAGCAGGGACACAGTGCTGCTAACGCAGCCTCTGGAAACTCTGGGGCCCACGTTTTAGGAGGGAGCCGTAGGCTCGGCGGAACTGGCGGTTCATGGCGGCAAAGAGCACGGGGTTGATGCAACTGTTGAGCCAGGTGAGGTTGGCAGCAAGCATGTGGGCCACCCGCGGAGCCCGGACCTTGGCGTCCAAGATGTTGAGCAGTAAGAAGGGAATGTAGCTGAGAGTGAAGCAGAGGAACACAGCAAAACACATCCGGGTCACTTTTCCGAACTCGGATTGGGAGTCGTGAGCTCTTTGTGCACCTGTGGCTGGCCGGGCCTTGGCAGGTGTCTGTGGGTGGAAGTGGCTTTTTGGTGCTGTCTGTTTGGCTACCTTGTTGTGGCTCGGTGCTCCTGCTTCTGTTGAGTCTCCTTCCTGGGTCTGGGTGGTGGCAGTGCTTTCTGGCTCAGATGAAGTCCCTTCACTGGGCCTTCCAGAGGCCACCCCGCTGTCCAGCTCTTGGAAACGACCAGGTATGGCGTTGTCGGTGCCAGCCACGTGGTTGGAGCACACGCTGGCCTGTCGCAGCTTGTACTGGTCGAGCGCCTGTGCTGTCCGTTTCACCTGACGGTGGATGAGGCAGTAAAAGATGCCCACACTGCTGAGCCCCAGCACAAAATAGATGCCCATGAGGATGGTGGTGTAAGGACGGCCTCGGATGCGGTCGAAGCTGCAGGTGCAGACCACAGGTACCAAGATATAGACAGACCAGAGTGGGGCGAAGCTAGCCACCCCCACCACCCAGGTGCCCACCAGGGCCAGCACTAATCCCTTGGCACTGAAAACTCGGGGAAAGAGCCTGGGGTGTGCGATGAGGAGATAGCGCCCCACTGCGATGAGGCAGAGGGTGAGGATGGAGACAGAATTGGAGGTGAAAAGCAGGAGCCCAAAGACCCTGCAGAAGGTGGCGCCAGTGCGCCAACGCAGGTGGAGGTAGGTATCCACGGAGAAGGGCTGCAGGAGGGCGCAGTAGAGGAGGTCGGCCAGCGTCAGGTTGGCAATGAGCAGGTTGAAACGGGTTCGGAGCTTGGGCTGGATGGCCAGAGCCAGCAGGGTGAGCACGTTGCCCACAGTGCCCGTCACAGCCACCACCACACCCCAGCTGACTGCCACGTAACGGTAGCCTAGCACAGACTCATGGTAGCAGGAGAAGCTGGCATCTGAGGTGTTCCACATGGCGGAGGCTGGAAAGGCGACAGGTGGGCAAGGAAGAGGGATTAGAAGCTGGTCTTCAGCTTGGCTCCCTTGAGGAGCTCGGGGCCCCTGGACACCTGAACTGCTTGCCTCGATTCCTGTCCTGCAGAGCCATCCACAGCCACCCCAACTCTCTCCTGGCGTGATGATCCTTTCCCATCTCAAGCATTTCTTCGAATTCTCCTCTAAATGTCTCTGGATTTCTGTTTGTCCCTTCCCCCAACCCTAGGTCTCTCCAATTGCTGTCAGTAATCCAATGCCCTCTAACGTTTATTTAAAAAAAAAAAGTTTAAATTGTTTATTTGGGGGTTGGCTCCGTGGAGTGTCAGGCTAATCCTCTGCCTGCAGTGCAGGCACCACGTATAGGCGCCAGGTCGAATCCCAGATGCTCCACTTCTGGTTTGGCTCTGTGTCTATGACTTGGGAAAGCAGTGGAGGATGGTTTACGTGCTTAGACCCTTGCATCCATGTAGGAGAACTAGAAGAGGCTCCAGGCTCCTGGTTTTGGACCAGCTCAGCTCCGGCCATGGCAGCCATTTGGGGGAATGAATCAGCAGATGGAAGACCTATCTCTCTGTCTTTCCTCTCTCTGTCTCTCTCTCTTTCAAATAAAAATAAATATGTGTAAAGGGGTGTGCGATGAGGAGATAGCACCCCACTGTGAGACAGAGAGGAAGATCTTCCAACCATTGATTCACTCCCCAAGCAGCCGCAATGGGGAGCTTTGCCGATCCGAAGCCAAGAGCCCGGAGCCTCCTCTGGTTCTCCCACGCGGGTGCAGGGTCCCAAAGGTTTGGACCATCCTCTGCTGCTTTCCCAGGCCACAAGCAGGGAGCTGGATGGGAAGCGGAGCCTCCGGGACACAAACCCGCACCTATATGGGATCCTGGCATTCAAGGCGAGGACTTTAGCTGCTGGGCCCAAATAAAAAAAATCTTAAAAAGAATTATTTTAGTTATTTTAAAGGCATAGTGATATGAGTAGAGGGAAAGGGAGGGGCAGAGAGAGACACATTTTACATCTGCCGGTTCACTCACTCCCCAAATGACTCCAAAGGTTGGGGCTGGGCCCAGGCCAAAGCCAGGAACCAAAAACTCCATCCAGACCTCCCACATGGGTGGCAGGGACCCAATTATTTGAACCTTCTTCTGCTGCTTTTCCAGGTACATTAGCAGGCAGTTGTGTCAGAAATGGAGTAGCCTGGACTTGAATCGATCCTCCAGTACAGGATGCTGACTGGCATTGCAAATGACAGCTTGGCCAGCAACCATGCTAACCCCAGGAGATCCCTTCTCTCTATTCAAGATGCTACTGCAGTTCACTCTGCTACACACACACACACACACACACACACACACACACTCAGGTGTCCGTTTTTCTGTTAGTTGCCACTAGAAAACTAACAGAAAAGACCAAGGAAAAATACACCCATGAGCAAGTACTCACTCGAGTATCCCAGCCTCTGGTTCTCTCTGCAGGGAAGGAATCAGAGTCACACCAGGAGTGGTCCTTTCCAGCGAGCGGTCAGGCTTGGCTGCTGGGGCTCCCTGCTCTCCTGTCTCCTCACAGCACTAGACTGAAACAGCAAGAAACTCCCCAGTTACCCAACCTCAGCCACTTCCCTTGCTACCTCCGGTCCCACTTGTCTCACTTCTCTGGTGAAATTCCCCACGACTTACCCCAGAGTTCTGTTCCTCACATCCAAACTCTCTTTCATTCTCTCTCTCTCTCTCTCTCTCTTTCTTTCCCCACTTGGCATGTCAAGAAACCTACAAAGTCATCGCTGAGGATTTCCTGGGCATGAACACAGCACCAGACCTTCCGGGGTCCCTTCTCAAAGAGACGGGAGATCAGACAGGGCCCCAAGAACAGGCTGCTTTTGGGGGTGGAACATCTTCCTTTCTCTCTTTCCTTCTTTCTTCCTGTATTTATACTTACTTTTATTGGAAAGGCAGATTTACAGAGAGAAGGAGAGACAGAGAGGAAGACCTTTCATCCGATGGTTCACTGCCCAGATGGGAGCAATGGCCAGAGCTGAGCTGATCCAAAGCCAGGAGCCAGGAGCTTCTTCCAGGTCTCCCACATGGGTGCAGGGTCCTAAGGCTTTGGGCTGCCCTCCACTGCTTTCCCAGGGCATAAGCAGAAAACTGGATGGGAAGTGGAGCATCCAGGACTTGAACTGTGGCACCCACACATATGGGTTCCTGGTACCTGCAAGGTGAAGATTTAATCATTGATCATCACACTGGGCCCAGCACTGGCCTTTCTTCTGTCTGGGACTTGGAGGTGGTTTAAGTCAGAGTGGCCCTTGAGAGAGTCCAGCACATCTGAGAAAAGGAATCAGATGAAGATGGTGGGGGGAAGAAGCATCATCCTGGAATTTGGCTTTATGGTGCACAGAGGTTCAGGCCTGTTCCATCTATCCATCCAGTCATCCATCCATCTACTTGTCCAGTCACTGCACATTTGTATTGAGTGTCCACTTTGCACCTGACTGACTAGGGACACAAGAAACTCTGATGCATGGTTTTGGGTATCATTTGGTAGGAGACATAGATATACAAGTCTATAAAAGTTTAACTGGCTCTTAAAACCAGCAGTTGGTAAACTTTGACCTATGGTCAAATGTAGCTTGTCCTCTAGTTTTAATTTTTTTTAATATTTATTTATGGGCCCAGCATGATGACCTGGCAGTTAAAGTCCTCACCTTGAATGCGCTGGGATCCCATATGGGTGTCGGTTCTAATCCTGGCAGCCCTGTTTTCCATCCAGCTCCCTGCTTGTGGCCTGGGAAAGCAGTTGAGGATGGCCCAAAGTCTTGAGGCCCTGTACCCACTTGGGAGACCTGGAGGAAATTGATTTCTTTCTTTCTTTCTAAAGATTTATTTATTTTCATGACAAAATGAGATATACACAGAGGAGGAGAAACAGAGAGGAAGATCTTCCGTCCGATGATTCACTCCCCAAGTGACCGCAATGGTCGGTGCCAGGATCCAGGAACTTCCTCCGGGTCTCCCACGTGGGTGCAGGGTCCCAAAGCGTTGGGCCGTCCTCGACTGCTTTCCCAGGCCAAAATCAGGGAGCTGGATGGGAAGTGGAGCTGCCGGGATTAGATCCCGGTGCATTCAAGGCGAGGATTTTAGCCACTAGGCCACGCCGCCGGGCCTCTGGAGCAAGTCTCTGGCTCCTGGCTCCTGGCTTCAGATTGGCTCAGCTCCAGCAGTTGCTGCTTTTTGGCGTATGAATCAGTAGGTGGAAAAGATCTTCTCTGTCTCTCCTCCTCTCTGTATATCTAACTTTGCAATAAAAATAAACAAAAGTAAGTAAACATTTCTGTATTTGTTTATTTATCTGAAGATCAGAATTACAGAGAGAAGAAAAGACAGAAAGATCTTCCATCCACAGGCTCAAATAGCTGCAATGGCTGGAGCTGAGCTGACCCAAAGCCAGGAGCCAGGAGCTTCTTCCAGGTGTCCCACATGAGTTCAGGGGTCCAATCACTTGGGCCATCTTTAACTGCATTTTCCAGGCCATTGAAGAGGAGTTGGAACAAAAGCAGAGCAGCTGGACACAAATTGGCACCATATGGGATGCCAGTGCTGCACATGGCAGAGGCTTAATGTGCTGTGCCACAAGGTCAGCCCCTGGTTTCTGTTTTTTAAAAAGCTTTTATTTTGCTTATTTGAAAGGTAGAGTGACAGAGCGCGCGAGAGAGAGATGGAGAGAAAGAGATCTTTCATCTGCTGGTTCACTCCTTAAATGGCTACAACGGCTAGTACTGGGCCAGGCTGAAGCCAGGAGCCTAAACTCCAGCCAAACATTTAGGCCATCTTCAGCTGTTTCTCTAGGTGCATTAGCAGGGAGCTGAGTTGGAAGTGGAGCAGCTGGAACTCAAACCGATGCTCATCTGGGCTACTGCTGTGCTAAATGCCAGCCCCTGCCTTCTATTTATATTTTTTTAAAGATTTATTTATGTTTATTCGAAAGTCTGATATACAGAGAGGAGGAGAGACAGAGAGGAAGATCTTCCATCTGATGATTCATTCCCCACCATAACAGCTGGAGCTGAGCCAATCCAAAGCCAGGAGCTTCTTGCGGGTCTCCCACATGGGTACTGAGTCCCAAGGCTTTGGGCGGTCTTCGACTGCTTTCCTAGGTCACAGGCAGGGAGCAGGATGGGAAGTGAGGCTGCCGGGATTAGAACCGGTGCCCATTTGAGATCCCAGCATGTTCAAGGTGAGGATTTTAGCGGCTAGGCCATCCCACCAGGCCCTGTTTTTATTTATTTGAAAGACAAAGAGAAGGGGCGGGAGAGAGGTGGAGAAAGGTTTTCCATCATCTACTTGTTCACTCCCCAAATGCCTACAACTGGGCCAGGCTAACGTCAGGAGCTGGGAACTCCAGGTCTTCCCTGTGGGTGTCAGGGGCCTAAGTACTGCAGCCATCATCTACCAGCTGCTGAGATGCTTGAGGAGAAAGCCAGATGGGGAAATGGACAAGCTGCCACTGTGATATGGGATACAGGTGTCCCAAGTGGCAGCAGCTTAACCTGCTGTGCCACAGCGCCTGTCCCCAAAAGGTTCAATTGTAAATGGCCACATAGGATCTACCTAAAATCCTCACCTTTGCCTCTGGGACAGCTCAGCTGAAAAATTTTCCTACTACTAAGCCTGTTAAGAAAAGTTTCACTGAAGTCTGTCATGTCCAGCAGGGGCATGAGCTGCCAAGGAGGAAGGAGTTCATGGAGAAGCAGATGGACATACTTTAAATGGTGCACAGGGACTCAGCGTGATAGCATAGCGGCTAAAGTCCTCGCTTTGAGCACGCCGGGAGACCCGGAGGAAATTCCTGGCTCCTGGCTTCAGATCGGCATAGCACTGGCCATTGCAGTCACTTGGGGAGTGAACCATCAGACGAAAGATCTTGCTCTCTGTCTCTCCTCCTCTCTGACTTTGAAAAAAAAACAAACAAACAAACAAAAAAAAAAACAAAACTTAAACAAAACAAAACAAACAAACAAAAAATGGTGCACAGTAGTTTTGGAGGGAGATTGGTCGAAGGGTACTCCAGACAGCCAACAGTGTCCTCGGGGTTCTGGCAGAAGTCAATGAGGGTGTGCAGGAGAGAGCTGCAGGACATAGCAGGGCCATGGGCAGGACCCATGAGGGCGCTAGGAGCTGGGCTGCATGCAGATTTGTATGGAGACAGCTGTGAGTGAGCAGCACGGGCTGCGAGCCAGAGGGAGAGCCTAGGAGAAGGGGCCATGGCTTGGGCCTGCGGGGGACGTCCAGGCCACGTGCCTGCCATGCAGGGCCCCAGACGCACAGGACCTGCTGCTTGCTCTCATGCTCTTCAGTCGCTGCCTGGACAGTCTTACTTCCTTTTAAGATTTCTTCATTTGGGGCCTAGCACAGTGGTTAATTTCTTCCTTGCCTTGGACATGCTGGGATCCCATTTGGGCATTGGTTTATGTCTTAGCTGCTCCACTTCACATTCAGCTCCCTGCTTGTGGCCTGGGTAAGCAATGGAGTATAGTCCAAAGCTTTGGGACCCTGCACTCATGTGGGAGACCCAGAAGAGGCTCCAGGCTCTTGGCTTCAGATAGGCTCAGCTTTGACCATTGCCAGCAACTTGGGGAGTGAACCAATGGATTGAAGATCTTCTTCTCTGTCTCTCCTCCTCTCTGTAAATCTGCCTTTTTAATAAAAATAAGTAAATCTTTTAAATTTTTTCCTTATTTGAAAGACAAAGCAATGAGAGAAAGAGGGAGAGACAGAGCTCGTCCATCTGCTGGCTATACCTCACAGACCCACCATGGCTGGGGTTGGGCCAGGCCAAGATCAGGAATCAGGAACTCTGCCTGGGTCTTCTAAGTGAGACAGGGGTCATCTGCGTTCCCAGGCACACTGGCAGGAAGCTGGGATGGAAGCAGAACAGCCAGGACCGCAACCAATGCTTTGATTTGGGATGCCAAGTTGCAAGTGGCGGCTTCACCTGCTGTGTCACAAGGCTGACTCCACAATCCTATTTTTTTTTAGTATCTATTTATTTTTATTGGAAAGTCAGATATACAGAGAGGAGGAGAGACAGAGAGGAAGATCTTCTGTCTGATGATTCACTCCCCAAGTGACCGCAATGGCTGGTGCTGAGCCAATCTGAAGACAGGAGCCAGGAGTCTCTTCCGGGTCTCCCACGCAGGTGCAGGGTCCCAAAGCTTTGGGCCATCCTCGACTGCTTCCCAGGCCACAAGCAGGGAGCTGGATGGGAAACAGGGCTGCCAGGACAAGAACTGGCACCCATATGGGATCCTAGCGTGTGCAAGGCAAGGACTTTAGCCACTAGGCTATCTCACCAGGCCCTAAAAATTTTATTTTTTTTAAATAAGAATACTTATTTATTATTGAAAAGCCATGTGACAGAGAAGGAGATGCACAGAAACAAACAAGAGTTTTCCATTTACTAGCTCACCCCCGAATGCCTACAACAGGCAGAGTTGGGCCAGGAGCCAGGCGTTGCATCCAGGTCTCCAGGCGTGGCAGCAAGTACTTGACCTGTCATTTGCTACCTCTCGGTGCATTAGCAGGAAGCTGGTTCAGCAGTAGAGTACCCAGACCTTGAGCTCTGACATGGGATATTGACAACCAAGTGGCAGTGTAACCCCCAGTGCCGCAACATTGGCCCCAGATTCTTAGCACTTCACTCTCGCCCCAGCAAGAGCCCTGCTTTTTTTTTTTTTTCTTTCTCATTCTGCCCTGGGCCCCACCAACTGTGTAGCTCGCCCTGGTTAAGATGGTGGGTTGTGGGAATGGAGAACAAGGAGCAGGACCCATAGGTTGTTTAGAGGTCAAATAGGACTGTTAGGGGACTCACTGGAAGAAGGGTGAGGAGCAGAGAGGAACAAGGATGGAGCTCCATTTGGCAGACGGATGGGGGCCCTCCTCGTCATTGAGGCTCGGAAGGTGAGGGGGCAGCAGGCTCGTGTCCCACAGTGCATCCTGAACGGCAGGTCGGAGCCATGTGGTGTGTGCTAGCACCGGCGTCACCAGCCCCTTCCCCTACCCTCTGCCCACCAGACCTGACCCCGGCTTTCCTCCACCCACTCTTCTGCCCAGCCCTCAGCCTCCCGCATCTGCACTTTTCTTCTGTCTTTGTTCTTTCCAAGTTGACCTGGAAAAGCACCAACACCCCTAAAGCCACTAGGCTTTCACTTCGGAGCCACGGTGACGGTGGGTGACGCTCGCTCCACCAACTTCACAGCTCAGCCTTGGGGGCCCCTCTTCACATCATCTTCCCCTTTAGCAGGGACCGTCCCACGGTTCCTCCTGTCTGCGAGACTGGCAAGTGGACAGAAGTAAAAATGAAGGCAGGAGGACCACACACAGGCTGGGCGCCTCGGGATTTTCGACTTTACCTTCTTGCCACCCAGTAGGGCTACAGGGCAAGGGCCATCCTCTGTTCCTGGGGTGGTGATACACAGTTGAACAGAATACTGGGGGATAAGGTGTGCGGACAGCCTCTTTCCCCACACCTCATAGGGGAAGGCAGAGGGGGGCCCCCCCAGTCCCACAGACCTGTGGGGACTCGGATCAGAAGGCACAAGTATTTTAATTGTATTTATAAACAGCACAACCCTAGTTCCTTTTATTAAAAAAAAAAAAATGTGTGTTTGAATGACAGAGGGAGTGATCTTGCATCTGTTGTTTACTCTGCAGACAGCCCCAACAGCCAGTTGCCGCTACCACCCACCAGGCCTAAGCGAAGAGCCCAGAACTCGGTTTGAGTCTCGCACATGGGTGGCGGGGTTGAATCAGGCACCTGGGCTGTCGCCTGCGGGCTTCCCAGGTGTATCAGAGGGAGGATGGGCAGGCAGTAGGGCAGCAGGAACTGGAACCAGAACCCCCCCTCCAGGGGATGTCAGCTTCACAAGAGACTCCCTGCAAAGCAGGTGAGGACCTTGGGCCCCTGCACCCACGTGGGAGACCTGGAAGAGGCTCCTGGCTTCGGGTAGGCTCAGTTCTGGCAGTTGCGGCCACCTGGGGAGTGAACCAGTGGACGGAAGATCTTTCTTATCTCCTTCTCTCTGTATATCTGCCTTTGCAGTGAAAATAAATAATTCTTAAAAAGGCAAAAAACAAAAACTTCCTGCAGCCCAGGCCCAGTTATTCCCTCTTGGAAATACTATGTCTAAGGCTCAGCCTTGCGGCTGGCTTCGTGGCATCCCACATCCACGTCCTAGTTTGAATCCTGGCTGCTCTGCTTCAGATACAGTTCCCTACTGATGTACCTGGGAAAAAGCAACAGAGGAAGGTCCAAGCCCTTGGACCCCTCCCTGCCACCCACACGGGAAAACTGGATGCAGTTCCTGGCTCCTGCATTCAGTGTGGTCTAGCTGCAGCCCTGGTGGTTGCAGCCATTCAGGGGGTTAATTGGTGGATAGAATAGCTTCTGTACTTTTAAACAAGTAAATCTTAGACTTAAATGCATTCATTTTGCAGGTGGGGACCCTTGAGTTTCAGGGAGGGCAAGAACTGACTCCATTTCTGTGCGGTTGATCCTAAACGTCAGACTCCCCCTCGTACCCACCACGAGTTCCGGCCCTCGCGACTTCCCGTATCTGTGGCGCAGAAGCCTGGAGTTTTTGCTTTATTGGGTCGCGGTCTAGACATCTCCCCCGCCCTGCTTGAAATCCGGATCGAAATCATGCTGCAGGAGCGCCTGGCGCCGAAACGTTAGTTTTCCGTGTATTTGGCGCCGCCTGGTGGACTTCCAACGAATCTTCAACTGCCGCAGCCGGTCTCCCAACCCTTCTCGAAAAGATCTCCTTCCCTCAACACCTCTCGTTGTTCCGGCCAGGTTTACCCCAGCCGGGAGGAAGGAGAGGCTGTGCTCACTTCGCACAAGCCCTGCTGCTTGCTTCCGACCCCATCCTCCCCCAACGACCCCGTTTCTTCCCCGTCCCCTTTCATGCGCGCCGGGACTCGTCACCATCCATCTACGGACCCACCTGCCCCCCACCCCCCACAGCCAGCAACGACAGAGTCTGAGTCTGGGGAGGGGGCGAAGGACAGAACGAATCCAGACTTTATTATGGGCGAGAGGCAAAGGGCTAGAGGCTGAGGGGCCGGGCGGGGTTGCTACATTGTCAAGCAGAAAGTGTTGATGGGGAGGGGGTCGGCCCGGCGGCCAAGCCCCGCTCCCGGCTGAGCGGACGAGACGGAACCACGGAGGGTGGGGGGTGGGCTGTGTCACGCCCCCGCCTGACTTGTGCAGTGGAGGTGTGTGGGAGCAGGGCCGGCCACGAGGTCTAAGGACTAGGACGGGGTGGGTGGGGGTGCGAATTCTGCGGTCCGGGGCGGGGCGGGGGCGAGGCTTCTATTGCTTTTTGCTCACAGTTTTGCGGAAGGCGAGGCGGAGGGGGGCGGGGGTGGGCTTGGACTGGACCCCCCCGGCCCCCCTCGGTAACCCCTTGGGCGATGGGTGCTGGTGAAAAGAATGGAACCCAGACTGGGGAGGAAGAGGCGCGGGGGGCGGGGAAGGGTCCGTGGGGGGCATCTCCTTGGTCCCACCCAAGTGCCGGAGATGCCCCTGAGTGCTGCCCCCGGCGTCGGGTCCCGCCGGACCTGGGGCTGGGGCGTGGTGCGGGGCGGGCACAGTGAGGTCGCAGGCGGTAAAAGCAAAGTGCTTCTTCTGAGGGACCCGGGGTCCGCCTGCCCCCTCCCCCTGCGGAGGACGGGGGTGTTCACGGAAGCGCTTCAGTTTGGGGTAGGAGGCCGGAGTCCCAGAGTCCGCTTATTGCCAAGAAAATCCACTTCTGCCCCCTGGACCCTGACCATGGCTTGTGAACCCCGTTTTGTGCTAAGGTTTGGGGGGGAAGGGCTGGATGGACATGGCTTTTGGGAGAGGGGGTGTCTCCAAGGGGACTCGGGGGGATGAGACGGCCCCCTCCTGTTCTAGGGGAGAGGGAAGGGCAGGGGGCGGGGTTCCCTGAGATCTGGGGTGTTCCCCCCCTTCTGAAGCCCCCCTCCCCCGCGACCCCTTCCCTTTCCTGGAACCCCGTACCTCGGGGTGTGGGAGGAGGGAAGGAGAGACTGTTCAGGGAGTGCCGGGGGGAGGCCTGGGTCCCGGCTGGAGGTGGGGGGGTGAGTGGAAGGGGTTTGGGGTTGAGGTCAGTACGGGGAGAAGAGGATGGGGCCGTGCGCGGTCCGGATGGGGCCGGGGGCGGGGTGCAGCAGGGGGTGGGTGATGGGCGGTCCCTGCAGAAGAGGAGCGGCGGGAGCCGGGCGCAAGGACAGCGGGGAGCCCGCAGCCGCGGCCATGACGGCGGCTACCGCCAGGGGGCTGGGCAGCAGGCCGCCGGCCAGGGACTTGGGCAGCTCCTTGGAGAAAGTCAGCGTACCCTGAGGCGAGGGGAGAGGCGGGGAGAGCCTGAGAAGTCATCCCGGGGCCGGCCGCCGCCCTCTGCGCGCCTCCCAGCCCGCGCCCTCCCCTCCCCAAGGCCTCACCGCCAGCTCCCCGGCGCCTCGAGGCTTCTTGTGCCGGCTCAGTAGTGGGTTGGGCTTCCCGGCCACGCCGTCTCGGTGCCGCCGGCTGGAGATGTGCTGCAGGGGGTGGCAAGAAGGTGAGCGCAGGTCCTGCCCCCTCCTGGGGCTCCCTCCCTAGCCTTCACCCACCTGCTTCAGTTGGACCTCGGAATTGACCTTGACATTGCAGATCTCACAGTGGAAGGTTCTGTCCTGGGTAGGGGCTTCCGGCTCCCCGGGGGTAGGAGGCCCCAGGCGAGGGTAAGCCTTGATGGGCCCCAGCCCGCTCCGGGCTTCCAGAATGGTCTTGTGTTTAGTACCTGCGGTCCACAGAGGGCAGGAGGCAGGGGGTGGAGGACAAAGTCTCAGTGACCCCCCCCATGCCCAGTTCCAGGCCCCTGGGACCCGCTCCAAACACAAGTGAGTCAGGACAGAGTCAGAGGTTGCAAGGAGCAAGATGGAGGGGGGAGCCATGGCAGGGAGGGGTGGTAATGAGAGAAGGAAATTGGGGGGTGGTCTTAGGGGACTCAGGGATCTGGGGTGGTGGGCTGGGTGAAGCAGGTGACTCCATACCTTTGTTATGCGCCTCAAGCTGAGACAGGGAGTTGACAGCCACCTTGCACAGAGCACAGTAGAGCAGCCGCTTGGCTTTCTCCTCCTCCTCTTTGCTACCCCCGGGCACCGAAGCTGCGGCCGGAGTGCCCCCTTCACCCTTGGCTACACCCCGGCTGCTCTCCGGGACGCTAGGAGGGGATGGGGAACCGGGCTGCTTCTCTGGGGATCCTGGGGCTGGACCCAGTCCATTCTCCATGGAAACTGCTGCTAGAGTGAGGATGGGGGGTGGGGAGAAACATGGTGTCACCCCAGATGCCTCTCCGGGCTTAAATTTTTCACATACAGGAAATTCATCCTGATTTCCTTGAGGGCAAGAGCTCGGGGTCCCCACCCTGTGAGAACATGCATGTTCTCATGCCCTGGGCCCGAGCCAGATGTGATCCAGCTGCTGCAGGCTGGGTGTGAGACTGCAAGGCCTGGCTCACCCTTCATAAGCTGGGAATGGCCAAGGGGTCCAGCCCCACCTGGGATGAAACTGGCAACTGCCCGGCCAGTGGGAGAGCAAGCCAGAGTCCTGCTCAGGGACCAGGGAGGCACAGCCAAGGCAGGGCAGGAGGAAGGAGAGGCAGGAGATACACGGGCAGACCTGGCGAAGGGGAAACGGAGACAGCAGAAGCAGAGGGGGAACAGGGAAGGGGCTGCTCTATAATTCATGGCTTGATTAAAGATGCACAGGCCCCAGGCCTCGGTGCTGGCTCGGGCCTCTGAGCAGGGGAAACACTAGTGATCCCATTCTCGCTCCAGCAGCCGATCCAGTTTCCGGGTCAGAGGGAGGCCGTGGGGCAGGCAGGGAGCTGGTGGGAGGGGAGCGCCTGGCCCTGCAGGTGTCCCTTTGGTGGTCCATCCTAAAACCCTCCTCTTTCTTGCTCTAACTACTCTGGCATCATCCAGCTGCATCTCAGTGTACACGCCCACACCCCAGTCTGGATGGGATTTCATGGTCTCTGAAAGCAAGGGAGGCACCGTTAGCCAGCCTTGTGTCCTCAGAGAAGAGAGAGAGGCACAGGCTGCAGGCCCCAAAGAAGGTAGAGCAGTGCTGTTGGAGAGAAGTCAGCTCTCATTGTCACCATCCTCTCCTAACGCAAAGTGGCCAGGCCAAAAAGCAGCCAAGGCACAACTGGAACTTAGCTCATGTACCCGCTGGCTCTCTGTGTACATCCCTGAGAGAGTGATTGCATGTGTGTGTGTGAGAGAGAGAGAGAGCAAGACCTGGCTCCCAGGCTGGCACTGAACATGCTTGCTCGTTAGGGTGGGACAGGAAGGATACCCAAGGATTAGGAGGAAGACAGAGAGGCACGCCTCTCTGGACTTGGCTGTGACTGATATGTGATGTGCTAATCCCAGAATGACGGCTAAGTCCTCTCTGGGGACTCGCTGTCTTCCCCACCTCTAGCCTGGAAGTTTGGCTGAAGAGCTCCATTGGCCTTGAGGGACAGAGAATCTGGAAGCCTGGTGGAAACCTCCAAGACCTGAGCCCCTCACCCTCCCTCCACTTCCAAGCAGCGGCCTGGGTGTTCTCTGGCCCTCACACCTCCCAATTCCCTCCCTTGCTTGGAAGGTGAAGGGCATGCCGTGGATGGAGTGGTTTTTTTTTTCTTCCTTGGGAAGGTTTGCCAGGTGGCCTCAGCCTCGCCCTGGTCTGAGTCACGGGGCGGTGGGGAGGACAGACAGTGGGGACTCTGTTGAGAGGAACTGGGGACTGGGTGACACAATGGAAAATGTGTAATCACTGTGCTTGGCTCAGGCCTTACCTGGGGCGGGGGGCGGCGCTAGGGACTGAGACAGAGGTGGGAGCAGAGGAGCATTCTGGGATGGGGAAGAGGCAGGCTGGGATCAGGTTGGGGAGGGAGTTAGCCATACCTGGACGGGGGGCTGCTGTGCCGTCCCCATTGGGAGGGCTGCTGCCTGGTGGGGCCGGGTCTCCAGGTTCCCGGGCACTGGGCTCCCTCCCTCTGGTCTTGGCTGCCTCGATGCCTTTGACTCGACGGGCATGGCGATTACCCTTGTAGTGCGCCTCAGCCTGGCTCTTAACCGGGATGGAGGAAACATGGTGGCAGAGATGCCCTTTGATCTGAGGGCTCTCCTGGGGTTCTGGGTGTTCTCCTTCCCCCAGGGAGATGTGCAGCCCTGCTTGCTCCAGAGGTGGGTAGCGATGCTCACAGCAGTATCACAAGCTTGGGGAACACAGATCCCCCACCCAGGCCTGTCCCAGGGGACTCCCAACCCATGGTAAAAGTCCTCCACTGCCTGTGGGAGAAGCCCAGCCCCAGGGAGCCAGGCAGCCGGTGCCCTCTGAGACCCGAGGCCTTCTCCCCGCCCTAGGATCCAGTCCCAGGAGCTCTGACGCCTGGCCTCTACCCTGGCGACTCCCCTGCTGGGTCTCATTTTGCCTGGAGGACCCTGGACCCAAGCCCAGCTCTGGAGACAGAGACAGCCGCACAGACAGCTGTCAAAACAGAGCAACTCCCTGGGGGAGGGAGAGGGAGGAGAAAAGAGAGAGAGGTGTCTGCTATTGGCTCACTGTGCCCCAGGAAGTGGACCCAGGGCTGGGCGAGAGGATGCCTGTGGTGGGAGCTTATAGAGAAAACGAAGGCCTACTCCCCTCCTATGGGCACCCCCTGCCAAGAATGTACATCCTAGCAGAGGCCCAAGGTCACCCATACAGGCAGGAAGACCGAGAGCCCAGGGCTAAGCAGTGGTATGCAGAGTGCAGCTACGTGGTGTGTGTCTTTTGCGTGTGTGTATGTGTGTGTGTGGCTCATGCTGAGTAGAGAAACAGAACATGCTTCCAGTTTGCTCAACTCAGCAGAATGAGGTTCTGCTGTTTTTGTCCAAAATCTTTCACAGCCTGCATCCCACAAGATCCCTTCTAGACCCACACGGAAGTCCCATTAAAGCCTCGGAGGGAGGCGATCTGGGAGGCTGGCTGACCTGGGCTCTGGGCAGTTTCTGCCCCTGGCGATGGTATGGGGGTCAGAACTTGTGTGTGATCTGCAGGTGTGGGGCGCAGTGTAGAGCTCTCATGACCAGGGGAGAAATTCAGGGATATAGAGGGAAGTGGGGGGCTTGGGGAGGAGCTGAGTCAAAGACCTAACCCAGCCTTACACCCCATGGGAGGACCGGTGGGCTGGAGGGATGCCCCAGCCCCGGATGAAGGAGGGGGAGGCCTTTCCTTGTGTTACAACCTACAGTGACCGCTTCTCCCTTTCTAGTGGTCTCCCCGTGGCCTGCTTCCCCCCTCCACAGCTCCCAGCCTCTGCCCCTTTGCTACAAGGGCCCCGCCCAATAGCTGGGCTTCTTACCTGGGAGTTGAAGCGAATTTGACAGACGTTACAGGAGATGACGGGCCGCTTAGTCTTGAGCAAGGGTCCCCCAAAAGTGTGGGACAGCACAGCCTTCTGCACAGGGTCCATCTGTGGAGGGAAACTGGGGTGAGCTGGAAGCCCTGACAAGAGCTCATGTCTTTCACTGCCTCCCTCCGCCCCCTGCCCTGGCAGGTGCTGTTACACCAAATGTCTTAGAACCTCCTCTCATGGGCCTGCCACCATGGCTCAGGGGCTACATCCTTGTCTTGCAGGTGCTAGGATCTCTTATGGACACTGGTTCATGTCCTGGATGCTCCACTTTCCATCCAGCTCCCTGCTTGTGGCCTGGGAAAGCAGCAGAGGACAGCCCAAAGCTTTGGGATCCTGAACCCACATGGGAGACCTGGAATGATTTATTTATTTTTATTGGAAAGTCAGATTTACAGAGAGGAGGAGATACAAACAGAAAGATCTTCCGTCCGCTGGTTCACTCCCCAGATAGCCACAATAGCCAGAGCTGAGCTGATCTAAAGCCAGGAGTCAGGAGCCTCTTCCAGGTCTCCTACGCAGCTGTAGGGTTCCAAGGCTTTGAGCCATCCTTGACTGCTTTCCCAGGCCATAAGCAGGGAGCTGGATGGGAAATGGAGCATCCAGGATACGAACCAGCGCCCATATAAGATCCTGGCACATGCAAGGCGAGGACTTTAGACACTAGGCTACCATGCCAGGCCCCAAAATAAATAAATCTTAAAAAAAAAAAAAAAAAGACCTTAACCTGGACTCTTGCCTTGGTGCAGCACACCACGAGGATCTACCATGATCACTTTGACCGCTCTTCCATGGCTAGGTGGATCCGCCAAAGTACCCCACATCCTAGGGCCCTCAGCTCAAGCCTGCGGACCCTTCTCCCCACCTCCCCCATTTTGAGATAAGACTCCAGCCTCGCCCACCCTCTGGTGCCAGCAGATAAACATTCCCAACTTCCCATCTCAGCGCCAAGTCACCCCTACACATTTGCTGGACCCAGGAAGGAGGGAGGGAGGGAGGAAGCAGGCCTTGGGCACAGAGTGGGGGGCCCCACCAGCTAATCCTGGGGGTCCAGGGATCTTCTGTACTCTGTTCGTGGATCAGCGGCACTGGGGAAGGCAAGGCTGTGGGGCTGGGCGGGACTGAGAGCCGCCTCTGCCCCCACCCCGGGTCAGTCAGCAGATGTCCTGGCAGCCTCCTGCCAAGAGTTCACATGAGGCGGGAAGGGGACGGGAGTGTCTCCGAGGCTGCTTGCTATCGGGTAGACAGCCAGGGCCTGGAGAGCAGCTTCCCGGCCTCCTCCCTTCAGGGTCCTGGGCAGGCCGAGGAGGGGCCAGCCCAGAATGCGGCTGAGGCCAGGGAGGAGGCCAGGGTGACAGCAGAGACCTCTCCCCAGAGTAGGACTGACTCAAGGCTGGAACCCCAGTTTCCAGGTGGAGGGGTCCAAGCAGGAGGCTACTGCTGCTGGGTTCCCCCCTCCCAGCAGTTCCAAGGAGAGTGTGGTGGGAGCTGGAACACCAAGCAGGGAAAGGTGGTAGAGCGTGGGAAGCCTGCACACCTTGACTGTCCTCCAAGACTCTCTCTGGCTGGTAGGGGTTCATGTTGTGAAAAAAGCATTGGTTTCTCTGGGAAACCCGGGCACTGACCCAGCTTCCTCTTTTGTGCCTCAGTTGGGATGTGGGGGTGTGATGGACACATGTCCATCTCCCGACTCCCACCCATCCTGGGCTGGAAGCTACTCCTGTTTCCCTCCTTGCCAGCTTTCTAGAAGCTCCAGTCACACACCAGGAAGAGTCAAACAGGAGAGAAGAGTGTGTGTGTGGGGGGGACAGGCAGGCTGTGCTCATTCCATGCCTGGGCGGAGTGTGAATGAGTGTCATGGTGTGTACAGCATTTGTGCATCCACATTTCGGCACTGGGGGCTTTGCCGCCACCCCCAGGGGTCAGGCCAGGCTGCCAGAATCTTCAGCTGTGTGTTTATGTGTGAATATCTGCTGTTGCTGGCAGAAGGAAAGACAGACCACACTAGACACAGGCTTCCATCAGAAAGGGGAGACGAACAGCTGTTCTTGAGGCCCAGTCTCCGGGCCTCAGTCTTCCTGGTTTAGAGACCCCTCCTCTGCAAGCCTGTGCCCCCTCCCACTCCCAGCCCTGGGTTCTCCTCACCCTTGAGTTTCCTCCAAAGCTAGGTGCGGAATAGGAATTCAACCCAAACAGAAACCCAATCGCAGCCAGGAAACCTAAGCCGATGAAGAATAGGGAGACAGGAGCAGAAATGGAAAGGGGGGAGATCAGACTCCCCCTGGTGCTGTCTGTGCCCCAGGCTGCTCCAAGAGGGGACCTGGGGATCCCCCCAAGATGATCAGTGGACTGGCCACCCAGCATCCCTCCCCTTGAGAAGGGGTCCCAGCCCCACCTGGACGCTGAAGACCTCTTGCACAACCTGAAGCCTAGACTGAAGTTCACAGACCCTCCTAGAGGAAGTCGCGGTGGCCACCGCAGGTGGCTCCTGACCACCACCTCCAGAATGGAGCTGACCGGGTGAAGAGGCTCCTGGGCCCAATCCCTGCGCAGGTGGAATGTGAGCCACGCAAGTGTAGCTCCAGGCCAAGGTCAGGAGGCCCTGGTGACCTAGATGAGGGCTCCCTGGGGAGGGGTGGAGGCCAGCGTCTCCCAGAGCCCCCCTCACTCCAGAGCTCCCTGCCCTGGGACGCTGGCCTAGACACTGCCAGGAAAGGTTGGCCTGCAGCGCCCTCCCACCTGACACCCCCCAACGGCAGACCTGAAGGGGAATTGCTTCCTAGAGCTGGGGCAAAAGGAATCAGGAAGGGCAAGGAGGGGAGGAGGGGGGAAACCAGATCAGGAGCAGGAGGGGGCGCTGGCCATGACTGTGTTTCCTTCCACTGCCCTTTATCTGATAGAACCGGCTGCCTCCCTGCGTCCCCAACCCCCCAAATACAGGCGAGGATCTCAAGGGTGGGAAGGACCAGAGGAAGAGAGGGGTGACCGAGGAGCAGGTGGAAGCTGGCAGGGGAGGGATGCTGAGCAGGGGCCTGGGCTGGAGCAGCGTGGGGGTGTGAGGGCAGGTGTAGGACCTGATGGGAAGTCTGAAGGTTTGGGGTTGGAGGGGGCACTCCAAGGACCTGGAAAGCAGAGGCCGGGGTACCCAGCACCCCGGCAGCAGCCTGAGGAAGGGGGCGCCCGCTGGGGTTCGGGAGATTTTTGGTTCGAGCTGCGCTGCCTGGGGGATGGGCTGAGGGGGAGGCAGTGGCCCCGCCGGGGCGGCCGGCGATGGGGGGTGTGTGGGGGCGGGGGGCGCTGCGGCAGCCGGGGCCGGGGCGGGGGGCTTACCCTGCGGGACCCTGGGGGCCGCGGCTCCATGGCCCGGGGCGGCCGGCCCGGGCTGCGGGGTGCCAGGCCGGGCTGGGCCGGGCGGCCGGGGACGCGGCGCTGGTGGCCCGGGCGGCTCGGGGCTGTGCGGCCCGGCCGGCCGGGAGAAGGGGAGGCGGCGCCGGCCGGGTCCGGAGCCCGCCCCGGAGGCGGGGCCGCGGGCAGGGGCGGGGACAGGAGGCCGGAGAGGCATGCAGGGGGCCCCGGCGAGAAAAAGAGAAAAGAGAGGCGCCGACGTCCAGACGGCCCTTCCAGAAAGACTTTATCCTGGCCAAGGGGCCGCTCGGCTCAGCGGCAGGGCCAGTGAGCGGATGACCTGGGCCGCCCCTACCCTGGGTCCCGATGTCCTCCACGGACCACCCTGCTTGTCCCCGCTTGGGTATTTCTGTTTGCTTTCACCCCTTCCGCTCGCTCGTGCGCTGACGGCCAAGTCACCGAGTCCTGCCCGGGAGACCCTTCCCCAGCAGCTCCCCGTGCACCGTCCCTTACAAGTCACCTCTGGCCCTGCGATTGGTTCCCAAAGTGCTTTCTCAGCCACCTCCCCGAAAGGTGGAGCCGGGCGGGGAGGAGGTGTCGCCAGCCAAAAATAAATAAATAAATAAATAAATAAAACCAAAAAAACGACCTTAGCCGGGAGTCGTCGTCCCTAGCCCCCTCCCACCTGCCTCCCTCGCCCGCCACCTGCCGGAGAGCCGAGGTCCCGAAGAGCCCCGGCTCCGTGCACTTGCTGCCCTCTGGCGGTCGCCTGGGGGAGAGGCATGGGGGACGAACGACCCTCACTCTTCTCCCTTCACCTCATCCCTTCTTCACTTGCATCCCGAGGCCTGGGGTCTAGAGAGTGGTTGGATTGGGGGCGTCGGAGGATAAAGTAGTGGGGTGACAGGAGAGCGAGGGGAGCCAGAAAGGTGGCGCAGAGTCCAAGAGGGTAGCAGCTGCCCCAGGAGGAGAGCCTGCTGTAGGCACCGGTGCATGTCCCTTCCCTGTCCGCCCACCCCCCCAACCGCAGGTAGGGACAGCCACATGCTGGGACTGCCATCAGCCGCCTGGTACTGATGGAGCCCTTGGAACGTGCCAGCTTCCGTCCTGAGCCCTTGGCACGGATTATCTAATTTAATCATCAAACCGCTGCCTCAAGTAAGTGCCATTATGATCGTTATTTCATCGAGGAGGGACCCGAGGTTTAGAAGGGTTAAATCATTTGCCCAAGGTCATAAGCCAGTAAGTGAGGGATTTGATTTTAAACCCCGGGCAACTCTGCTCCAAAGCCATGTGCTTAGTGACTTGCACGCTTCTTCCCGGGTCCTGCCTGCAGCTCCCCTGCAGTGCTGACTCCCCTGCAGAATCTGACACTCCACGCAGCCTGCCACACGCGCTCCAACCCCACAGGAGCCCGCGGCAGCCGGCTCCCCGCTCCCTCCAGGGGCTCCTCCATTTCCGCTGTCATCGGAGCCCTCTCCTATTCCCAGTGCTGGGTCCTGCTTCCTCTCCAAGCCCAAGGTCTGCGCCATGCCACCTTTCTCACTCTGATCTTTCCTTACATTGCGGCCGTGGTATAATCATCCGAGCAAACACCGAGTGTTTGCTTTCTGCTGGACTTGGCCGTGATATCCTGCGGTCCCCTCCATCTTGCGCGTGGGTTTCTGTTCCTGGCTAACCCACTTTACATCTAGTGAAGTCCAGGGGCAGCACTGTAGGGCCTATCTAAGGTCACACAGCCAGTACTTCGGACTCTCAAAGCCCGGGCTGGTGCTGCACCCGCTGATGCTGATCCAGGCTCAGGGCTTTATAAATAGCTCTGCTAGAGGCGGTGCAGCCATTGAGACCTTCCGCCATCAGAAGCCCCGGGTTGTTCACTTGCACCAGCTATGCAGTTGTGACCGCGGGCATGTCCCTTAACCTCTGGATCTGCTTCCACATCCACAAAATGCATGGAACAATTGATGCATAGTGATGGAACAGCTGAGAACTAGGCGAAACCTAAGTCAGGTGTTGAAGTGGATGGCTGCAGGTTCTCCCTGCTTTTTCTATTCCAGGCACCCCCAATCAATTGCACACTCTCAAAGGCTCCTTTCTAGCCCGTATTCACACTATTTGCTTCGGTCTGGTATGTTCTCTAAGACCTCTTTCACAATCCCACCAGGGCTGGGTATTTAGCCTAGTGATTAAAGTGCTGGTTAAGTATAAACCCACATTAAGTTCTTGGGTTTGATGCTTGCCTCCTGTTCCTGATCCCAGCTTCCTGCTAATGCGAACCCTGGGGCGGGGGGCGCGGTGATTATTATGACTCAAGTAAGTAGCTCCCTGCCACCCACAGGGAGACCTAGATTGAATTCTCAGCTCCTGGCTTGAGTCCCCACCCAGTATTGGTCACTGTAGGCATTATGAGGAATGAAACAGTGACTAACAGCTCTGTGTGTCTCTCAAAAAAACTTAAAATGTTTAAAAAATAATTGGGCCCGGTGCTATGGCTCAGTGGCTACATCCTCACCTTGCATTCACCGGGATCCCATATGGGTGTCTGTTTGTGTCCTGGCTGCTCTATTTCCCTTCCAGCTCCCTGCTTGTGGCCTGGGAAAGCAATTAAGGATGGCCCAAAGCCTTGGGCTCCTTCACATGCGTGAGAGACCCAGAAGAGGCTCCAGGCTCCTGGCTTCAGATCAGTTCAGTTCTGGCCCTTGCGGCCATTTGGGGAGTGAATCAGCAGCCGGAAGATATTTCTCTTTGTATTTCCTTCTCTCTGTAAATCTGCCTTTCCAAGAAAAATAAAATAAACATATATTTTTAAAGATTTATTTTTATTGGAAAAGGCAGATCTACTTTAAAAAGGAGACAGAAAGAGAAAGATCTTTCATCTGCTGGCCCACTCCCCAACTGGTCACAACGGCCAGAGCTGAGTGGATCTGAAGCCAGGAGCTTCTTCCGGGTCTCCCATGCAGGTACAGAGTCTCAAGGACTTGGGCCTCTGCTGCTTTCCCAGGCCACAAACAGGGAACTGAATGGGAAGAGGAGCAGCTGGGACACGAACCAGTGCCCATATGGGATCCAGCGGTTGCAAGGCAAGGATTTAGCCACTAGGGCACTGTGCCCAAAATAAATCTTTATTATTATTATTATTTAAAGATTTATTTATTTTTGTCGCAAAGTCAGATATACAGAGAGGAGGAGAGACAGAGAGGAAGATCTTCCGTCTGATGGTTTACTCCCCAAGTGGCCACAACGGCCGGTGCTGTGCCGATCTGAAGCCAGGAGCCAGGAACTTCTTCCAGGTCTCCCATGTGGGTGCAGAAACCCAAGGATTTGGGCTATTCTTGACTGCTTTCCCAGGCCACAAGCAGGGAGCTGGATGGGAATTGGGGCTGCCAGGATTAGAACTGGTGCTCATATGGGATCCTGGTGCATTCAAGGCGAGGACTTTAGCTTCTAGGCCACGCTGCCGGGCCCTATTATTATTATTTTTAATAATTTGAAAAGCAAAGTGTCAGGGAGAGAGAGAAGGAGAGATCTTTCAGTTACTGGTTCACTCCCCAGATGGCCACACAGTTGGGGCTGAGCCAGAGGAAGGCAGGAGCCTAGAACTCCAGCTGGGTCTCTGTGAGTAGCAGGGGCCCGTGAGTGTGGGCCGATTTCTGCCGTCTTGCTAGGCATGTTAGCAGGGAGCGGAACCAACAGAAGCAAAGCTCCCTGCCAATGTGTCTGAGAAGACAGCAGGTTGCCTGAGTGGGCCCTGCACCCATATCGGAGACCCAGATGAGACTCCTGGCTTCTGGCTTTTGCCTGGCCCAGCCCTGACTACTGTGATCATTTGGTGAATGAACCAGCAGATGAAAGATCAATTTCTTTCTCCCTCACTTTCTGTAACTCTGCCTTTCAAGTCAATTAATTTTTTAAAAAGTGGAGCACATGGGACTTGAACTGGTACTGTGACTCTGGGTGTCAACATTGCCAGTGGCAGATTAATCACCCGTGTCACCACACCGGTCCCATCAAATAAACTTTTTTTCTTTTAAAGATTACTTGAAAGGCAGAGTTAGAGAGAGAGGGAGAGAGAGAGAACTTCCATGTGTTGGTTCGCTTCCTAAATGCCTGCAAGATCAGGATTGGGCCAGGTGGAAGAAGCTGGGACTAGAAACAGCGCTCTGATGGGATACTGCTGGAATTACGGCATGGTTGAACTCATTGCGTCACCATAACAGCCCCAAATAAATATATTTTAAAGAATTCTACTGGGTCCTGTGCAATGGCTCAATGGCTAAATCCTCACCTTAAACGTGCCAGGATCCCATATGGGCACTGGTTTATGACCCAGTTGCTCCACTTCCCATCCAACTCCCTGCCTGTGGCCTGGGAAAGCAGTCAAGGACGGCTCAAAGCCTTGGGACCCTGCACCTGCGTGAGAGACCCGGAAGAAGTTCCTGGCTCCCGGCTTTAGATTGGCTCAGCTCTGGCTGTTGTGGCCGCTTGGTAAAAGAATCAGCGATGGAAGATCTTTCTGTCTCCCCTTTTTTCTGTAAATCTACCTTTCCAATAAAAATAAATAAATCTTTTAAATAAATAAAAATAATTTATTCATTTATTTTAAAATTTATTTTTATTGCAAAGTCAGATATACAGAGAGGAGAAGAGACAGAGAGGAAGATCTTCCATCCAATGATTCACTCCCCAAGTGACCGCAACGGCGGGTGCTGCACTGATCTGAAGCCGGGATCCAGGAATTTCCTTCAGGTCTCCCATGTGGGTGTAGGGTCCCAAGGCTTTGGGCTGTCCTCAACTGCTTTCCCAGGCCACAGGCAGGGAGTTGGATGGGAAGTGGAGCAGCCAGGATTAGAACTGGTGCCCATATGGGATCCCGGGACACAATCAAGATGAGGACTTTAGGGCCTGGAGGCATGGCCTAGTGGCTAAAGTGCTCGCCTTGAATGCTCCAGGATCCCATATGGGCGCCAGTTCTAATCCCGGCAGCTCTACTTCCCATCCAGCTCCCTGCTTGTGGCCTGGGAAAGCAGTCGAGGATGGCCTAAAGCTTTGGGACCCTGCACCCACGTGGGAGACCTGGAAGAGGATCCTGGTTCCCGGCTTCGGATCGACGCAGCACCGGCCGTTGTGGCTCACTTGGGGAGTGAATCATCGGACGGAAGATCTTCCTCTCTGTCACTTCTCCTCTCTGTATATCTGACTTTGTAATAAAAATAAATAAATCTTAAAAAAAAAAAAAAAAAAAAAAGATGAGGACTTTAGCTGCTAGGCCACGGCGTTGGGTCCTCATTTATTTGTTTGACAGCCAGAGTGATGGGAGGCAGGGGGAAGAGAGAGAGCCTCCATTCTCTGATTTACTCCTACAGATGGCTGCAATATCCAGAGTGGGGCCAGACCACAGCCATTGGGGTCTGCTACCCTGGGTGGCAGGAAATGAAGAGCTTGGAGCCAACATCGGCTGCCTGCCAGGTGCATTAGTAGGGAGCTGAGGTGGGATTCAATCTCGACACTCATGCACAGGAAGCGGGCATCCCAAGTGGAGGCTTAACCCGCTGTGCCCTAATACCTGCCTGCACAAAAAATTCCTTGAAACCCAACTCCTATGTCACAGCTGCCTTCTTTCTCTGTTCTCTTTCTTCTGGTGGTTCTTGCTGGCACTGCCACATCTCGCAACTCTTTCCTGATGCTCCCTGTGGGCTCTCTTGCCAGCTGCCTGTGGTGACACAGCTCATCTCACTTTATAGGCTAACTGCTAACTCGTTATCTTTCCCACCAACCGTGAGCTCTCTCAGAGCACTGACGCCAGGCCCACTGCCCAGCAAAAAGTTGATGCTCAAAAAAAAAAAAATTATATACATTTGGTTAAACTGAATCTTCGTGTCTCTTCCACGATACTGTTACTGGCCTCCATTTTGCTGTCCACACATCCATCCTTCTCTATTGAACTTCAGGTCCTTCAGGATAGGATGGTCTCATGTTTAAACTGTGGCTCCTGGTAACTAGAATGGTGCCTTGCTTACTGGAGGGGCTCACTTTCCTTCTCTGTGAAATGAGGGTAATAATGACAACCCCCCCAGGCTTGCCATAAAAGATATGTAAAACACCTTGGAGGCTTCTGAGGCTGATGCAAATGTAGGCTTGGCTTACTGGGGGAGCAGCTGTGTTGTCAACACAACACAGTCTAGGGTCTTTGCGTGGGTCCTTATGCACCTCAGGCACCTGCTCAGTCAAGGGACGTGGAGGACCACCGTCCTCGGAGCCACCGTCCTGCTTTGGTCCAGCAACACTGCACCTGTCTGTCTCGCTGGACTGGCAGCTGCACAGAGATGTGTCTCAGTACGTGCTGGGGGTGGCAATGATCTGGTGGGGACTTATTTGAATAAGGGGCTCTTCCCATCCCCCGCCACACACACCCCTTTAATGGCAGTGTACTTCCCAGACCTCCCGGGCCATCAGTCTGCAGGACAGGTTGGGCTCCTTGGCTTACTGGTATACCAACACACATGCTCTAAGTAACCTCAGCACCTCCACCCAGACCAACCTCCTCCAACCTCTGCCTCTGTCAGTGGTGACTTCTTCCTAGTCCCAGAGGCCTGAGCCTTCTCCGAGTCATCCTTGCCACATCCTCTCCTTTCTGTCTCACCCCGCAACGCCAGCTGGTCACTACGGCCTGTCCTCACGTGTCCCTGAGATGCCTTCCCAATCCTGCGCTGTGTTCCTCTCAGCCTCACACCAGCCCAGCTTGCCCTGCGCCTTCACAGGGTGGCAACACTCTCCCAGCTGGCCACCCTCTGCTGGCCTCAGCCGGGCCAAGCTCCACACCTGATCACCGTTCTTACCCAGTCCCTCTCTTGCTCAAGAACAGGCAGACGCTCCCTATTTCTAACCATGTTAAATCTAGCCCAGGTAGTTAGCCTGCTCACTCCAGAGTGGGCGTGGTGGAGTTGAAATTTACCATCAGGCCGAATTGCTTGCTCCTTCCCGCCCCTCTGCCATCTCCCTACAGCCCCCAGCCATCCACTGCCCTGTCATTGCCTCTCTAGCTGGCGGGGCGATCTGCTGGAGGACTAGCAGAAATAACTCACATAAGATACTCAGCACCCACAGTAAGCACTGCTCTCACTGGTCACGGTATATAGCAGGTAGCTATATACCACTACCGGAAGTGAGGAAGATGAGGTTGAAAGAGGGGGTGAGGAATTGGGATCAGGAGGAGTGGGTGTAGGGTATGCTCCCAGGAAGGAGGGTTGCTGTGCTACTCACGGTGCTGTAGTTGCTGAACAGGCCCAAGGCAGGGGCGGGCTCCAACGGGAAGGGTAGGATCTGCTTGAGGTCCAGCGGGGGCTGCATGATGGGGGGCTGCCGGAGCAGAGGGAGGGGTCCTGCCCGGCTCAGGCTACCTGGAGGGCAAAGAAAACCTTCTGTAGGGTGGGGAGATTGCAGCATGGCGACCCACCCCCACCACACCAAGCCCGTTCATCCCACTCGCTAGATGGAGTCTCCCCACTCAGAAGTGTGGCCCCCCTGTGCGTGCATGGGCACTCGTGCACACACACACACACACGCACACGTACATGTACATGTCCGTGGCTGGCTCTGGGAGGGCGCAGGGTGCAGCACTGGCCTTCCTTCTAGCTGGTTTTCACTTCCCCCTCCTCGTGCCTCCCTCCCCCTCCACCTTCAGGCGCTTTACACACCCAGGAAGGGCTGAGACCTCTGTGGACTGCCCGCTGGGCCAGCAAGCCCAGACCTGAGCCTGTGGCCTCTCCTCTGTGCTGGTTAGCTATCCCCTGGGGGAGAAGCACAGTCCAGTGGGTGAGTGTTCCAGGCCGCTGCCTACCAGGAAGGGGGCTGCTGACACCCCGCCAGTGCCACTGCTTGTGGTTAGGATCTTGTCCCCATCAGTAGATGACAGTGACTTTGGCAGGTTCCCCTCTGTGCCCCCCACACCCTGGGCTGTTCCCAAGAGCCCCTTGCCAGCTTCCTCCACCTCCCCACGGCCCTGGGTCTCACCCACAGTGCTCAGCTCCGGCTCTGCAGGAGGAAGCATCAGTCAGGCTCTGGGAGGGGAATGCCTGGCTCTGACCCCAAGGGGAAATGAGAATCAGGGCCAGTCTCCTCCGAACCTATTTCTCCTCCCTGCCCCCCACTTCGCCTCTGCTGCAGGCTTCTGGGAGAATCTCCACTAGCCTCTGAGAGGGGCAGCCCACCAAAGGTGCTTGGGACCCTTCTGGCCTGCCACTGGCCCTGGCCTGCTGTCCGGCAGTTGGGAAGCACAGGCTGCCCTGGGCTGCTCCAGCAAGCCCTTGCCAGCAACCGGGGTGCCCAGGAACAAAGGCGATCCCAGGAGGTTGCATGCCCAGCCCCAACCTCCCCTGACCTCACTAGAGCCCAGGTCTCTAACCCCCCTATGCTCCCAGAGTTCTTTTCTTGTCCTCTCCTTTTCTTATCCTTTTTTCCTACCTTTGGTTTCTGGAGCCTGCTGCCCCCAGGCAGTGGCCTGGCCCTGGCCCCCCAGGGGCCTGGGCCTGACAGTGTCCCCTTCCCGCGGTTCTGCCCTCTGCCCCCTCCCTTGCCAGCCCCCCCCAGCCCAGTCAGTAGAATCAACCAATCAGAGTCCTGGAAAAGTGGGGCAGAGGGGAGGGCGGGGGATCAGGGATTAGGGGAATCTGAGGCGAGAGGGAGGGGGTGGGGAGGGCCCAGGCACAGCTGGGGGCAGGGAGCTGGTCCAGAACGGTCTGCAGGGGTCTGTGTGTGCCACCCAATGCCAAGGCTGGGATGGCTGGGATGCCTGAGGCAGAGAGGGGTCCCAGGGCTGCAGGGAGCAGGAGCTTCAGGTCAGGGTAGGATGCTTGACTTTGGCCTTGGAGCACTTGGGGAGGGGGGTGTCTGGGAGCCTGTGTGTGACCTTCCCTCTCATGTGTGACCTTCAGGGTTGGAATGAGGTGTGAGGAAAATGAGACAACATACACGCACACACAGGGCACATGGCAAAGTGAGCAAGAAAGAAGGTGGCAGAGCCGAGGCAGAAAGGGTCACTGAGTAAAGAAAGACCTAGAGAGGGGACAGGTGGGGCAGCACGGTGAGCTGTGCCCCTTCTGGCAAGCTGAGCCTGGAGCTAGGATGGGCCAGGACAGCGGCACAGGGAGTGGAGGAGAGGAGAGGAGGGCTGATGGAGGGTCATTTCGCTCCCTGCAATGTCTCCCCACGGCTGTTCCCCTCTGAGCCCCACCTCCCACCCGGGCCTGCCTGGCACACAGGGCCAGGGCAGCCTTAACGAGCCCCAGGCGGCATCAGGAATGGTGAGAGAAACCTGAGCGCTCCCAGCGTCCCCAGCACCCAGCACCCACCCCCAGCAGCTGGCTCTGGGCTGGCACTTGCCCTGTCCGGAGCTGCAGCTGGGCTTTCTGGTCCCTTTCTCAGCTGCGGGCTAATTCCAGGTGCCCACCCCTCACACCCGGCCTAAAGGGGAGAGCTGGGTTGCCAAGAACACCCAGAGGTGCCTCCCCGTGGCACCTTGTGAACTCCACATCCGGTTACCTCTAACCTGGCAGTAGCTCAGTGGGGAGGTGGCCATGATCCTGGGAAGTGGCTTGTAGGATTTTTTTTTCTTCCCCTTCTTCCACCATCAGCACCAAGGAAATAGAGACTGAGAGAGGTGAATGAACTTGGCTGCTGTCACACAGTTTCTAAGCACTGGGCTGAGATTCCAATCAGGACCCGTTGCACTCCATGGCAAATGCTTTCTCTGCTACACTGCTCCCAAAGGGCTCGAATTTAACTCAAGCTCAAGGGAGGAAGTAGGGGAGCCTGTTCCATGCACTTTCTGGCCTTGACATCCTCATACACTGTCCTCCCCAGCTCGGAGCCGCTGAGTTTCCCATGGCCAGCAACTCACCTTTTCCACTGAGTGTCATGGTGTGTGTGTGTGTGTGGCAGGGAGGGGAAGAGTGGGTAGCAGAAGCAGGAGACAGAGGTGACAAGAAGGCGGAGGGAGGGAGGGAAGCAAAGGAGGGCCATTAACTGGATCCTCACTGGCTCCTGAGAGCCGGGAGGGGGCGGAGGGACAGAGCTGGACAGGCCCCAGGCTCCTCCCCTCTTCTCCTGGGGGTCGCAACTATTGCGATGATTTGAGGGCTAACTATATGTTAGGCATGTGTGGCGGTACACCAGCTTGCAGCAGCTAGGTGAGCTGTGAGTTCCTGGGACTCTCTCAGTCGGTCAGCTAGCAAACGCACCTGCCATATAAGAGCTGGTGAGAGGATAGGAGAGAGCTCGATGAAAGGCTGCAGAGCCAATGGGCCCTCACCCTCCCGATTAGGCACGCTGTGTCTGAGATGGGGAGTCACCTGGCCACAAGGCCGCACAAGCTGCTGAGGGGTCTCAACCTGTGTGTCTGGCTGCAGAGACACGGCTTTCAAACGCTATACCTTTCCAGTTAGACGGGAGGGAGAGAAAAAGATGAGGCTACAGCAAGGACTAGGGAAGCAGGCACTCAAATAGGAAACGCAGGGCTTCTGACATCTGGGTGGGCTAGTGTGTCTGGCATGGTAGTAGTAAGAGATAGATGGCAAGTTGCGGTGTGTATGTGTGTGGGTGTGGCTCCTAGGTTGGGCAGGGTATGGCGGCTCTGGGGCATGGCTGGGCCAGGCCATTCCAGAGGAAAGCTCATTAGAGTAATTACCTGTAGCAGCTAGGGCCGCACCCAGCTCCATGAGGGAATTGCTACTTGCTTTACCCAAGGCAGCTCCCAACACGCTGCGGAGGGGCTGGGCCGGCAGACCCTTGGCTGGATGTCTGTCCGCTTCCGTGTGCTACTGACCCTGCCCAGACTGAGCCACACGCGGCACCTTCCCTCCGTGGAACTGGCTTCTGCTCTTTTCTCTTTCTCTCTTGCCCCAGAAAGTCTGGCTGGTCTGGAGGAGACCCAGACCTCTTGGCTGTCTCAAGGCAGGGCTGGGGCGTCCAACCCTTGGTGAGATGGGATGGGAGTGTCTGGTGAGCTGGCCCAGGGAGCGGTCGCTCTGAGGGAGCAATGGGAGCCAGGCAGAGTGTCAGGGAAAGGCTATGTGGTAGAGACAGAGCCAGGATGGGACTGGATCAGATGGCGAAGGTGTGCAGATAGCAAGGGGTCCAAGGTGGCAGAAAGTCCAGGTTCCCCACTCAGTCTAAAAATGGGAATTAGGCTCTGAAGCTAGGGTGGGACTTAAGATCTGATCTCCTGGCCTTCCTGTGCATGTTTTTACCTTTGGGTTTCCTCACTTCTCCTTCCCCCAAAATGTCTGGGTAGCTCAGGGAAGGCCTCCAACCCTTGGAGATCAGTCCCCTTGTGCCTCAATTCCTCCATCCCAGCGGAGGCAGGCTCAGGTCTGCAGCCTTTGAAGTCACAGATGAAAGAGACAAGGGGCTGATTATGAACTACTCAAAACATCTTCCCTAATAACCCCAGGGGGAGGTGGGGGGAGGGGAAGGGCCGGGCACAAAGGGAGGAGGGGCCCAGGGAAGGGAGGAAGCAGGGAGACCTCTGGGAAATCTTTCCCAACCTGAAAGGGCTTCCTCCTTGGACAGCCCCAGCCCTCTCTGAGTGGGGCACTTTGGGAAGGGCAGGTGAGCCGCGAGCTGCCACCTTAAGGTAGGCCTAGACTGTAGGTTTGAGCCCACAGGTAGGCCACCCCGCACGCGGACTCAGGGGACCTCAGCCTGAGTACTGATCCTGACACCTTCCCCCAATAGTCGTCCCAACTCCCCAGGTGGGAGGGAGATTGGTAACCAATCTCAGGGTCTTTGGACCCAGCCTGGATTTCTTCCTTCAAGGATGTTCAGGACATCTAGTTCAGCTTCTCCCAAGCAGGGCCGGTCTGACTCAACCACCTTCCCCTTACCCCATCCCCTTGTGGGCAAGCATGAGGCTGCTTCTGGGCCCAGGGCCCAGGCTGGAGCCAGAGGGCAGGCCCTCGTGCAAGTGGGAGCAATGTGCAGCCTGTGTTCTGGGGAACTGGTGCTGGTGGGGGCCAGGGAGTGGAGATGGGGTGGGGGCAATGGAGGGGTGTGGGCAGGATCTCTGCCCTTGCTGGAACTCCTCCTTGGGAAGAGTACAGGTGAGCAGTTCTTCATGCCTGCTTCCATTCATCGACTGGATGCAGGGCTAGGTGGAGGGAACAGGGTCCTAGGTGCTGAGAGAGGATGAGGAGGTGATGACAGAAGGGCAAGAAGACAGGCAGTGGGAAGTCAGAAAAGACAGCTCCGGGAGGGGTGGGGGAGAGAGGCGGCCAAGCCCTGGGGCATCAGCATGGAGCCAGGTGTCCCCGGTGAGGGGCAGGGAGACCACAGGTGTCTGGGTCTGCTAAGGGGGCTCCCAGGAGCAGCATGGCCCAGGAGGCTGCCCCGCCAGGGCTGGGGGCAGAGGTCAGAGCTCCGCGGGGTTGCTGGGGACCATTGTGGAGGCCAGGGAGGGCAGGGGGCTGGAGCCAGGGCTGATGCGGAGGAGGATGGAGCCCAGCTAGGCCCTCTCCTCCCCCATCCCCGGGGCTCCCTTCCCGATGTAGGTCATGAGGATGGGGTGGCTGTGGCTGGCGGCTGTCAGAGCCCAGTGGGAGTTCCCCTCCCCCAGCCTCCCCGCTCCAGGAGCCCCTCCCTCTCCTGGCGCCCCCAGCCCAGGGTACGGAAGCAGGGGGAAGAAGAGGAAAGGCAAGAACGAAGGGCCCAGGCAGTGAGAGGGAGACCGGGGCAGGTCCCGGCGTGTTGGGGCAGGATGGCTGCGGAGACACGGATCTGGGCCGCAGGGGCGCCTGCGGGATGGACACCTGCCTGCCCCCTCCTCTCCAGCCCTCGCCAGCCCTCAGGTTCCCACCTCCCACCGCACTCACCTCGAAGCTCGCCCCCCACCGCCCTCCCTCCCCCGTCCCCCACTTCCTCCTTCCCCTCTTATTCTGGGCCCAGGAGGATGTCCGAGTGTTTCGGGCTAAGCAAAGGCTGAAGGCAGGAGCTGGGGAGGGTTGGGGGGCCCGCTGGGCGCCTACCCCCAACTACAGCAGGCGGGGAGCGCCCCCTCCCCCATCGCTTGTAGACGGGTCCTGTAATATTCATGAGCCTCATGAATACGCAATGTCCTCATTATGGGGCGGGGGTCTCGCTCGGCCCTGCCTCCCCCTCGGCCGTTCGCTCGCTGGGCTGCAGGCAGAAACAGCAGCTCGGAAAAAGGAGGCCAAGAGGGGACCCCAGATGTGGAGCCAGCTGAAGGGGGAGGGGGCCCAGCCGCTGACGGGCGGGCGGCTGCAGTCACCGCGGTGCCCGGAGGTTGGGGGGGCGGGGGTGACCCATGGCGAGGGGGTCCGGGAGCCAGGAGCCCGGAGCCGCAGCGCGCACTCACCGAGGATCATGCTGGGGACCCGGGCGCCCGGGGTTCCGCGTCGCTCTGTCCCGGGGGCCGCTCTGGCTGGGCTGGGGGTACGGGGGGCGGAGCCGGGGAGGAGCAGGGAGGCCGGCCGAGGCGGAGCGGGGGCGGGGCCCGCAGCAGGTGAAGCGGGGAGGAGGGCACCCGGCTCCCCGCGGGCTGCCCCTCGCCTCCGGGGTACGCGGCGTCCCTGCGGCCGGCACTGCCACGGGGCGTCTGCGAGGCCGGAGGGAGGCGAGCAGGGCAGCAGCTGGAGGCTGACGCCTGGGTTCCCGGGAAGGAAGGGCTGGATGTGAGGGCGGGAACCCACGTACTAGGCTGGTATGGGCCGCGCAAGGAGAGGTCACGGAAGGTCGGGACCGTGAGACTGTCTTGGGTTCTAGTTTGTCTTGTTTGGACTTCAGAGAAGGATGTCCCCCTCCCCAAGGGGGTGGGGGTGGGGCGCTGGTCTCTGAGGGGAGCCGCAGCATTGAAGCTGGGTCCCAGGTTGACCTCTGGCCAGGTCCTTAGGGAAGGTCTGAGCGAGCAGGCTGCCTTCCAGGACTCGTGGCAGTGGAAAGAGACGCTTGCAACAGACACCATCAGGGCAACTGGAAGATCCAGATCTGAGAGAGGCACAACCGGGTAGATGACTTGCACCGGAGCTGGGGTGGGAGGGGAGAGCAACCGTCCCACCCAGGGCCTTAAATCCAAGGCTTTCCCTACCAAGGTGAGGGGGGGAGGACATGGGGACAATGTCTGAGCAAAGGGGACTCCAGGACACTCGGATGAATTCTTAGGGCCCCCAGCACAGGCTGGAGTCTGGCAGTCTGCGGCTGCATCTGGAGAAGGCGCAGCTGCTACAGCCCGAACCTGTCTGTACCTGCCTCAGCGGGAGGGAGGGAGAAAGGCAGGCAGGGCTGGTGGCAGGCGGCTCTCCCACAATGCCAAGCAGCCAGCGTCAGGCCAACTCCAGCCAGAGGGAAAGGAGGTGTGTGACTTGGAGCCAGTCACGGCGGGGTGGAGGGAGGGTGGCAGCCGAGAGGAGGAATAGGAGAGCGGGAGAGTGGTGGGCCTGGAGTCATGGAACAACGTGGAGGGGAGCCTGGCCTCGCCTGGTTTTATAGGGCAGTGGGGAGTCCTTGGAGTTCTGACTTCCAGGCCCTCACTGTCTCTTGCCCTAACCCCTTGATGTGGTTTGCACAAAACATCTGTCCCTGCACCTGCTGGGACACTCCAGCTCAAGGGCTAGAGAACACTGGTGTACCAAGGCCTTGATCCCAAGGCCCAGAGCTCTCAGAAGACCACCCTTGCTGCCCGGCCTGGCCTCGGGGTGGGGGACGGGGCCTCTGCCTCTTCCCCTTTCTCAGGGTCGGACCTGGGTGCCAAGAGAGAGAGACCTCTGCCCGCTTTCTTACACTGCTGCTGGGCACTGCCCATTAGGGATGTGGCCAAAGAAGAGGGGTTCCTTAGCTTGCCAAGAAGGGGAGGCAGCTGGCTGGAGGGCGGGGTGACCTTGGAGGCAGCTGGGGGGTGAGGGGGAGGCAGCTTCATTATTGATGAGTCCTGCACCCCGGGCTACTAATGAGCCTAAACCGGCTGCTCTAATTGATGTCAAGAAACTTGAGACCCCCAGATCAGCTAGCCGCCTGCCAGCTGCCTCTCCCCACACCCCTCCCCCTCCCTGCAACCTCCCTCCACCCCAGCTGCTCTATGAACTTCCTCCTTTCCTCCTCCTGGCCGCGTCCACCAACACAGCCCATGATAGGCCTCAGGACTACTGGTCACTTGCCCCTGCCACACACTCCTTCCCCACCATGTTCCTCTCCATCGTTCTGGTCTCACGGTGGGACCCACCCTTGTTCTGTGTTCTGGTAGCTTGGGAAACGTGCAAATAAGAACTTAGAGACACACATAGCTAAGGATCGCAGCTCAGGGCATTCAATCACTCCAGGCGTTTCTGAGCTCAAGGAATTCCTTCCTTGTTCTGTGCACTCGTGGCCCAGCCCTCCTCTCCTCTCTCAAAGATGACTGACGGATGCAGACACGCGCCTGGCTGAGCCCCATCTTCACGGCTCTCTTCCCTTCCTCATTTTCTCCCCCCAGCCAGGGCGAGGGGGTTCACATCTGACCCTTGGCCTCTGCTGGCTGCCAGCCTCATTCTGGCTGGGGAACTCTCGACCTCTCGAGCTTCCCTAGGTAACGCTGCGGCCACGCCACCCTTGGAAATACCCAGTGCTTCTTGGCCTCATCAGGTCCCTCCCTCTCCCGCTGGCCCTCTTTTATGGATTCTGGAAGGTCAGTCCAGAGGTATGAAATGTGAAGAAGTCACATCCTGGAGTCCTGTCCAAGCTTGGTCTCACAGGAGAGCTATATTGAGGTGATGCAGGCACCGCTAGGCCCCGAGTCAGTCAACAGCCAGGATGATGCATAGAAGACCTCACATCTTCCCTTTCCCAAATTCCCACTAACTTGTGCCTATGCTGCCCTCTGGTGGCTAAATTCCAGCCCAGCCGGCCCTGGGTGTCTTACCTCCTCCCCCCCCCCCCCCCCTTTCCTTTGCTGCAGTCTTTTGGGAGGCAAGAGAACCCTAGAGGACTTGCTGATTTTGCCTGATTGCTTTTCAAAGACCCAAACCCTGGGGTATTCTCATTGAGAAGGAGCGCTTTCACAGGATCCAGTTGCTGTGTGCTCCCGGGCAAGTTACATAACCTCTCTGGGTGTCCTTGTGTACAGAATTCGTGGTACCGGTTTGGGGGAAGGCCTTTGCTGCAGCAGCTGAGCTGCTGCTGGGATGCCCTCATTCCCCTTCAGTGTCTGGATCTGACACGAGCTTCTGGCCGACGCACACCCTGGGTGACAGCAGGTGATGGCATAGGTACTTTGATTCCATGCCAGCCACCCAGGTGGGAGATCCAGCCCAAGGTTCCAGCTCCTGGCTTCAGCTGGGCTGTTGTACGCATCTGGGGAGTGAACCAGTGGGTGTGTAAGCTATGTGATATGTTCCTTGCCCAGTACAAGAGCTTTCAAAAGAAAACACCAGGCGGGGGGAGGGTGAAGAGTGGGTTAAGCTGCCTATATGCCAAATGGAATATTGAGTCCTGACGCCTCTCCTTCTGATCTAACCTCCTGCCAGGAAGCAAAAGATGATAGCCCAAGTGCTTGGGGCTCCTGCTATCCAAGTAGGAGTCCTGGCTTTGGTCTAGTCCAGTCCTGGCTGTCATGAGAATTTGGGAAGTGGACCAGGATGGCAGATCTGTGTTGTTCTCAAGCAGATGAAAATTAATCAACAATTAAGCAACAAAGTCCAAACTGGCTTTTCCTTCCAGCTCAGAATCATGTTTTTTTTTTTTTCCCCATCTTGCTACTCTGAATTAGGGATGCTCAGGGGGTCCCCTGAGGCATCTCTCTCACCCTCAACTTGGAGCCCCTGCCTGTTTCCCTAATCTCAGCTCTCCTCCCATGGGGTGCTGGGGAACAGGGTTGGGGTGGATGGACACAGTGAGGGTTAAGACGTTCAGGGTTCCCTGCAGCTCCTGATGCTAAGGTGGCAGGAGAGACAGCCATGTTTGGTCTCCCCACCGAGACAGCAGGTGCAGGGCTGTTTGCAAGGAGGCTAGCATTCTGGTTTCTTCGGTCAGTGGGGCATGGGAAAGGGTTTATTGCACTTGCAACAGAGTTTAAATAAGTCCAGGGGTGAGGGATGGAGGGTGTGGGAGGAGGGTAGGGTAAGGAAGGGCAGCGTCAGTGCAGCTGGCGGGCAGAACCCACACCCTGCAGGCCCACAGCCCCCCTTTCTTGGTGGGGGAACCGGGAGGGCCTGTGGCGGGCCCGGCTGAGGTTCCAGATGGGGGTTGCCATCACAGCCCTTTGCAGAGTCCAGGATAGAGAGCTGGGCCCCGGGGCCCATGCCTGCAGCCGGCTCCCATGTAGTCCTGGGTCTGCCTGGCATAGGCTATCAAGGACCAGATCAACCCCGGACTCCAGGAAGGGGCTGAATACACCAGACCCGCTTGAGTTCTGGTTCCCCTGTTTCCTCCCGCTGCCTAGTTGGCTTGCGGGATGGCATTGCTCCTCATCTGTCCTGGGCTGGTCCTGGGGCACCATCCAACCGTTAGTGTTCCTTGGCAACCCACCAGGGTGGGGAAGTCCAGAGCTGCCGACTGTTATCCCCCAGCCCCAAGGGTCCTGGCTGCGGGGGGGGGGGGTCTCCTTTTGGGTCTCTGGCAAGGCCCTGGGACAGCTGTGTGCAGGCCAGACTGGATGGGAAGTCCTGGGGGGACCACTCTGGCCCACGGATTCCGATCAGATCCCCAGCCATGGTTCTGAGCCGTTTTCTGGACTCTCTCCAGGACATAAAGGTGGCAAGGAGGCCGGGGCGTGGGTCCACAGGGAGGGCGCGTGTAAACGCGGGTCCTTCACAGTGCAGGGGGCAGGGTCCCCGCTGTGTACCCCCTGCCCCGGCTCCGGCCCTTCAAGTATGTCTCTGGGCGCGGGAGATGAGCTTCTCCCTGGCCCTCAGCACCTTCAGGAGTGCCCAGCTCCCTTCCTGGCAGTGGCCTGCAGGTGGGGGACCGGGTCTTCAGGGTTGGAGTCTGGGATCAGGCGGTCTCAGGCGTCAGAGGTGGCTGGAGGCTTGAGCTGAGCTTTCTCCATGGCGGTGCCGTATGGGAGCGAGCGCTTGAAGAATCCAAGCTGAAGGAGAAGGAAGAGCCTTCAGAGACCCCGGGACCCGGCCCTCACACCAAGAGGGTCTGCCGAGGATCCTAGTGCCCCAGTCTCCCCATCTTGTTGAAGTGCTGTTGTGGTGTAGCAAGATAAGCCTACAACTCCAGAAGCCCACACAGATATCTATTTGAATCCTAGCTGCTCCACTTCCTATCCAGCTCCCTCTCTTAATGTTCCTGGGAAAGCAGTGGAATATGGCACACAGATCCTTGCACCCCTGCACCCACATGGGAGACCAGGAAGAAGCTCCTGGCTCCCAGCTTCAGTCTGGACCAGCTCTGGCTGTTATGGCCACTTAAGGAGTGAACCGTAGGATTGAAGACCTCATTCTTTCTTTCTATCTTGGTATCTGCCTTTCAAATAAAAATAAATAATCTTAAAAAAAAAAAAAGGCCCTAGCTGAGCTGGGACTGGGAGGCGGGGTCACGCTCCAGGGTGGGGTCTGAGCGCCCAACACAGCAGCCGTGGCCCTGCGTTTTGAAGACTTGGGGACTGCAAGCGAAGTGACAGCCACGAGTGCCCTGCGCTAGCCAGGGCTGGTTATGGTTTCTTTGCATACAGAGGCCAGGCACCACTCTGGATCCAGGGAACTCTCTAAAGTGGGGACTGTGGCTCAGAGGGGTGAGGATGGGTGCAAGCAGCCCAGGCACCCGGGGCACTGAGGACCAGGGGAGGCTGACCTTGTAGAGGACATAGATGAGCAGACCCAGCAGGAGGAGGCCGAAGAGGATGGCGAGGATGATGATCCACAGGGGGACGCCCTGGTTGCCTTCCGCCTTGGTCCACTGCACGGCGGTGGCCACCTGGAGGGGGTGGGGTAGGTCACCGAGAACTCAGCAATTCTTGCTTCTCTACACTCGCCGTTGGATCTAGACCCACCGCCCACCTTTCATGTGGAGCAGATGTAACAGCATTCTGAGCTGAAAAATTGTGTACCTGGAAAAGCAGTGGATGGTGGCCCAAGGGTTTAGATCCCTGGTACCACCCATGTAGGAGACCTAGATGGACTTCCAGGCTCCTGACTTCAGTCTGGCCCAGCTCTCCCATTATTGAGACCGTTAGGAGAGGGAACCAGTGGATGGAAGATCTCTATCTCTCACTCTGCTTTGAAATCAGTGAAGTCTTTTATAATAAGGGGTTGGCATGGTGGCACAGTGGGCATCCTCTATGGGTGCTGCTGGTTTGAGTTCTGACTGCTTTGGTTTTGATCTGGCTCCCTGCTAACATGCTTATAAAAGCAGCAGTGCTCGGGTGTCTGCCACCCCTGTGGGAGAGCAGAAGCAGCTCTTGGTTCCTGACTTAGGGCTGATCCAGTCCTGGCCCCTGCAGCCATTATGGATGGAATATCCCTCTGTTCTTCAAATAACAATGTCTTTAAAAACAAGCAAGTTCCGGGCCCGATGCGATAGCGTAGTGATTAAAGTCCTCGCCTTGAACACACCCAGATCCCATATGGGTGCCGGGTCTAATCCTGGTGGCTCCACTTCCCATCCTGCTTGTGGCCTGGGAAAACAGTTGAGAATGGCCCAAAGCCTTGGGACCCTGCACCCGTGTGGGAGACCCGTAAGAAGTTCCTGGCTCCTGGCTTTGGACTGGCTCAGCTTCCAGCCGTTTTGGCCGCTTGGGACGAACCAGTGGACGGAAGATCTTCCTCTCTGTCTCTCCTCCTCTCTGTATATCTGCCTTTTGAATAAAAATAAATAAACCTTGAAACAGAAAAACAACAACAACAAAACAACAAAACAAGCACGTTCCCAAAATATGCTATATTGTCTCTTCTGGCCCTTCACACCACTACCTCTTCCCCAGAATATTCTGTCACTGAATGGTTAGCCTCACTGGTTCCTTCAGGTCTTGGCTTGAATGTTACTTCTTCCAGGAAGTCCTCCAGATCCTGCAAGACTGGGTCCAGGCGCCCTCAGGACGGGTTTTTGCGGACAGTGCTATCCTGCCACAGCCTGCCTGCAGACCCTGCTCACCACCACATCCCTGGCCACAGAGCGGATGCTCGACACGTAGTGGTGACAAGGCCCGCCCCAGGTGTAGGGGCAGGGCTGTGAGTCTGCAGCTCTGACCCCAGACCCACCTGAAGCTCCTTCCGGGGCAGCTGCTGAGGCAGGATCCGGTAGGGCATCCTCAGGGCTTGGTACACCGCTTCACACTGCAGGCTGAACGGCTGGTGCTTCTTCTGGTCGGGGGGAACAGGGGGAAGGGAGAGTAGGGGGTCAGGGATCCCCCATTGTGATCTGGGGGGGGTAGCAGCTCCCTGCAGTGTGGCTCAGGTTGGACTCCTTTCCTGAATGTGTCTTAAGGTTCTTCGGGAAAGTAAGTGTGGACTTGAATAATTGTAACTAAGCTATGTATAATCAGATGGCTGTATGTTCCACCAACAAAACAAAACAAAACAAAAACAACCCTGCTTCTGAATCATGAATGTGGGTTGACAGCCAGGACAACCACTGGCCTATCGTGTGGGCTTGGCAACTGACTGGCCTTTACAACACTTATGTCTGCTTGCCTGTGCACGGCGGATGCACCCTCATCACTCCCCACATCTGGCAGGTTCCCCGTTAGAATGGGCTGGGAAAGGGAAGCGGTGGCTCCCAATGCAGCCGCTAGGTGGCACCAGACGACACGCAGGCTGGTCTAAACCCTAGCGAGGGAGACAGCGGGAGACAGCGCAGGCCTGGGTGCCCCTCTCTCCAAAGCAGAGGGGTGAAGACTGTGGGGGAGGAGGAAGGGGAGAGGAAAGGTTCCCTCACCTGCAGGAAGGTCTTGGCCCAGACTCGGAAATGCAGCTGCAGGCTCTGGCTCTCCTGACGGTGCAGGGTCCCCAGTTCGCAGCGCAGCCGGAAGCACTCGGTATCTGGGCATTTCTGGAAAGAAGAGGCTAGAGCCTGCCATTCTGCCCTCCCGCAGCTCCAAGAGCTCACCCAGGAACCCAGGGCACGGGCCCAGGCCTCCTCCCCAGGGGGGAACTCACCAAGATCTGAGGCCCCAAGGAGGCGTGGCTCTTTGTGGGAGCTTCCCGTCTTTTCAGGTGGTGGGGGGCATCCTCGGAGTTCAGCTGGAAGAGGCAAGCGCCCCGGTTAGGCCAGCCTGCTCCCAGGCTTCCTACTATTTGACTGACACCTCTCACGTGCAAGGCTGAGCTGGGTCTTGGCACTTCCATGGGAGCAGGTGTGTAAATGAATGTTGAGGGCCCTGCTGTTGCCCCCTCACCCCCGATCTTTGCACGGCTTTGCCGAGGGTCTTCACAGCTAGGACACCCAGCTGGGCCCTGGTTTCTGAGAGATTTTTCCCAACAGGCCAGCTGAAGTTGGGTCTCTCACTTCCCACAGTGTAGGAGCTTGGCATGCAGGTCACTTTCCCATTTGTCAAGCGCTCTCCTTCCTTGATTTTTTCCATCTGCCACCCTGCGCTGGCACACAAGGCAGGTGATCATGCCCATGCCCATGTGGTCAGTGCTGTGTGGTGCACCTGGATTGCAATGTTGTGAATGAGCAGAGATGATAAAACCCGCCCTGGGGCCTCAGGGGAGAGGTCTAAGGTAGGCTTCGTGGAGGAGTGGACACTGGGCTGGGCCTGAAGAACATGTTGCAGAGAACCGAGTGAGGGGTGGGAATGAGGAAGGCGTTTAAGGAGGAGGTGGAGGTGCGGACAGCAGAGGTGCCTGCCCTCCCCTGGACTCCAAGGTGCCTGTGGGTGTTCCCTGCTTGTGGGCACTACCTCCGCTGGTCCTGGCCTGGGCCCCCATCCATCTCCACACCATCACCCGGGCCCCTCACCTGCAGGCCCTGTGTGTTGAGGGGGTAGTTGCTGGTGCAGTTGCTGAGGCCGATCACTTTGGTCATGTAGAGGAGTGGCTGACCTTCCAGAGCCTGGGGACAGCTCAGCTCCAGCATGGCCCGGCTAATGGAGCTGGGGCCCAGGTTGATGAGCTGTGGGGCAGGAGTGGGGAAGAGTGGTGTGAGAAGGAAGGGCTCGCAGCCCGCCCACCCCAGTACCCTGCAGCAGGGCCAGATCCCCTCTAGGCAGTACATTCTTCCCACCCTGGCAAGCTTTGGCTTATCACTGAAGCCGGCTGTCACTCATGCCGGCCCCACCTCCTCCTCACCTCATAGACATGGTGCACAGCCGGGCCCACGTCCCCTTCCTCCTGGGGTTGGTCTCGGGGGTGCCAGTCGCTTACTGGAAACAGAACCGCCTCAGGCTTGGAGACACTAAGGAAGGAGGTGGTTTAGATGAGGGCATAGGTGACCCCAGTGTACCCTCCTTTCCCACTCCCTCTCCCCAAAAATGCCCTGTGGTTGGGAGAACTGACCCGTTGAGGGAGACCTGTGCCTGAGCCTCCACAGACAGCCGGAAGGAGACCATGTCGCTCTGGGAGTTGTTGAGGTTCTTGCTGTGGGAGGGGTAGATTGAGAAGGCAGGGATCGTAGATGGGGAGAAATCCACCTGCCTAGGCCCTGCCCCCCGCTCACTACCTGAGGATCTGGAAGTCAAACTGGATGGTTTTCTTCGTGTCCCGGAGATGAGGGACCGTGAACCGCAGGCCGCCCCAGAGCTGCAGGACAGGGTGGGCATTGAACCCCATTCCCAGCCCCAGCCCAGGGTCCCCTGTCCCACCAGCCCCTGCCCTCCTGTCCTCCTGCTTACGTTGGCTCCTGCCTTCATGGGGTTGCCCAAGTCACACACCAGCCGGCGGCTCTGGTTCACTGCGAAGTAGTCACAGCTCAGGCTGGAGAAGTTCTGCAGGAGGCATGGGTGTGGGTCAGGCTCGGTGGTCTCCACCATATCCACTCTCGACAAGGGATATCATACCCCATCCTCTCCCTGCCCAGGAATCCTCTCTCACCCCTGGGTGTCTGACCAGTCCTGAGTACTCCGCCTCCGGAGGGGCGGTGACCCAGAGCTCTGCCTCATAGGCACCGCCTTCACCCACGTTCTGGGCGTGGAAAGTCAGGTTGAGCGCGTTCTTGTCGCCCAGGTACACGTGTTTCTGCTCGCTGGAGGGGCACATGGGGCAGGGACATCAGGGGGTGAGTCCCCAAATTGGGGCCAGGGAGTGGCTGTTTTAGCCGAGTTCAGCTCTGCAGCTGATGGCGGCTGCTGCCGACCGCCCATGCTCGGGACTTGGAGGGTTCAGCAAATGCTGGCCAACTTGCAGTCCTAGCCCTGCGGGGGTCTCCCAGCTCACCCAAACACCTCCAGCTGCAGGTCAGGCACACACACGTTGTCCTCTCCACAGTCCAGCAAGATCTGAACCTGGTGGGGGTGGCCGGGGTGGGTAGGGCATTTTTCAGATCCTGAGGGTCCCCCATGGTTGCTGGGCCGTGGGCACCCCCTCAGCCCAGAGCCCTGCCCTCTTCCCACCAGCCTCACCTTGTCCTCTATCCGGCTCTTGCTTTGGTAATGGAGGACCGGCTGGAGGCCATGGCTGTCCGCGGGGGCTTGAGGGTCCAGGGAGAAGTTGAGCGCGATGTGAATTGGGGAGAGTTTGTCTCGGAACTCCGACTCGTTCTGGGGCCAGTGGAAAAAGTTCCCAGGGTCAGCGGGCTCTGCAGGCCTGGGACCCTGGCTGCTCTGTCTCCCTCTCACGTACACCTGCTTGGTTCCTGTTGGGGCACAGTTCTGCTCATACTCAAAATGGGCCCCCTTCCTCAGCCAGAGGAGACCCTGGCCCTTCGAGTAGTCTCCCAAGGGCTGACACTGGGGCTCAGCATGTTAAACTGCAGCTTGTCACACCAGCATCCCACATCAGAGCACAGGTTTGGGTCCTGGCTGCTCCACTCCAACTCAGCTCCCTGCTAAAGCATCTAGGGAAGCAACAGAATATGGCTCAAGTGCTTGGACCCCCCGCACCCATGTGGAAGACCCGTATGGAACTCCAGGCTCCTGGCTTTGGCCTGGACTAGCCTTGGCCATCGAGGCCTTTGGGAAGTTCTCTCTCTCTCTGTCATCCTGTTTCAAATAAAGAAAATAACCCCACCTCCCTGGTGGCTTTGGGAGAGGTTCCCACCCAGCGCGGCAGGTGCCATTGGAGCCGTACCCTGAGGTAGATCTTCATCTCCCGGCACTCCTCCCGAGCCCCATTCTGGATGAGCAGGGTCTGGGTCAGGGTGACCTGCTTGGAGGCCAGGAACAGTGCTCGCCGGATTCCTCCCTTCTGCTTCTGCCAGTCCAACTGGAGCTCCACTGCGAAGCCTGTAGCCGGGGGGACACGCAAGGGGATTCCACTTGGCCCTGGAGGGGGTGTCTCCCCCGACACAGCGGCGGCACCAGGTCCCCAGCCCCTCCTCCCCTCCTGCACCCGAGGTCTCCCTCACCGATGGTGTTGGGGACGTGCTTTCCAGAAGCGTTGAGGCAGAAGCTGAGGTTGATGCTGCAGGAACATCGAGGGGAAACATGAAGACTCCAGCTGGGGCAGGTGTCCCGCTTCCATATCCACCCCTCTGCCTTCCGGCAGACTTGGCTGTCCACGACCCAGGGCAACCTCGGTCGTCCCTCCCACCCAGCTCCTGCACTCACCAAGACACTGGGTTCCCCTCCAAGCTGCAGCTGCGCTCCTCGGGGTTGAACATGGCGGGGAAGATCGTGAGGGAAGCGCTGGCAGACACGATGGGGCGGCCCCTGCCAGGCAACAGCAGGTGTGGGGTGGACAGGATCTGAGGCCTCAGCGCCAGAAGGTGGCTGCTCCATACCTCCCCACAACCCCCCAACTCATACCTGTATACCACGGCCTTGTCCACGCCAAAGGACCCCACAATCAGATCTGCAGGAAGCCAAGAGACCCCCAAATCAGGAGCCTTTCTTTCTAACCCCATTCTGGTTTCTTGTCTTAATGAAACTGAGGTCAGGGGGACAGCACCCTCTTGTGGCGTTGTCCTAGAACTGCACCCAGGAACACAGGCATATAAGGTTGTCCACCATCAGGGAGGGGCTGCTCACCAGGGTAGCCGTTGCCATCCAGGTCCCGGCCTCCTCGAAGGGCAGAGCCAAAGAAGTCCGGCGTGTGGCCAGCTGCCCACAGGGGCTGCAGAACCTGAGAAGGCTTAGTGCCCAGCCCCTCTGGGCCCCCAGGGAAGACATAAACTATTCCCTGCCGGGCCTCCCCACCAAAGGGAGCCCCAATGGCCACATCTGGAAGACACACAAGGCAAACCAGTCAGCACACCAGGAGGTCAGGGGTCCCAACCTCTCCCACCAGACCACAGAACTGCCCCTGCCCACCGCACTGCTCGTCAGTCCCCCTATCATCAAGACCCAAGCATTGGTATATTCAAGTGCCTACCTGCCTAGCTTGCCTGCCCCTCCCACTTCTGCTTCAGGCTCCTGCACTTCCCCAGTGCTCACCATTGTAGCCATCCTGGTCCAGGTCCCCCAGGGGGCTCAAGCAGCTGCCAAAGCGGCCAAACTCATGGTGGCCGGTGAGAGTCAGGGTGGGCGTGGTCTCCATGCCAGCTGGGTTCTGCAGGTAGAGGTAGACCCTGCCCACCTCTTGAGACCGCCCGTCCGCTGTCCGCTCCATGAGCAGGGGTGCGCCCACCAACAGATCATCTAGCCTGGGGCAGGGAGAGGAGGCAGACCTGGGCATTCACAGTTGCTCCCAACCCTAGTGCCGGAAGTGCATCCCAGGTCTCTGCTCCTTCCCACCCAAGTCCCAGGAGCGGAGAGGTCTGTGGTCCTGAGTCCCCAGCAAGCGGACTGAGAGAACCAGCAAGGCCACAGAGCAAAATCCTGGGAGGAAAACCCTCCTGGCCCCTCATCCCAGTCCCCTCCTGCCTCTTCCATCTCCTCACCCATCTCCATTGATGTCTGTGGCAGCCACTGCGTAGCCAAAGTAGGAGGCCATCTGGGGGGAGGACAGGGTGGCAGTGTCGGGTCAGGGCTGAGGTTCAGCTTTCCGAGGGCCAGGCTGGGAAGCTGGGAGTGTTGGGGGGAGTATCCTCACCTGTTCCCCTGAAAAGTTGTAGAGGGACTGGATGTCCGAGCCGTTAAGGATGGTGACCTAGGGACCGAGGGGACAGGCACATTGGTCTTGGGTTGTGGGACAGTCCCAGGGTTCCCATCTCCCTGGGACCTCTGGGGTGGGTCCCCGGTTCCAATCTCCGGGCCGGGTGGGTCCATCCCATGTCTGCCTTCTGGGCCTCCTGTCCATCTCTCACCTGCTACCAGCAGATTTTTCTCTCTCCTGCCCATCTCCAGCCACAAGAATAGAAGATTAACAAATAATCTTTGCTCTCTCCCTGGCACCTCAAGGAGTGCTCTGGGAGCAGTAAGACACCAGTAGCAGCACCCAGAGGCACACTGGGGCCTCACATACAACCTGTGGCACAGCGGATAGTGCCCCTGCCTGCAACGCTGGAATCTCATATGAGTGTTGGTTCCTGGCTGCTCCACTTCTGATCTAGCTCCCTGCTAATGTGTCTGGGAAAACAAAAGATGGCCCAGCTGTTTGGTTCCTGCACCCACATACAAAACCCAGAACAAGCTCTTGCCATTACCGGTACCTGGTGCAGCACGGATTGAACCAGCACATGGGAGGTCTCTGTTACTCTCTTTCAAATAAAAAATGAATCTTTGGAGCCAGCATTGTGGCATAACAGGTGAAGCTGCTGCCTGCAGTGCCAATGTCCAATATGGACACAGTTCATGTCCTGGCTGCTCTGCTTCCCATCCAGCTTCTTTGCTTATGGCCTGGGAAAGCAGTGGAGGACGGCCCAAAACCTTGGGACACTGTACCCATGTGGGAGACCTGGAAGAAACTCCTGACTTTGGATTGGCTCAGCTTCGCCCGCTGTGGCCATTTGGGGAGTAAAGATCTTTCTGTTTCTTTTCCCTGTAAATCTGATCTGCCTTTCCAATAAAAATAAATAAATCTTTGGGGCCAGCATTGTGTGACAGGTAAAGCTGCTGCCTACATTGCCAACATTCCATATGGGCATCAGCTGAAACCCCAAGTACTCCACTTCCCATCCAGCTCCTTGCTAATGTGCCTGGGGGAACAGTGGAGGATGACCCAGGGGCTTGGGTGCCCACCACCCATGTGGGGAACCAGGAAGAAGCTTGTGTTCCCTGGCTTTGATCTGGTCCAGCCCTGGCTATTGCAGCCATCGAGGGGAGCGAACAAGCGAGCAGGTGGACAGATCTCTCTAGATCTGTTTCTCCTTCCTTCTCTCTAAGTTTGCTTTTCAAATAAATAAATTAAAATTCCCCAAACCAAATCAACAAAACACAAAGCACCCATTACCCTCCCCCCTTAGCCCCAGCAGTCCTAGTTCCTGCGGTGACTGCTGGGAGGTCTCTCCCAGGACATGGGACAGCTTTCGCTTTCGTCTGCGTCCCTTTGCCCACCCCGTGGCCAGACTGCCCTCCATGGACTGAGGACAGCTGTGTCTGGCCTGGAGCCCACTGCTCGGAGCCTCAGACTCCGCCCAGGCTAGCCCTGCCCTTTTGGTCTCTGCTCAGTCTTTTGCTCTTAGCCCTGGTCCCCCCAGGAGCCTGCAAGCTTGGTCCAAGATTGGCTTCATCTCTGCCCACCCGTCACAGAACCTTCTCCCACCTAGCCCCTCTTTAGAAAGGAAATTTTCCTTTCCTGACTCTGCTGTTTCACAGTCACAATTATTCCAGAAATTATCAGAGCAGAAAGAATACTGATTTTGGAACAAGACAGACCTAGTTCTAAATATTTACCCATGGGGTCAGTGTTTATGGTGCAGTGTGTTAAGCTGCAGCCAGTGGTGTTGGTATCTCCTTATGAGCTCTGGCTGCTCCACCTCCCCTCCAGCTCCCTACTTCTGTACTTGGGAAAGCTGTGGAGGATGGCCCGAGTGCTTGAGCCTGGGATACCACTCTGTCTCTCTTTGTAACTGTCTTTCAAATGAAAAGAAATAAATCTTAAAAAAAGAAAAAAGGGGGCCTGGTGGCGTGGCCTAGCGGCTAAAGTCCTCGCCTTCAACGCCCCGGGATCCCATATGGGCGCTGGTTCTAATCCCGGCAGCTCCACTTCCCATCCAGCTCCCTGCTTGTGGCCTGGGAAAGCAGTGGAGAACAGCCCAAGGCTTTGGGACCCTGAGCCTGCGTGGGAGACCCGGAAGAGGTTTCTGGTTCCTGGCTTCGGATTGGCGCGCACCGGCCCGTTGCGGCTCACTTGGGGAGTGAATCATCGGATGGAAGATCTTCCTCTCTGTCTCTCCTCCTCTCTGTATATCTGACTTTGTAATAAAATAAATAAATCTTAAAAAAAAAAAAAAAAGGCCGACACAGTAGCCTAGTGGCTAGAATCCTTGTTTTGCGTGCCTGCCAGGATCCCATATGGGTGCTGGTTCGTATCCTGGCTGCTCCACTTCCCTTCCAGCTCCCTGCTTGTGGCCTGGGAAAATAGTCGAGCATGGCCCAAAACCTTGGGACCCTGCACCCACGTGGGAGACCCGCAAGAAGCTCCTGGCTCCTGGCTTCAGCATGGCCACGCTCAGCCATTGTGGCCACTTGGAGAGTGAACCAGCAGATGGAAGATCTTTCTCTCTGTGTCTCCTCTTTATAAGTCTGACTTTACAATAACAATCAATAAATCTTTAAGAAAAAAAAAAAGGCAGATCGTAGAAGCCATAAAGGACAGTGCCCGTTGCACTGGAGGGGACTCCTCCTTCAATTAGGATCAGGTGCATCTGTGCTAGCGGTGCCTCATGACACGGTGTGTGAGGTCCTGGTCTCCTTATCTCTCACCTGGCCTTCGTAAGGTTGCAAATGTGACACACTCTTAGGGCACTCTTATCTGTATGCTTTTTAAAGCGCTTGTCAGGTTCTAATAATAACAAGACCAGCTGCGCGCGGCTGAGCCCTTCACCCTGGTGCTTATCTCATTCCATCCCCATGAGGCTGTGTGAGCTCAGAACTATTATTACCCCATTCTACAGAGAAGACAAGGCTCCCAGAGGCGAAACAGGAAGCAGGCTACAAAGAAAGAACAGAATGTCCCCTCCATAGCAAGTGCCAGAACTCGAACCCGGGTCAGCCCGAACCTCTCACAACCCGCTGTGTGGTCCCAGTCCCAGGTCAGGGGCCGGTGGGAGGTCGGAACTTACGTAGCCATAGGTGAAGTTCCCTTTCGGCACGCCAGCAGCAAAGTCTGCAGAGAGAAGAGAGGCGGTGGGTGACTGTCTCCGTGCCCGCGTCTTCCTCCCCTTGCCACCTCCCTTAGCCCAGCCTGGCGACACACTCACCTTCGGTGTCATCCCTGCTGAATTCACCCACGGCCACGGAGTATCCTAGGGGGACAGGGCAGGGGATGTTAGCACTTCTGCTGTGGCCCAGCTCAGACTCCCTTCCTCAAACCCTTGACAGTCACCCAACAGGTGGCATGGAGGGCTCAAAGGCTGGCAGAGTGGGAGAAGGGGAGTGGGCATAGCACCTGAGCCCTCCCCTCCGCGCTGGCTCACCCAGGTAGCTGTCGTCATACATGGAGTCGGCCTGGCGCGTCTGCAGCTGGCCCTGCACCAAGTTGATGAGGTACTCGGGGTAGTAGGACTCTGCAATCTGTTCCTGAGTGGCAGACAGGATCTGGCCTGGGGAAGGGATGGGGAGGGTGTGGCTGGAAGGGCAGGTGGCAGGTGGCAGGGATGCGGGGTGCAGGGGGCCCCAGCTGCGCAGGAGATGAGCAGTCTGGTTCAACAGGAGTGTGCAGAGTGGCAGGATGGACGTGTGAGGCTGAGGAGAGGCAGAGGGGGACCAGGACGGGGAGGAAAAGTGACTCCCACTGCAATGTGGCGAGGAGGCCCCATGCCAGGCACTCCAGGATGGCAGGGAATAATTTACCTTGCCAGAAGTAGCTCCCAGGTCCTCCTATGACAACACGGCCGGTCTGCGGGTAGAAAGGAGCTGGGTCCCTGACCTCCCCAGGGATCCCCCCATCATCCACAACCCCCTTCCCTCTCAGCTCACCCCCTTACCTTGGTGAACTCGGCACTGAAACCCCCCTGGCAGTACCCCTGTCCTGCCGCCCAGCTGAAATCTGTGAGGAAGATGGTGGTGAGAAAAGAGGCCGTGGGCAGGGAGCTGGCAGAAAAGGGGCAGCGGACAGTGGACAGAGGGCTCACACTGCCTGGGGAGTTTGGGGGGAAGAGCATCTGCCAGGGCACAAGGAGATGCGGCTCCCAGAGAAAGCAGACACGCCTACCTGAGCGGCAAGGTGCATACTCCAGGATCCGGGTGAAGTTCTCTGTGGAGAGGTAGCAGGTGCCCACGGGGTCGCTGTGCGGCTCCTTCTCTGTGCGCCAGCTGTACATTGGAGCGCAAGCCTGGGAGAGCCCAGCAGGGAGCGCTTCAGGGCCGGTCAGGGAAGGTCCCTTCTCCCTCCTTCCAACACCCCAACACCCCAACACCCCCATCACACACATCCTCCCCAGCCAGCCGGCCCTCTTACCAAGATGGAGGAGCCATGGGCTCGAACCGTCGCTCCGAACCACTGCCAGGACTTGTACTCTACAGCTTCCTCTTTCTCAGCTCCAGAGACGGAGGGATCCAGGAGGCGGGGGCCTTGGGAAAGTGAGAAGGGGACTGAGCAGAGCCCTCATCACTCACTGGGCAGGGGCATGGGCACAGAGCTGCAGGCTGCTGTGCACCAGGGCATCCCCATCCTGGGCTTCAGGAGCCGTCTCCCCCTGCTCCCTCTGCCTCCTCATCCAGCTGTCCCCTTGGTGGGGGGCAATGGCTGATGCCCAAGAGTAGCCCCTCTGCTGTACTTCTCAAGCGTTGAGAGATAGAGAGGGAGAGCAGGGGCTCCCATGTGCCAGGTCTCTTTCAAATGCCTTTGTTGCTGGAACTGGGTAGGCTGAAGCTGCACATGGGTGTCAGCTCAATCTAGATCTCGTGTGTGCATGTGTGCGTGTGTGTGTATGTGCTTGATGAGTAGCGAAGGTATGGATGTGTGGGGACCCTGCTCCTCCATCCCTCATGCCTGTCTCCCAGGGTGTGTGTTAGCCTGAATCTGGAGACAGGAGCTACAGCCGGGTCTCCGGCTCACGTAATGCGATGCAGGATGCACGGTTCCTAACCAGCATCTTCAGTACTGGGCTAAGTGCACACCCAACTGCTAAAATATATATATATTTAATGGGACTTTTTATTTAAAGTGCAGTTTTTGGTTTACAGCAGAATGGAGGAGGGGTGGGCAAGTTCAGAGGATTCCCACAGGCTCTCCCCTTCGCACACACACCCAGTGTCCCCTGTCATTAAGGCTCCAGTTACCACACCACATTGGTTACAGCTGATGAGCCCACACCCACACTGCATGGTCGCCCAGGGAAGTATGCAATGCGCACGAATGCTTGCTCTCACTGCCACGGTTCCCTGATTGGCTACACCGGCAGGAACGTTTTCCATCTCTTTTTAAAACATCATTTACTTTCGTTGTATTTGAAAGTCAGAGAAAGAGAGAGAACAGAGAGATTATCCATCCACTGGCTCACTCCCCACCACAGCCAGAGCCAGGCCAGGCTGAGGTCAGGTGGCTAGAGCACCACCCTGCTCTCCCCTGTAGGTGGCAGGGACACAGCGACTGAAGCCAGGGCGTGTAGTGGGGGATGCGTCCTGCAGCTGGGACTTCCTGAGTACACGCCCTGAAACTGTGTGCAGGTGCCCTGCACCGCAATGCCACCACCTGCCTCTTCTTGATTTTTTTTCCTCTCTTCAAGGCCATTCTATTATAATCCCTCACTAGATCAGCCTTTCTCATTCCTGTGACACTCATCCAATTCTGTCTCCAATGGTCGAGAACTGGGCTAGGTGGAAGCTAAGAACCAGGAACCCCATCTAAGTCTCCCACATGAGTGGGTGCAGGGGCCCCACAACCGGGCTGTTCTTTGATGCCTCCCCAGGCACATTAGCAGGGAGCTGGTTGGGAAGTGGAGAAGCCGGGAATTGAACTGGTGACTCTGCTTGGAATGCTGGCATGGCAAACAGAGGCTTAGCCCACATTGCTACAACAAGAGGAGAGGTGGGGGGTGGGAAGGTTTTTTTTCTTTTTAAAATAAAGATCCACTCATTTTTATTGAAAAGGCAGAGCTACAGAACAAAGAGAAGGAGAGAGATCTTCATTGGTTCACTGCCCAACAGGCACACGGCCTGAGGTGGGCTGGTCCTAAGTCAGGAGCCAGGAACCTCCTCTGGATTTCCTGTGTGGGTACAGGCGCCCAAGCTGGATGGGAAGTGGAGCAGCTGGGACTGAAATCATTGTCCATAAGAAATGCCAGCACTGGGCCTAGTGCAGTAGCCTAGCAGCTAAAGTCCTCCCCTTGTACACGCTGGAATCCCATATGGGTGCCAGTTCGTATCCCGGCAGCCCTGCTTCCCAACCAGCTCCCTGCTCGTGGCCTGGGAAAGCAGTTGAGGACGGGCCAAAGCTTTGGGACCCTGCACCCGCGTGGGAGACCTGGAAGAAGTTCCAGGCTCCTGGCTTTGGATCGGCTCAGCTCAGCTCCAGCTGTTGCGGTCTCTTGGGGAGTGAATCATTGGATGGAAGATCTTCCTTTCTATCTTCTATCTCTCCTCTTCTCTGTATATATGGCTTTCTAATAAACATACAAAAATAAACCTTTAAAAATGTGACAGCACTGCAGGCAGAAGCTTGGTGTGCAATGCCATTGCACTGGCCCCTCCCCCTAAGCCTTTGAAAGATAATTTTCTGGATTTTCGTTCCTCACCTCCTTCATCTACACTCCCTGGCTTTTCACTTATCTATTTATTTTTGCTGTCCCCTGACTCTGGGCTCTATCTCGGCCTACTCCAGTTCACCTTCTGGCCCCACTGCTGGTAGCTGGGTGACCTTGCTTCCTTACACATAAAACAGCTGTTGAAAGGATTAAGTGAGTTCATGGATGCAAAGAGCTCCCCAAGCACGCCTAACTGATGCAAGGGCCCTTCAAGTGCTAGCTGATAGTGTCAGTTTCCCTTTGCCTGCCAGCCCGTGGCTGCCCGTGCAGACCGAGTTCCTCGAGGGCAGTGGCTGAGTCATTCCGGCTGCCCCGGCCCCCGGGCCTGCAGGGTTGCTAGCTGAAGTCTACCCCGTTCTTTGTGTTCCCGCTCTGGCCTCCCCTGGCTGTGGGTGATTCAGGGGAAATGAGAGCCACATGTTTCTGAATCATGCCCGCCCTCTTGGGGCTGGGCCGGACTGGGAACGTGGAGTAAGTGCCACGAGGGGAAAAAAAAAAAAAAAGAAAAGGCATTGCAATGAGCCGGAGCTTGCGGGAGCTGGTGCTGGGAGAGCGAGCACGTGGCGGCGGCGGGGGTGGGGTGGGGGTACCTGGGCGGGCCCCACTCGGGTCCCGCCCCTCCCGCGTCAACCCCGCCCCCAGGCCCTCCCCGGGCTCGCCCCGCCTACCTTTGCTGTCAAATTCGATGGGTGTGCACGGCGGCGTGGGGCTGGCAGCCCAGGGACACATGTAGACAGCACCACCCTGCAGCACTCCCGGCTGGCTGGTGTTGGCTTTGGGCGCTCCCACCAGCACACTCACCCTGTGCGGGAATAGGAGCAGGTTGGATCAGGGCAGGACCTCAGCCCTCTCTGGGCCCTGGGCTGGCTGGGGGGTGCTGGGGGAAAGAGATGCCCCTTGGGTTGTATTTATAACTCAGAAGATGCCACGGATGCCAGAGACACAGGCTGGAGCCAGGCGGTCCCCATGTGCCGCTGTCACTAACACAACCTCCCCCTCCTCCTCCCACCACAGTCTGTCCTCTCCCACCTTTGCCTGTCACCCCCACTCCCAGCCACGGTCCCTCACCCCCCCCAAGATGAGATGTGCAGGGCTCTCCTCCTCTCACTCAGCCTGGACCCTTTTGTCCCAAGCCCACACCCTTCCCTGAGCCAAGCCCCAGGCGTCCTGCTGCTAGAGCTGCCCAGCCTTGGGGCGTGTGGCAGGAAAATGTGAGTCTTGGAAATCAGGCAGCGGCAGGCATGGAGAGAGAAGCTGGAGCTCGGACAAAGCGGACTGCTCCCCAGGGTCCAGGCCTACCCTCGTCCCAGGGCCCCGTGTGGGGCTCTGTCTCAACCCCTGAGATTGCATTCAGGATGTGCTCCATGGCAGGGTAGGGGCATGGCACCACCATTCTCCCCAGACCAGCACGTGTTTGCTTCCAAGGGGGCTTCCCAGGTCTCCGGGTGGTTACAGCAAAGGTACTGAGAATCTTTTCTCTGCCCCCACCCCCTTGCCCAGGTCGTCTGCCTCCATGACCTACACACAGCTCTTGGCGCTTGGGGCCGGCTCCCCCAGGCTCTCCAGCGGCGGTGACCATTGCATCTGGTAGGCTGGGTCACTCAACCTGGCTGCTGAGCTGATGGGTGTCTCTGCGGGCAGCCAAGGTCTTGGCTCAACTCCATGAGTGCCACTGCCCTGAGCTACTATAACTGCTCGCTCCCTTGGCTTTGGTTTAGGGGTCCCTAACTTCCCTCTTGCTGTCAGAACCATCCCTGTGGCTTTTTCTGTCCCCTCTCAGCTTTCAGAACCCCAATACCCATGGTCCCTGATGTGGGGGTGGCTCCAACAGTTCCCATATAGGGACTATGAAAGACCCTACAAAAGCTGGCAGGGATGGGAGGGGCTCTTCCAAGAGGAGCAGGTACACCAAGAGGGGCTTAGGGGATGGAAACAGCTGAGAGAGCAAATGCAAGGGGTGTGAGCAGAGAAGCCTATGGAACTGGGGGAGAAGAGAAGCCAGGTGCAGGGGAACAGGATGGGGAAAGGCAGGGGGAGAGAGTTCCTGAAGTTATAGGGGGTGGGGAGGGGAGGTGCCAGCCTCTGTTATCCTGGGGACAGGAAATGTTTACAGCCTGTGGCTTCCTGTCTGTTGCCAACCTCTCACTTCTCCGTTTGTCTCCCACCCACTGAGCCCCACCCCTCTCCCTCATGCTTTAGCTTGGGGCGGGAGGGGGGAGCAGGCCGTGCCAGAGGCACAATGACCAAATCCAGAGGGTGAGGCTGCTTTGTCCAGAGCTGGGGAAACCAACCCACAGAACCTGGCGGAGAAGGCTGCTGACCTGAAGTGGGGCCACAGCAGTTGTGTTCCAGGAGGCAGGACATGGTCTGGGGGTGGGAGTGGGGGATCTGGGGTTCTGGCTCCACCCCAACTCAGAGTATTGGTGGCAGCACCCTTTCCACTTCCTTCTGGATTCCAACCAGGTGTCCTACAGTCCAGGGCTGAGGCCAAGGGCCCCTCTTCTTCTCTCAAGCTTTGACTTCACCTGCTCTTGGGTTATGACTATGCCTGGACATCACAGTCTCTCATCCCCACAACTCCAGTGTGTACAGTCCACGGTCCTTCCACCCAAGCAGGATGCCTTGGAAGCTGGCTCATCCTCATACATGTCCATTTTTGGCCCCTGTAACCCAGCAGGTCACCCCTCTTAGAGGCCCAGGAAGGTGACAAAGCAGAGTCTTGGTGCTCTTTCTCCTCATTTCAGAAAGCCCGATGGAAATCGTGTATCTGCTTGGGTCAAGTGGCCTGGGCTAATTAAAATGTCAAGTGTATCTGCTTTTTGGCTGGCATCAGACAGAGACTCACACAGAGACACTGGCCATCGTGCTGAGTACAAACTCTGGCGATGGATGTGTTTCGGTTCATAGGAAATGATAAAAGGAATTCATCAGCCCTCATTTTACAAACAGGGAAAATTCCAGGGAAGTTAATGCACTGCCCAGCATCACTCACAATACCCACCACCCACCGCCAGCCAGGAATTCTGGTTCCTAGGCCGGCCATTGCCAATCTATTGCCTTCTCTCCTGTATCTCTCCAGCCAGGCTGCTGATTAACCAAACCCCTGTTCAATACTCGGTTACTGTTTGACTTGGTTGGCCTGACAAGGTTGGGGGGCAGGGGATGGCCATGGGTCCCGCTCTTGTGGGACTGACAGCAGCACTGGCCAGGCTCAAAGAAGAGCACTGGTACCAGATCCTGCATGCATTCACAGACAAGGATGTGCCAGGCCTGCCTCTGGCTACGCAGCCCACCTCTTCTTCCTTCAAGCCCTGAGTTCTCCATTCATAAAACGATGGGGTGTCCTGAAACAGCCGCTGGAGGAATTCCATGTCAATGAGTTCTAGTTCTCAGTTTCTTTGACTTGAAGGCTCAGATTTTTGCAGATGGCTGATGAGTAGTTCAACTTGGGCTGGTTAACACGGGATTTCTGTAACAAGCAATGCAGCCATCGATGGGAAAGTGCTAGGAGAATGTGAAGGATGGTTCTATCATCACTGTCATAAGCAAGTACTAAAGCCAGTAGGATCGGGTGAAGGGGCGGAGGGAGAACCTAAACAAAGAACTAGGTGGTAGCCAGGGAGAAGAAAACCAGAAACCAGAAGGCAGCCACCCCATGAAAACTCTGCCAGACCTGATGCCCCTGTGTGGACCAGGGAGGGTCCACATAGTGTCCCATTCGGTCAGCAGAACAGCCGCTCTAAGTCAGGTGTCTGATTTTCAAGAGGAAATCAGGATCCAGGAATTCAAGTAACTTGGCTCTGGTCACAGCAAGGAGTCAGTGGTGAGATGGATAAAGCCACAGTTGGTGACACCTGCACCCCATATGGGTGGTGGTATGAGTCCGTCCAGCCATTCTACTTCTAATCCAGCAGGGTGGATGGCCCAAGTCCCTGGGCCCCTTCCACCCATGAAGGAGACCTGGAAGAAGTTCCTAGCTCCTGGCTTTCCCAGCCATTGTGGCCACTTGGGGAGTCCACCATCAGATGAAAGACATCTCCCTCTGTCTATCCCTCTCTCTCTGTAACTCTGCCTTTCGAATAAATACAAAATAAAGCTATGAAAGAATGGGTCAGTGCTCATAGCACTGCCTGAGGTCTGGCCAGGGGGGCCTCTATAATGCTTGCCCTGTCCTGTCCTGGTCTGTCCTGTCCTGTTGCTGTAGTGTCAGGTGTGACAGGTGATGCGGGAGAGGCCAAGGGCAAAGGTCCTCCCTCTCTGGCAATGGCCCTGGCCAAGGGGCTCTGTCAGCCTCCTGTGGAGACAGGTCCAGCAGTGGTGGGAGGGAGGTCCCTGGGGAGGTGGAAGGTTCTGGGCCACACTGGAAGGCAGCGTTGCCAAGAACTAGTGCAGGCTGGACTCCTGGGATCCCTGGGGTGTGGGGAGGGATCTTTTTTAAGAAGAGGGTTTAGGGACTGCAGCATCGGGCCAAGAGCCAGACAGACACCTAGGGAGCCAGGAGCTTGACAAAGTGCAGATGTCTCAGAAGAGTGTTTGAAAGAGGGCCACTCCTTGGTGGAGTGGTGGAGGGCAGAGGGGAAGGTGAAAAGCCACACACTAGGCACCCTCATCTCCAGGCCCTGCCTGCCCTCCCCCCTCCTCCATTAGAGTTGTGGTAAGGAGTCTGAGCGGACCTGGGGGTGGCCAGGCCTGACAGGGGCTCCAGGATAGGGTGACGCAATGGGGTTTGGGCAGAAGGCCAGGGGGGTGGGGTGGGGACGTTGAAAAGCCCAGCACCAACAGCTGGGGACTAAACACCCTTCTTTCTTCCCCCCTCCAACCCTAAATCCTACATACAAAGGTGCAACCTGCCTCCACTACCCCCCCCCCCCCAATTAGTTAGATGAAGCCCTCCAGAATGAAGGACAAGGACTGGAGGTCCAGCAGTTGAGTGGATCACATGTGCAAACAGGGGCTGTGTCCACGCGGAGACCCTGGGGGGTGGGGCATTACTCCAGAGAAGGGGGCACCATCAGGACAATGCCATCTGGGGTCCCTGACCCCTTCCCTGCAGACTTCCCAATCTCCCGCCTTGTTCTAAAGTTGCCTCTAACTCCTACTTGCACCCAAGCCTGTGGGCACCCGTTTTCCTGGCACCCAGGGTCCGAGTCTGTTCATCAGCTGGCTGAGTAGGGAACCGGATTCTCCTTGGAGGCTTTTGGAGGTCCTGGATCCCTGGTTCTGACGCCTGGCCAGAGACCTGGGAAGAGTCGCGGGTTTCCAAGTTTCTAACTGAAGCGCTAGCTCTCCCGGACTCAGTTCAGCTCCGGCCGGCCGACAAGCTACAGGAAATCAGCTTTTCTCTTCCTCCCAAGAGCTGGAGGAAGAGGGAACCCGCCCACCCGCTCCACGCGCTCACACGCCCCTCCCGACACGGCCGCGCACCCGCCCAGGGCCGAGCCCGCCCCCAGCCCCAGCAGCCCCCATGGCCAGGGTCCCCTGGCTCTCCCTCCAAGTTCTCAGATCCCCGCATCGGGGCGCAGGGGGTGGAGGATGAAGGGGAAAAGGCCTGGGGGGCAACCTAAGAGAAAGGAGAGGCAGTCGCCGTCCCCTTCACGGGTCTTGCCCAGTCTGAGTTGAGGGGGGAGGGGAGACCAAGGCTGGCCCCCACTTAACCTTCTGACCCCCTCGGTCTCTGAATCCCCTCCCACTTTACCCGTCCCCTAAAGCTCCAACTCCCCTCCCTCTCCGCACAATGGCCCCATGGGTCTTGAGATCTTCTAGTGCCCCCCCCCCGAACTCTTCCAAGGCCTCTGCACCCCCAACCGAAGACCCTCATCTCCTGGTCCCCGCGCTCTCCCCTCCCTTGGCCCTAGGACCCCCGATTGAGACTTCCCCAGCTCCCAGCTTTGCGACGCCTCCAGACACAGCCAGCTCTGCCTTCCGATCCCTCGCCAGCCCCTCCACGCCGGCCACGGCTCCCCCCGCCACCGCCTCGGTCCACGAGCGCGGGCCCCCAGCTCCAGCCCGGTCCTCTCCAAGCTCCGCCCTCCAACTCCGATCCCCCCCCCTGCAGACCCCAGCCGCGCCCCCCAACTCTCCGAGCCGCCCCCACCTCACTCTTCCCCGCCACGACCCCCTCCTCACTCACCCCTCCGTCCCCGGCCGGTAAAACTCCACCGAGAAGCCGAAGAAGGAGCCCAGGGGCCCAGAGAGCACCGCCGGGGCCTCCGCGTCTAAGTTGAAGCCCCCGACCCGGGGCGGCGGCAGCAGCAGCAGCAGCAGCAGCAGCGACGGCGGCGGCGGCAGCGGGGGCCGGCGCCGGGGGCCCCAGCGCAGCGGCGCGGCGTGGAGACGGGACCCTGGCGCCCGGCTCCCCATAGCGCCCGCTCTTCCCTGTCCTGGGGCCACCGACCCGGAGCCGCTTCCTAAACCTCCCAGAGGCGAATGACTCAACGCGGGGAGGAGTTTGCCAAACTCCCGGCTGGGCCCTCCCCCCGCCTGCAGAGGGGGCTGGCGGGGGGGCATTTCTGGGTTCCCGGGGACGCCGAACCCGCTCCCTGCACCCCGTCCCTGCTCGCGGCCCCCAAGGGGCTGCGAGGGTCACTAGCAACCTCCAGCCAGCCCTCGCCCAGGTCCAGAGCTGGACGCCGGGCGTCCCCACTGGGTCCGGCTGGGCGGGCTCGGGCCCTTCCCCTCCTCGGCTCCCCCTCCCCCGCCCTCCTTTCCAGATGTACAACGTAAACGCTCGGAAAAGGAGTCGGAAAAAGGGAGCGGAGAATTTCCTAATGAGGAAAGAAATCACCTCCAGAGGGCGGGAGCCTGGGGATGGTGTATGGGGGTCTTCCGCGCTCGCTCAGGATCCAGGGAGCCGGGAGACAGCGGCTGGCGGCCGGCCAGCTGGGATTCCCCTGGCCTTCCGGGGCCACCACCGGGGGGCCTGGGTGCAGGCCAGTTGGATTGGGGACTTAGGAGTTGAGGCGCACTCCCAGCCAGCCCCGATCAGGGGGAACTTGCACGGGATCCTCGGTTCCGGCTGTTTACCCCTCCCCGCCCCCGCCGCATCTGCCCTTCAACACCCAGAGAACACACCAGGACCGAAACCCCCGCGGTTTGGACAATTCTGCCCCAGCTCTCGGGCTCCTCCTTAGTGGGGTGTGGAAACTGCCTCGCATCTGGCAGCTGACGGAGAGAGCCTAGGAGTGGTAGCCTCTTCAGTATGTTCCTCAACCTCAGGGTCTGTTTCCTTGCAGAGCCCTGGGGAGTGCTGGGGTGCAGGGGGATATGGGGGGGACGAGCCTTCAGCATCCAAGGGCACGAGCTCGGGGAGCCTGTGGGACACGGGATGGAAAAAGGAGTATGCTGGTGGAAGGGGGAGGTGGAGGAAGGGACTCCGGCCAGGAGAAGCAACGACCCCCTGCCCACCCCTTCCCTCAGATGTGGCTAGGCAGGATGAGATCACCTTTCAGGATTCTACTCTTTATCGCGGTCTTGGGGGAGGGGGACCAAGGGCCCAGAGTCTCAGCTCACCTCCTCTTCTTCCCCCCAGACCCCTTCCTACTTTTTTCCTCCACCAAGCCTCCAGTCCCAGAGGCCAGGCCTAAATGTTATTTTGTGTCCCGCTCTGAGGTGGGGAGGGCTGAGAATAAACGTGCGCCACGCCCCTTCCTCTCACTCTGCTACTCTACTTCCTGTCCCAGTCAGCCAGTGGTTTGATTAAAAGTCCTTAGCCACCTCGATCTGTCTCCCTAGGGAGAGATGGGCTGCTCGGTGGAAGGGTGATGCTGGCCCCAGACCCTTTCTTAGATGAGGAACCCAAAGAATCCTCCAAGGAGAGCTTCCAAGAGGTGACTTGCTCAAAGCTCTAGGCTGGGAACCCCCTTTTGGGAGGAGGTCTCATTGTTGTGTGAATCAAACTCTTTCTCCCTTTTCCCAATCCAGGCACGCTCTTGAGATTTTCCCAGGATTTGCAAACTCCGGGTGGGGGCAGGGAGGGAGGTGTGACTCAGCTCCTCCCAAGAGCCTTGGAGGGGGAGCGGAGACATAGTGTCCTGCCACAGTTCTCCTGCCCTTCTCCACCCCCGCCACCCCCCAGTTTGGCCAACTCAAACAGATGCCCTCCCTGTCCATCCCCTGCTTCTGTTTATACCGGGAGCCCCTTAGTCATTCCCTGGCTAGCTTTCTTATTCTCCCCAATAACACTCCTCTCTTGGCTCTCTCTGCCCTTATAAGTCCTCGCCCAGTGGCCCCAACACCTCCTGCCTTCCCATTCACCGTGTTTGCCTTGCTCTGGCACTCCCTTCCTTTGCTTTGGGCTGGACCTGATCTTGGGGTGCTCCCTTCAGTACAACCCTCCAGGCCTGGGACCAGCAAGGGGCCTGGCATTGTGGTCTAGTGAGTTAAGCCACTACTTGGGACACTGACATTCCATATCAAGGGGCTGCTTGAGTCCTGGCTACTCAGCTTCCCATCCAGCTCTCTGCTAGTGTGCCCCGGGAAGACAGTGGATGATGGTCCAAGTGCTTGGGGCCCTGAAGCCTGTGTGGGAAACCCAGATGGAGTTCCTGGCTCCTGATTTTCATCTAACTCAGCTTGGGCCAAGCCCTGGATGTTGTGACCGTTTGGGGAGTAACCTGGCAGATAGAAGATCTTTTTTGGTCTCTCTATCACTGCCTCTGTCACTCTTCCTTTCAAATAAGTACATCTTTAAAAAGAAAGAAAGGTCAGCTAGACCAGGGTGCCAAACAGGTACCCACCCAGTCTTGTTTAGTAGAGGAATGTGTGTAGAGAGAGGAACGGATTCAGCTAAGGACCTATGGTTACCCTGTCAGTGGTGAGCCCTGTACCTTAGTGTTCATTCCAAGCCCAATGCCCTCTTCTTTCAGCTTACACCCCATGACAGTCTGTCTCAGCCTCTTCTGTCTTGTTGAATGTCTCCACTTGTCTCTGTCCTAGCCTGGATACCTCTGCTTTCTTTCTCAGCTCTGACCTGTCTACCACCCTGGGTCCCTTCATCACTCAGCAGAAATTATTTGCTGAGATGATTGACTGTTATTAAAGTGATCTGCCCAGGGAAGCGGGGGGTGAAGGGCAAGGCCAGGACACTCAGTGAGTTCCTGCTGTCTTGCCTGCTCTCCCTCAGGCCTGGAGTTTCAGAACCAGAAGAGTGAAGTTCTTTAGAGGAAGTCAAGATACAGGTGCTTCTACAGTTTTGGGTGGGGAGTGCTATCAATGACTTATTTAGCACACGCTTTAGGCTTGGCTCTGAGATTGACCTTTAACCTGCCTTCCCATTTAATCTTCCCAGCTATCTGGCTCTGAAAGTATCAGTGATTTTCATTGTATGTCTCCAGGAAACTAAGGCTTACAGGTGGGCAAGTGACTGAACCAAGATGAACAGAAAGAATGGGGGTCCAGGTGGAGTGGAAACCTTGCCACAGAGGATTCCCAAATCTTTGCTTTTCCTGTTGCGTGGTTTGCTCACATATCTGGGTTTCTACAAGGAGGGAGACTCTAGGGCAGAGATCTTCATCTGTGCCCATTGTTCTGTAGCTTCACTAATCCTTTGAGACTGGGAGGGAGTGTTTGCATGCCTGCAGGCAATTTCTTAGCCCTGAGACTCAGTGGCTGTTAGATTCTCAAAAGTGTAGGAATTCTGACAGCAAAATAGTTAAAGAAGAGAGAGCTAATCTGCTGGTTCAATTCCCAAATGGCTGCAATGCATGGTGCTGGCCCAGACCGAAGCCAGGAGGCCAGACCTCTATCTAGGCTCCTGCTGTAGTGAGGTATGCAGTTAGTTCAGGGTCACAAGCTTGGAAGTCACTCCCTGCCCACCACCTAGTTGTCCCCTCCTGCCCACCTGTGACGCTCACTTGTCATCAGCTAGAACCTCAGAGGGGGCGGTATTGCATTGTTGTGTAACCACTCCCCTCACAAGCCCCCATAAAGGCTCATGAGGGTCTCGTGCCTCCATGGCTCTCCACTCCTGACTGTTGGCCTCCCCAGCACCTACTTGCTCTCTGGCTTCCCAAGGACAGACTGAAGACAGGTATCCCCTGAGCATGGCCCCTGTACGTCTGTATTCCTCACTCTCTTGCTTGGGCAGGACAATAAAGATGTTAATGTTAACATGCCTTGTATTTCTAATTTGTGTGCTATCAGGAGTTCCCGGAGAGGTGAGGCCTGGTAGTAATGGAATGTGAGCAGTGAAGCCAAGAAAAGGCAAATGTCTGTAGCTTTGTAAGTGTGCCCAGGTTGTTCACTGTATGTCTCTTTGGATAGCTTATATTGCTGGGGAAGCTGGGATGTAGGTTTTCAGCTTAGTGGATGGACTTCAGGGTAATGACTATTTGTTCCTCTTGGGGTTTCGATTGACTGGATTGCCCTATGGACTTGTGTTTTGCTATTTCTAGTGGGCCCTGTTATTACCAAGCTTGGTTCATAAAGACTCCTTAATAAATCTTAGACTTTTCTGGCGTGATCTTGCTCGCACCCAGCAACACTACCACTTGAGACAGACACTGGTGAGTTATATGTGTGTTGAGACAGGTTCTTTTTTTTTCTTGTCTTTCTTATTGGAAGAGCAGATTTACTGAGAGGACGAGAGAAAGAAAGATCCTCTAACCACTGGTTAACTCCTCAAATGGTCTCATTGGCTGGTGCTGAACCGATCAGAAACGAGGAGCCAGGAGCTTCATTCTGGGTCTCCCATGTAGAAGCAGAGTCCCAAGGTTTTGAGCCATCCTTTACTGCTTTCCCATGCCACAAGCAGGGAACAGGATGGGAGGTGGAGCAGTCAGAACACAACCCACCAACCATATGGGATCTTGGTGCTTGCAAGGGCAGGATTAATCATTTGAGCCATCATACCAGACCCAGTGCTGAGACAGATACCATCCCTCCTCTGGGGACATTGGGGATGGCCATAGACCCTAAGTGGCTGCCTCCTGCTTACTCTGGGAGATTTCCCAGATAATGTTCTGTGTGGGTCATGGTCCCGGAAGAACCAAGTCCCAGAAGAGCTTGCTGGCATGTTGCTGCAGTGAGGCCATGAGTAGGCGTTGGGCCTCAGCTAGGGAAGGAAGCTTAGGAACTGCAGGGGCCTGGGATGGATTGCCAGGAGCAGAACAGGAGGTAGGTGATTGTGCAAGTCTAGGTCTAGAGTCTGCTGAAGTTGGGGAGCTGTCCTGGCAACCGAAACTGTAGGAGCAGCCCCGGCTGAGCCGGGGGCTCTGTAACTCCAGCTCTGACTCAGGTCTCAGCCTGGGACAACTGATGGCTCTATCATCTGTGAGTCACCACCCACCACTCCCACCCCCTGTCTGACCTGGCAGCGGCTGCCTCTCTGTAAGCAGACTTCCTTTCCCCTTTCCTCCCTGACTTTGTTCCGAGTGTGGGGTGACAGAGACAAGAGCAGTTCTGGGATGGGTTTCGGTTCCGTGGAATTCTGTGCCTGGTGATGGAGACACTGACAGTGTACATGTATGGGGACCAGACTGGGAGTTTTCCCTGGACTGCATTTCACTGGACAGGGGCAGAGGAACAGGGGCTAGCGGAAGGGCAAAAGGACACGGGGGTGGAGGAGGGAGGGGAGAGAGGGGTCCGCATCCCAGAGGCCGCCTGTCCCTCACCCAGCTCACGTCTTCTCTCGCAGACATTCTGTCCTGTTCCTTTTCATTTTTCTTTTTGGCAGTTTTGGAGGCGCCGGAATTCTACATCAAACTCTAACAGCCCTGGATAGGAAGTTAAAGAGCAACTAAAAGATCCTCTGGGGCGTCCTCAACACTGACCTCATTTTCTGGGCTCCCTCCCCACCGACTCCCATTGTTTCTCGCTGCTTTGCACCTACCTCTGGCCCCAAAAGGGCTGCCCGAAGCTCCAAGGACCTGGAGCTGGAGAAGAGCCCTGTCCATCAGGGTGAGAGCTGTGGGCAGGAGCGTCAGCTTCCTGGGATGGCCTTCCCAGATGTAAGCACATCTGGAGACCATCAGGAAGAGACCTGGCTGCGCACTTGGGCTCCCAGCGCACATCTGACAGGGCTGCAAGGGGCGAGGATGAGCCAGGCGCTCGCTCCCACCCCCGCAAGTCGGCCGGCTGTTTTTAGTCCTTGCTTGGGAAGCATTATCCATCCTAGACAGGAAGTCAGGGCACTGAAAGAGACCAGGATGGCACCTACATTGTGATGTCCATTTCACTGGCTTCAACTCTGTGGCTTTGTGGCGCTCACAGCATCGCTGATCAGGTAGGAATGAGGGTATGTATGTGTAGAACATCGGATGCTTTTTTTTTTTTAAAAGATTTATTCATTTTATTGCAAAATCAGATATACAGAGAGGAAGATCTTCCGTCTGATGATTCACTCCCCAAGTGACCGCAACAGCCGATGCTGCGCCGATCCGAAGCCAGGAATCAGAAACTTCTTCCAGGTCTCCCACATGGGTGCCCGATTCCAAGGCTTTGGGCCGTCCTGGACTGCCTTCCCAGACCACAAGCAGGGAGCTGGATGGGAAGCAGGGCTGTTGGGATTAGAACCAGAGCCCATATGGAATCCAGTGTGTTCAAAATGAGGATTTTAGCTGCTAGGCCATTGTGACAGGCCCTGTTTTTTTTTTTTTTTTTTTTAAATACTTATTTAGTTTTATTGGAAAGGCAGATAAGCAAAAAGAAGGAAAGACAGAGAGAAAGATCTTCCATCTGCTGCTTCACTACCCAAGTGGCCACAATGGTCAGATCTGAGCTGAAGCCAGGAGCCAGGAGCTTGCTCTGCGTCTCCCATGCAGGTTTCAGGGTCCCAAGGCTGTGGGCCATCCTCCACTGCCTTTCCAGGCCACAAGCAGGGAGCTGGAAGGGAAGTGGAGCAGCCAGGATACAAACTGGCCACCCATATGGGATCCTAGTGCATGCAAGGCTCTCGTGCTAGTTTCTTAACACTAGCATGGTGTGAAGTTGGAGTTGGAGCCAAGCAAGTCCTCCTCCTTGCTTTTTTCCAAGTCCTGCTGGTGACTTCTCTGGATCTCTGGCACTGCTCACCTCTCCACCCCCAAACAGACAAGCTCATGCCTTTCTTGCTAGTTGCACACCCTGCATTGTCCATCATCATATCACAGCAGATGCGTGAGCGTTTGGCAAAGCATTGCATTGTACAGGCCTGAGAGCAGATCCATTCAGCGTGGGCACTCAGGGCCAGTGCTGGGATGCTGCTTGCAAAACCTGCATCTCGGGCCCGGCGGCGTGGCCTAGAGGCTAAAGTCCTCGCCTTGAAAGCCCCGGGATCCCATATGGGCGCCGGTTCTAATCCCGGCAGCTCCACTTCCCATCCAGCTCCCTGCTTGTGGCCTGGGAAAGCAGTCGAGGACGGCCCAATGCCTTGGGACACTGCACCCACGTGGGAGACTCGGAGGAGGTTCCTGGTTCCCGGCTTCGGATCGGCGCGCATCGGCCCGTTGCGGCTCACTTGGGGAGTGAGTCATCGGACGGAAGATCTTCCTCTCTGTCTCTCCTCGTCTTTGTATATCTGGCTGTAATAAAATGAATAAATCTTTAAAAAAAAAAAAAACAAAAAAAACAAAACAAACAAAAAAAACAAAACCTGCATCTCACATCAGCATGCATGGGTTCAAGGCCCAGTGGTGGCTCCTGTGGTTGTATCCCTGTCATTGGCGTGGGAGGCCAGGATTAAGTCCCTTGCTTCCTGCAGGCATTTGGGAATCCAATTAGCACATAGGAATAAGCTCTTCTGTTTCTGTCTTTCTCTTTTTTTCTCTATCCTTGTTTTTCTTTCAAATAAATAAAAATATCAATAAGGAAAGAATAGAATCATCTCCTTGCCATTCCCTCCAGGGGGATCTACCTTATAGGGGTGCTGAAGTAGGGGGAAGTTGAACAAGGGGTTATAGCAATCCTGGGTTCCAGGTGTTCGCAGCTGCCATAGGGTGAGAGGGTTTCAGGTTGAGGTCCCTGAGCCCATTGGCATGCAGCAGCCCTGGGGAGCAGAGCACCCACCCTGTCTTCCAGAGTTGTGGCTTGACCCAAACCTACACTTTACAAGATTCTTTTTGCTTTTGATTAACATTAGTGAACTGACAGCACTGTGCCTTTCTTTCACAGCCCACACATGTCGAAGCATGTGTGTGTTGTGGGGTGTTTGCCTGTGCTGGGTAATAGGTGCAGCAGCTCCCACAGGGGCTATCCTTGTGCCAAGAGCATGCACTCTTTTTTTTTTAAAAGATTTATTAACTTTATTACAGTCAGATATACAGAGAGGAGGAGAGACAGAGAGGAAGATCTTCCGTCCAATGATTCACTCCTCAAGTGAGCTGCAATGGCTGGTGCGCGCTGATCCGAAGCTGGGAACCAGGAACCTCTTCCAGGTCTCCCACACAGGTGCAGGATCCCAAGTCCTTGGGCCATCCTTGACTGCCTTCCCAGACCACAAGCAGGGAGCTGGATGGGAAGTGGAGCCACCGGGTTTAGAACTGGCGCCCATATGGGATCCCGGGGCATTCAAGGCGAGGACTTTAGCTGCTAGGCCACGCTGCCGGGCCCAAGAGCATGCGCTCTTTAACACATCACATGGCGATGACTGACGTGGTCATTTTGCTCTATCATAATCCTCTGCACATTTATTCTTCCTATCGCATTGTTGTGTGTCTTTTGACCAATTTCTCTCTCACAGTGTCCCTTAGCCCTCCTGGCCTTTGGGGACCACCACCCCTACTGTCTTCTATTTTATTTTAAAGATTTACTTATTTTTATTGTAAAGGCAGATTTCCAGAGAGGAGGAGAGACAGAAAAGAAGATCTTCTGTCTACTGATTCACTCTCCAAGTGGCTACAACTGATTCACTCTCCAAGTGGCTCCAGCTCCAGAGCTGAGCTGATCCAAAGCCAGGAGCCAGGAGCTTCTTCTGGGTCTCCCAGGTGAGTGCAGGGTGCCAAGGGTTTAGGCCATCTTCGACTGCTTTCCCAGGCTACAAGCAGGGAACTGGAAGGGAAGTGGGGCCACTTGGACATGAACTGGTGTCCACACGGGATCCCGGCGCGTGCAAGGCAAAGGACTCAAGCCACAAGGCTACCATGCCGGGTCCTGAAACCAACTTTTATTATTATTATTATTCCACATAGAAATGTGATCATATAATATTTATCTCTTAATGCTTCTTTTACTTGGTCCAGTATCCTCCGGGTTTGTCCATGTTGCTGTGAATGACAGTTTTCATTCTTTATTATGACCATATGGTATTCTGTTGTAGATGTAGACTACATACATCTATGGACATTTGGGCTTGGTCCCTATCTAAGCTCATGGGAATAGTGCTTTGATAAACATAAGAGTATTAAAATCTCAATAACAAAAAAGTAATAAAACAAAACAAACAAGGAAAAACAAACAAAAAAATAAAATAAAATCTTAGGTCCAGCTTGATAGCTTAGTGGCTAAATCCTTGCCTTACATCTGCTGGGATCCTGGCTGCTTGACTTCCCATGTAGCTCCCTGCCTGTAGCCTGCGAAAGCAGTAGAAGATGGCCCACAGCTTTGGGACTCTGCAACTGCATGGGAAACCTGGAAGAAGCTCCTGGCTTCAGCTCAGCTCATCTCTGGCCATTGTGGCCACTTGGGGAGTGAACCAGCGGATGGAAGATTTTTCTTTATGTCTCCTTCTCTCTGTATATCTATCTTTCAAAAAAAAAAAAAAAAAAAAAAAAAAACAAAGACTCTTAAGAGAAAGAGCATAAAATTTCTATGGCAAACTGATTTCATTTCCTTGGGTAGATACCCAGTAGTGAGTGGGATTACTGGATCATATAGTAGGATCCTAGAAGATTCTGAAAACACCCTGCAGTGCCAACAGGATGACCCAACTAGCTAATCCTCTACCTTGCAGCACCAGCATCCTTATGGGCACCAGTTTGTGTCCCAGCTGCTCCACTTTCATCCAGTTCTTTTTATATACATATATACATATATATATATATACACACACACACACACACATATATATATATTCCAATCTTTAGTTAAAAATCTGATGTGCCAGTTTAGCATTTTCCACCAACTCAGGGAGCTGAAACCTTCACAGGCTTTACAATCTTTTGCTTTGGTGCTGTGTTTGTAGGAACCTTAGCAGCAGCCATTCCTGTCTTTTTAGACGTCTGCTTAGCCTTTTTGGCAACTTGGCAGCCCTGATAACTTGTTTTCATTGAGCCTCCCTAACTTCAAGTTTCTGATGTCTCTTGGCCATTATATCATCAAGAGATACAGCAGTGATGACCCTCTGGAATTTGACTGCATAACGAATTCTTTTCTTTTGAATTTCTTCCGACTGCCCCTTTTTGTGTTTCCTTCAGTAGAGAGGACAGTCCAGTTTATCTGTCGAGGATTCCTCTTGGAAGGAAATGCAGACTTGCATTTTGTGTTAAGAAACTGGAAAACCTTCCCGTCGATCCTGGTGTAGTACCTCCTGTGTCCGAGGTAGATCTTGTACCCACTGAAACTACAGAGTTCAACTTTCAAGACAGTGGCTCCCCTGAAAGAGGAAAGATGGTGAAGGGCCCATCCAGCTCTTTGCCTAGGAACGCAGTGGAGGATAGCCCATGCCTTGGGACCCTGTACCCCTGTGGGAGACCTGGAAGAGGCTCCAGGCTTCAGATTGGCTGAGCTCTGGCTATTGCAGCCATTTGGGGAGTGAGTGGAAGATCTTTCCCTCTGTTTCTCTTTCTGTAAATCTGCCTTTCCAATAAAAATAAGACAAATCTTAAAAAAAAAGAAAGAAAGAAAAAGAAGACAACCTTGGGCCCCAAGGGAGTGGCTCACGAAGTCAAGATAATGAACGTAAAAGTTCATTTAAAATGGAATTAAAAAAACAAGTTTATTTGGGTGCTAAAAAAGATCTTGAAATCCATGCATACTTTTTTTTCAAAAGATGCATTTTTGTAAACTTTTTGAAGATTCCTCATAGGCATGGATCCCACATGTTTTCGCACCAAAATAAAGTTAGCTTTTAATTCCATGTTCCACAAACTTGAAATATCCCCATAGAAAAGTAGGGTTGTAAACAATTTACAAACTTATAAACAATTTATTTCCAGGTCTAATGCACAGAAACAAACTGGACTTCTTGTCTTACCTGCAGGGAAGGTTGAACAGGTTATGTGCAGCACCCACCCTCCTTGCCAGTGGCCTCTGGATTGGACTTCAAGGGCTCGGGGGAATTAAGCCAAGAGGCTCCTCCCTGACCCTGGAACCTGGATCCTTTTTTCAATTCTATTTGAGTTTTTTATTGATTAATTTGAAAAGTGGAGAGAGAGAGAGAAATCTTCTATTTACTGGTTCATTCCTCAGTAACCAGGGCTGGGCCAAGCTGAAGACAGGAGCCAAGAACTCCATCTGGGTTTCCCACATGGGTGGCGGGGACCCAAGTACTTGGGCCATCTTTCGCTGCTTTCCCAGACACGTTGTCATATTGGAAGCTAGGCAGCTGGGACTGGAACAAGCATTCGTATGTGATGTCAGTGGCGTTGCAGGTGATGGCTTCATTCGCTGTACCACAACACCAGCTCTTCGGAACCTTTTCCGCAGCTTTCTTGAGCCTCTCAGGCTGGGCACCACATTGGGCCAGAAGATTCCAGATGATAGAATTGTGGTGCTGGTGTGGTAAGGCCATGGCCTCCAGGTCTCAAAGACAGAGCAAGGGTGTGACCTCAAAGGAAAGGGGGAAGTTTGGGGTTTGGGTAGAGAGTAGGTGGCAGGGGAAGGGAAAGGTGGGATAGAGTGGGAGACTTTCACCCTCCCTCTAGGCCACGCCCTTCCATCCAGCCTGCCTGGCTGGCCACACCCCCACAGCTGGCTGGAAGATCTCAACCTCCACTCCCCCCAAAGCCGATTGCTTACAGATGTTGTAGGAAATGGGGCTGTGGGGAGGAGGAAGAGCAGAAGAGGGCGGTGCAGGGAAGGAAAAGAGAAGGAAGTACGGGCAATTTCTGGAAGGGCGAGTAAGTTATGGTCAGGTGGGAAAGTCTGTGACAAAGGGGAGGAAGGTGGCAAGATGGAAACAGCTGAATAGAATGGATGGAGGTAGAGAGGGTCTCGTGTCCCCTGCAATGCCCCCCACTCACTGCCGGCAAATTCATTTGCCTAGACCAAGACTCTGAAGATGTGCGTCCCGACCCAGAACTGGCTGGGGTTCTACCTTTGTATTTCATTTGTAATTTTCATTACATACATGAAAGGCAGAGAGACAGAGATAGTTCCCATTCACAGCTTCATTTCTCACATACCTGCAGCACCTGGGATTAGGCCAGGCTGAAGCTGGGAGCCAGTTGCCATTGCCTCCCAAGGTGCGCACTGGGAGGAAGCTGGAAGTGAAAGCTGCGCTGGGATTGGATATCAGGCACTCTGATATGGGACACAGGTGTTATGTCCTAACCATGACACAATCCCTGTGTCTCCACCACCCCTTTATAAAATTATTTATTTGAAAGCGTGAAAGTGAGACGGAGATTGGGAAATCTTCCATCTGTTGATTCAGTCCCCAAATAACAGTAATGGCCAGGGCTAATTGAGGCCGAAGCGAGGCTGGGGCCATCCTGCACTGCTTTCTCAGGTGTATTAGCAGGGAGCGGGATCAGAAGTGAAGCCGGTGGGACATTAACCAGCACCTGAATGGAATGTCAGCATTGCAGGAGATAGCTTTCCCCCACTACACTGCAATGCTGTCCTCAGGCTGCTCCTTCATGGGCATCTTAGCTGATAGGTTAAATGCTTGCCCCCATGGCTCTTCCAACTAATAAAGATCTCATCAGTCAACTTAAAGTGCCTGGAACTACTCGAGGGACACAGAAAGTGCCCTTGAGATCTAATTCACCATACATTCTTGAGTGTTTACTGCCCACCGAGCTCTGCAGGCAATGCCGGGGGTGAGGGGTGGGGAACAGGAGGGAGAAGCGGGGGAACCTGGCAAAGCAGTGGGTTGAGAGGGCAGATGTAGAGGCCTCATGAGAAGGGCCAGGAGGGATGCTGGGTGAGAGGGGAGATGCAGGGGCCTGGGAGGATAGTGGCCCTGGCTGAGAGAAAGGGGAAAGGGAAAGAAAGGGCGGGTGGGGCGGCGGGGCAGAGCAAGTGGGTGGAAGAGAGTGGGAGGGCAGAGCTGTGGAGAGGAGGACTAATCCTTTCCTCCCGCCTGCTCTTGGGTCAGGAACTCTGTCCCACTGCCCAAGGAGCAGCAGCTTGGGTCCAGTAGGAAACGGGACACCTGGCTTGCTCCTACACACACACACACACACACACACACACACACACACGGTTCCCACTTGAGGGCCAGCTCTCTGTATCTTTAGGGTCATTTTGAGGTCTTCAGGTTATCTGCCCTTCCCACTCCTCCAACTACCATACCCTAGGCTTCTGTGGACAAAGTTGCACCCCACGCGATATATCCCCTTCCCACTGCGAGCCAGTGGAGGGCTGAGCTGTCTGCATCCCAAGTCCCCTTTGGCCTCTTTCCTGCTTTGAATCCCTGGGGTGGTGCTTGGGGGTGGGAGGAGGATCCAGGTCCGAGGTGGAAAGTCTGACGCTGCTGAGCCCAGACCCCCAGCCCCACTCAGCCGGGCTGAGCTCATCCAGCAACCACAGCTGGATGCTTTCCATGCACTCACCTCCGGGAGGGGCTGGCTTCTAGAAACCCAGACTCAGCCAGCTGTGTCTCACTGCTGCAGACTATGGGCTGAAGCACCCTAAGGTGCATCCTCGCTACCTTCTGCTGTCTTCTGCCCAGGGCAGGGGCTTGGAAGGAGGAGCCAGCTTGGAGAAGGGCTGGAGTCAGACCAGGCTTGGACTATCACCCTTTGTACTGGCTGGGCTGGGCAAAGCTCTTGTGGGATGGAAGTGCATGAAGACCTGTGTGTGTGTGTGTGTTGCACACCTGAGCATGCTGATGTGAATGTGTGTGGCTTGGGGATGTAGGGGAACCTGCACCCTGAATGGCCGTTAGGGCAGAATTCAGAGGTATGTGGATGTGGGAGGGAGGTTATGACCACCCCCGCTGTCTTCGTAACACATTGGGATGTCAGCTAAGTGTGGAGATGAGGGCTGCTTTACCTGTGCCTCCCAGCCCCCCTTTCCCCCTACTAACTCCTGACTTTTCTTTTTCTGCTCCCCCCGCCCCCAGGAGTTGGAGCTGCAGAGGAAGGCAGCTCTGGAGCGGAAAGAGGAGGTGGAGGCAGAGGGCTTCGGGGACTGGCTGAGGTGCAGTGGTCATCTAGCCCTGGGCTCCCTGAAGGCTGTGGAGCTGGAAGCTTTATAGGCGGGTCCAGTGTAGGCCTCTGCACCCACATGCTCCCTGTGCCCAGGCCCTGAGATGTGTGGACACACTGGAGGAGGTGGTGGGGGAGGCCAGTGTGGGGCGTGCAGGAAGCCCTGGGCTGTTTGCTCCCTCTCTTTCCTGACTCTTTTGTGGCTGCGGACTGGGTTTCCTTCCTCCCCTCTGCACCTCGGCGCCCAGCTCATTTCCTCCCGGGGGGCCCTTAGCACAGCTCTGAGCCTTGCAAGATGGAGTTGGTCCAAGCTGGGCCTTCTGGGCCTGGGGACCCCTCCATGAGCATGCATGGGGGAGGGACAGTGTGGGGGAGTGCTGGCTTACAAAATGCATGTGAGATGCTCTTAGGGCACTTCCCTCAGCCTGTCAACAACAGGGGCCAGAGAACGTGAGGCGGGGACCCCAGGTGTGTGGTTACCTGGGCCCTCCCTCTCCTTCAGCCTGGGGATATGACCCAGGCTGGGAAGACCACCCCACCTCACCCCTACCCCAACCTCACTTCCTTCTCTCTGTGTCCCTACTTGGCTGTCTTGTTTCAGTCTGCCCCCCCCCACCTCCCACCTCCATCCACTGCCCTACAAGTCCAGGAATGCAAGTTTCCTCTCTCACTCTCTCATTGATTAGTCATGGGCACCCCGATCCCCACGGGAACCGTTACTCACCCTTGGGCCTCCCCACCCTCCTCCACCGGCAGTCTCCCCAGAACTGGCTGAATTCCTGGAAGAGGAGCCAGGCCTGCCGTTGGACGTGGATGGGGGTGGAGTGGGGTGGGCAGTGTCCCAGGGGCAGCCACGTTTGGAACAGTGATAGAATGCCCCCCTCTTGCTCCTCTGCTCTCCTGTTTTAGTGCTTTCTGAGTCTGCCTGCAGGGGTGGGTTTGGAGCCTGGGCTGGCGCACTGCAGCTGCCTGCAGAAGGGTCTAGCGCCACAGAGCATCTCTTCCCCTCACCGGTGCTGGCTTTGGGGCCAGCGCTAGGGCCTGGGGCCCGCTCTTTGGACTTGGCTGAGTGCCCAGGCCTGGCCTCTGTCTCCTAGAATCAGACAGGGGCCTTTCCCAATAAGGAGCTTCCCCACTCTGGGTCCACTCCCTGCTGCCCCCACCTCCTCTCCCCTCCACCAGCTCCTCTGCCCTAAAATGGCCACATTTTTCCCTCCCTTTCTTCCTTGCTCTCCCGCACACCCAGGCTTGGGCCCCAGGGGGAGGGGAGAGGTGTGGGGAGGCCAGATGGACAGGTTTGGAGAAGGGTAATTAATGAGATCCCAGGAAGATAGGGAAATAGGGCCACATGGCCCAGGTACCCTGTGGGGGTGGAGTGGAGGCACAGTGGCTCCCACTTAACGGCCTGGTGGTGTGTGTGCTAAGGGTTTGGCATATCTTAATTTTCTTAGCAGGCACGCCCCTCTGGGAGGGAGCAACTATAAGATAAGGAAATTGAGGAGCACAGGGGTTAAATAACTTGCAGAAGGTAAGGGAAACAACTGGCTTCCCTTGAGAGACTGTCCCACTCCCTGCAGTTGGAATGCCAGCCCCTCCACGGGAGGCATAAGGAGTGTCCTTCTGGGGCTGTGGGGTGGGAATGTCCGCACAAGTCGGTCAAGTGTGCCCCACTCTGAAGCTGTGGGTGTAGACTAAACACTCAAAGAGAACCATTGACTCATTTTGTTTTATTTTTTAAATTGTATGTATTTATTTTCATTATATTTGAATGGCTGGGGAGGGGGGTAGGATAGAGTGGGATATGGGGGAGGGAGGAAGAAGAGAGGGAGAAAGGGAGAAAATGACAGACACTCCCCCCACCTCCATACACCTGCAGCAGTCCACAGTCAAAGCTGGCCCTGGCCGAAGCCAGGAGCCTGGTGCTCAATCCTTGTGGGTGGTGGGGCTGCAGCTACCTGAGCCGTCCTCGCTGGGCCCCGGGGTGTGTGTTAGCAGCAGGTTGGAACTAGAAACAGAGCCAGGACTCGAACCTGGAGACTCCATTTCGGAATGCGAACATCCCAAGCAGTATCTCCATGACTGCAAAAGTCTGTTCCTCGATTTAAAAAGTCTTTACAAAACCAATGACAGGGCCTGGTGCAATGCCTAGTGAGTAAATCCTCGTCTTACATCTGCCGGGATCCCATATGGTCACCGGTTTGCATCCCGTCTGCTCTACTTCCCATCCAGCTCCCTGCTTGTGGCCTGGGAAAGCAGTCAAGGACGGCCCAAATCCTTGGGAACCTGTACCCATGTGGGAGACCCAGAAAAGACTCCAGGCTCCTGGCTTCAGATCAGCTCAGCTCCAGCCATTGCGGACATTTGGGAAATGAATCAGCAGATGGAAGAGCTGTCTTTCCTTCTCTGTGTATCTGCCTTTCCAATAAAACAAAAACAAAGGCATTGTTGAGTGACAGGTACAGGATATGCAGGTTGGCATGGAAGCCACAGAAGGGCGTCTGAAAGGGTGAGAGGAGGCGAGAAAGGTCAGGGAAACCTAGGAGAAACCCAGGTTTGTGTGTGCAGACTTCCAGCAGCCCTTTCCCAGCCTGTGCTGACAACTCCGACAGTTAAAATAGTGATTTATTCTACCACTGAGAGAAAAGGGAGGAGTGAGAATTCTCGAGCCTTCGACACAGACAAGGGTCCTCTGGGAGGGATCCAGGTACTTGGAAGTTCCTAGCCCTTCTTTGGCTCTCAATTTTGCCTTTCCAGATGGCCTGGAGGTCCCATTTTACTCCGATTCTAATATAGGAACTCTGGGGAACACAGATGAGGGGTTGGAGCCCGTGGGGGGAGGGGCAGGGAGGAATAAACAAATAAGTGGTAACCAGGATGATCTCAGGGCTTTGGGGGAAAGCTCAGCTGGGGGTGGTGGGAAGGAAGCCAGGCCAGACCAGACTCCAGAGAAGGGACAGAGGTGGCCTCCTTGGCTCACTCAACTCCTCCAACCCTGTGCCCTGGAAACTAACCCCTCAGGTAGCTGAGTGTCCTGCCCGAGGAGGCTGTGGAGAGAGATCCTCCCATGATTTAAAAAAAGATTTTATTTTCTTGAAAGGCAGAGTTAACAGAGTGAGTCAGAGACAGAGGTCTTGTGTCTGTTGGTTCGCTCTCCAAATGGTCGTGATGGCCTGTCAGGAGCCAGGAGTTCCATCAGGGTCTCCCGTGTGAATGGCAGGGGCCCAGGCACTGGAACTAACTTTGGCTTGCTGTTCTTCCAAGTGCATTAGCAGGGGGTTGGATCAGAAGAGGAGCGGCCGGAATTTGAGGTGTTGGTGTTGCAGGCAACATAATCTGCTGCAGCCACTACCACCACTGAGATTTTTTTAGGTAATCAGCTGACAATTACCAAATGCCAGTATGTGACTGTAATGGGGCACGGTTATTGACAACACACACCTGCTTGTCAAGTTAATTGACAGTGGACAGGGCACAGAAACAGAGTTTCCGCATCCCACCCTTTCTAGTTCCCCTTGTGCCATTCAGGTTAATTCAAGGTGCGAAAATCACCTCCCCACTCCCCCCACCAGCAACAGCAAGCCCTCCCCCAATCCTTCCACAGTAAGAACAACTGACACTGTGCAAATTACTCCCAAGGCTCTGTGCACCTGGACCCTCCTGCCTCCTAGTGTACTAGAGTAGGGTAACTACAGGACAATTTTGGGCTCTGGTAAACTCCCTGCCTCAAGCTTGGTTTGTACTGCGAGGCTTTCAATCTGATTGGAGGATGAGAGCTTAAAAATTCCTGACTTTGGCAGCTCGGGCAGTAGCTTCTGGAGTGTAGCTCACCAAGCTTGGACAGTATAGACTCCTCCTACCATCCTACATTTGGGTCCATCTCTCTCACACTCTGCAACCCCTCAAAGTAATCCTGAGAGGCAGCATTTTATGGTTTTGAAGTTGCTTTCCACACCCCCATGACCCTCTGAAGTTACCAACATGTTTTGGCAGATAGGGAATCCTTGAGAAGATGAAGAGAGATTTCCAGTAGGACTTGCCTATACAGTGGGGAGGGGGATTGAAGGGGTCAGGGGTCTCTGCCATCCTGGGCTTGGGGCGGGGAGGGGGCCTGCTTTCTCCCTGTCAGTGAAGGGGAGATAGAGGTCTGTTTAGGGTGGGGGTGAGATGGCACCCCTGGAGATCTTTCTGAAAATCAGCCTTAGGGCTGGGGAGTCAACTGAAGTTTGGAGATGCCAGGGCTCTGTGGTCTGCTTCCTGTCTGCCAATTGCTGACCCAACAGCAGGAGAGCCGCAAATGAGAAAAATAGGGGGACTTCCCATGTTTGAGGGTTACAGGAACCGCTGGCCTACTGCGGGGGGCGGGTCTCCGGGGTGACTGCAAAGTGGAGTCATTCTCCCCTCCCCCTCGCCCCATCCCCTTGTAATGGACAGAAAGTGCAGGTGTAATGTGGCCTTGGCAGTGAGCATGGGGTTCTCTGATCCTGAGGCTTGAGAGGGGACCTCCAGGGTGCGGGGCTTGAGGGGGAAAGACAGGAGGGAATTTTGCCAAAAGGGCACTTTGGGGGGTGGGGGGAGTACTGGTGTTTGGGCTCCAGCCTGGGCTGAGGTCAGAGATATAAATCACGTTTCCCCTGCTGCCCATTTCCGCTTCGGAGTTTAGTTCCCAGCCAAGAGCCCAGCTCCTCTGCCAGCGGAGCCGGGGTGCGGACGGGGTGGGGCCCGAGAGCTGGAAGCCGGGAGAATGGGAATGGGAGGCAGCTGCGGGTGGGAATCGAGTGGGAATCGGGGCTCTGCAGGGTCACTGAATGGGCTTTGGGGCAGGGAGCCCAGAGATGTCCCCAAAAGGCGGCTAAGGATTACTCAACTCGGCTGCAACGCCCACAGCCACACCCGGTCTGAGGCTGGCTACCACAGAGAGCTGCAGGGCCGTGCCTGCAGCTGAGACACCTACTGGCACACACACTGAGACACTTCACCCCAGGCCAACCTAGGGCTCACTTCTGCCAAAGACCCTGAGCTTCTGTGGGAGCAGAGCGTTGGAAGGACTGAGTGGCATTTGGAGAGAAAGAAGCTTCTGGGTCTTCATCAGGACCCCGAGGCACCCTATCTTAGTGAGCAAAGCCTGTGTTGTGTTACCCCTTTTGCCCTTCCAGACGTTCTGTGGTCTATTGTCCTCTACTGAACGTGCCGGTTGGGCGGGGCAGGTGTTGGAGAGCAGGAAGTCCAGGGAGCAGCCCAGACAATGGCCTCTTCCGCTGGCCTGCGTCCAGGCTACTGGGTCTGGTCTGACCGTAACAGTGCCTGCTAGCTCTCCCTTTGACCAACTTCCCCCTCATTTCAGTGGAGGGAAAGCCAGGGTTCATTTGGAGGGCTGCTCTGGGTTGGCCACTGGGGTTTGAGGGCGTCAGCAGCCTCAATCAAGGGCTGATGCTGTGGCCAAGTGGCTCAAGCTGCAGCCTGCGATGCTAGTCTTGGGCTTGGGTTAAAGTCCTACTGCGTTGCTTCCAATCCAGCTGCCTGTTCACGCACCAAGGAAAGCAGCGGACAATGGCTCAAGTGCTTGTGAGGAACCTCAGTGTTTTCTGCTTTTGTGGGTTCTGTCTTGCTTGCTTGGCTGGGAGGCTGTGTGAACTTCAGGACTGACAGTCTACGTGACACCTGACAGGTCATGTAGGCAGAGCACTCCTCAGGAGGGAGGCCTCTGGTGTCAGATAAGACTTGCTCACTACCCCACAGCCCATTAGTATGTATTATTTAAAAGTTGCTTGCTTCAAACCCATCAATAGAGACCTGCTGGGTCTGGTGCGATGGCCTAGCAGCTAAAGTCCTCGCCTTGAACGTGTCAGGATCCCATGTGGGCGCCGGTTCTAATCCCATCTGCTCTACTTCCCATCCAGCGCCCTGCTCGTGGCCTGGGAAAACAGTTAAGGACAGCCCAAAGCCTTGGGACCCTGCACCCGCGTGGGAGACCCAGAGGAAGTTCCTGGTTCCTAGCTTTGGATTGGCACAGCACCAGCAGTTGTGGTCACTTGGGGAGTGAATCATCGGATGGAAGATCTTGCTCTCTGTCTCTTCTCCTCTCTGTATATCTGACTTTGCAATTAAAAAAAAAAAAAAGAAGAAGAAGAAGAAGAAAAAGCCTGCCAACTTGCTCTTTAAAAATTTTTTTTGTAATTATTTTATTTTGATCATCTTTACATAGTTGATTAGGGCACAAAGGGTCAAGGGCTACAGGCAAATGGGTAAGACCATTGTTTCCACAGTATTATTATTAACTTTTTTCCTGTATTTGGAGTAAGGGGGGAGATAAAGGGAGAAGCCCCACCAGCCTCCCACCCATCCCAGGGTTCCTGATGTGGAGCATGCTCCGAGGGTCTTTCTCAAGTGGTTTTGATAGTTCAACAGTTGTGAATTGCTGCCAGTCTCACCATTCCAAGCACGATGAAATCTCTCCAGAGTCCACTGGCTGACATAGTTCACCATAGAGGCTCTGTTTGCCCAGATTTTTACTGCCAGCACATGGCGGGGGGAGTTGATTGATCTGTTCTGTCCTCCATCCTCTGTTGTGGTACCAGGTGTCATCTGCAGGTTCCGATGGACTGCCATATCCTCTGTGGGCACCTGGATATGCTGTCCACTGCTCTGTCTGAGCCTCTGAGGAGGCCCAGCTTTGACACATGCACTCCACGGTCAGACCATGGAACCTGCACTTCTCTTCATGGTTGGGGTTCTGAGTCTGGCAGTTCAGCTGGAGGGATCCCCAAAAAACTTCATCTGAGGTGATCCTAGACCTGGTCCTTGTGTGTGCATGCCAGGATAGGTTCTGGCACAGTCTGTCGCCCCAATCAGCTTATGTATATGTTGGTGGTTGCAATTGTTGGGTCAGTTCTCTTTCCAGCCCTGTCTTCCACAAGCATAAATGGGTGTTGCAGTCCAGCCTGATTCTGTCCACCACACACTCGGCCCTCACACAAACCAGTGGTAGCTGCAGCCTAATCAGAGCGACCCACAATAACCCACACCAGGCCTGCCCCCTGCCCTGGTTCCCATACTTGCCAGTATGTACCACAGACTTGTTCAGTCTGTCCCACATCACATTCGGCTCTCATACATGTCAATGGGCATTGAAGCCTAGTTCAACCTAATCAGCCCCACTATCCAGCCTACTCACATGCTGGTGGGTGCTGTTCTGTCTAGCCACCCCTGCCCCAGTCCTGGTTTTCATGTTCTCCAGCGGGAGTGATAACCCAAGAGGGATGTATCCACTATTTCCCTATTGGGCCACTCTCACTCCCAGATCATGCACTCTCCAGGTGGTTCTGCAGTTTAACTTGACAGAATTAGCCCCTGGTGTCAGCATTTGCCAGCTGATGCTGCAGCAAAGTTCAACCAACCCTTACTCACTCTGATTTATGCATGTACCAGTAGGAACAGTCAACCAAGCCTGACTCTTCCCTGATCTGGCTCACATGAGACCCACAGGTGTTGTAGCCCTGCTTGGTCTGGTCTGCCCCCATCCCAACTTACACTCTCCAGTGGGAGTGGCTGTCCAGCAGGGGAGTCCTCCACATTTCCCCTACCAGCTTTGTCTCTTCCCCAACCTGTTTTTTCATGTGTGCTGGTTGGGTGCTGTGGCCCAGTCTGTCATGGCCCTCCTTGCCTTGGCATTTGCCAGTAGGTGCTGTAGCCTGGCCCTGCCCAGTTCACCCCAATTCCAGCTGACGCTGGTGGGGGTTAGAGCCTAGCCTAGCCCAGCCAACCACCAGTCCCAGCCCTCATGTGTACTGGTATGTGTTGCGACTGAACCTGGTCCAACCTACACTTTGTTCTGGTGCTCAGATTCGCCAGTGGGTGATGTGAAATGGTTCAGCCTGGTCTGCCCCTGACCTATGCCAAATGTATGCCGGTGGGTATCCTTCTCTGGATATCCTGGTCTGGGCTGCTTCCTATTGTGGTTCTTGCACTGACCTGCAGGGACTGTGTCCTGCCAGAGGAGTTTCCCAAACTCCTCCATCAGAACCTCTCCCAATGCCAGATCTTGTACATACCTGTGGGTCCATGGACCAGCCCTACTTAGTCCACCTCCTGACCTGGCAGGAACAGTAGCCTTTCCTGACTGGCCTTCAACTCATTCTGGTTCTTACTGTTGGATGTTTCATCCCAGCCAAGGCTTGTCCATACCTAGACACAGCTCACTCATGGCTCAGTAGGGAGAGACTTAGCCTAGTCCGTCCTACATCTACCCTGGTCCTCCAGAGCATCAGATGGTGCTGGAGTCTAGCCTGGCTCTGTGCGCCCAGCCCCAGGCCACACTTGTGCCAAGGGACACCGCAGCCATATCCAGACCAGAACGCAGACCCCGCTCTGGCCCCCGCACTCCTCAGTTGGGAACCCCAACCCAGCCAGGGTGTTCTCTTAGCTCCCGAACCAGGCCTGTTCCCAGCCATAGACTGCACATGTGCCAGTGGTTGCTCTGACCCAGCTTGGTATAGCCCCTCACTTGTCTTGGCCTTGGCCTTAGATGTTGGGCCTAGCATCCCTGGCTCATGCAGACCAATAAGTGTAAGAGTCTAGCTTGGCATGACCTGTGCTCCAGCCTGATCTATGTTCTTGCTGGTGAGCAAGATGTGCCTGGTACACCCCCTTCCATAACTAACCCACACATTAGCCAGACATTGGAGCTACTTTGCCCAGCTTGCCCAACCCCCAGGCCTGGACCATGTGATCATCAGCGAGAGTTATGACCCACTAGGGGAGTTTCCCAAGTTCCCCCACTTGCCTATTCCCAGACCCAGATCTCATACATGTCAGTGGGTGTTAGGCCTGTGCCCGGCATAGTCTACCCTTCCATCTTGGCCTTTGTATGAGTTGGAGGATGTTGCGGCCTGACCCGCTGCTAACCCTGTTTTAGGATGCACACTTGGGTGCTGCTGCCTTGACCTGCCCAGATTATTGTTGATTCCTTTACCCGTGAGTGATGGCAGGTTCCTTGGTCACACTTAGCTCAGCCCATCACCATCCCAACTCTATTTTTTTTAAAGATTTATTTATTTTTATTGGAAAGGCAGATACACAGAGAGGAGAAGAGAGAGAGAGGAAGATCTTCTGCCCGATGACTCACTCCCCAAGTGACTGCAACGGCTGGTGCTGAACCGAGCCGAAGTGAAGAACCAGGAACTTCTTCCTGGTCTCCCACATGGGTGCAGGTTCCCAGAGCTTTGGGCTGTCCTTGACTGCTTTCCCAGGCCACAAGCAGGGAGTTGGATAGGAAGCAGGACCTCCAGGACCAGAACCAGCACCCACATGGGATCCTGGCCGCCAGGCCACGGCGCCGGGCCCTAAAAGATTTATTGAGGGCCTGGAACTGTAGCCTAGTGTCTAGCATCCTCGCCTTGCATGTGCAGGGATCCCATATGTATGCTGGTTCATGTCCCAGCGGCTTCACTTCCCATTCAGTTCCCTGCTCATGGCCTGGGAAAGCATCAGAGATTGGCCCAAAGCTTTGGCACCCTGCACCCACGTGGGAGACTTGGAAGAAGCTTCTGGCTCCTGGCTTCGGATTGGCTCAGCTCCAGCCATTGTGGCCACTTGGGGAGTGAATCAGTGGATGGAAGATCTTCCTCTCTATACATCTCCCATTCCAATAAAAATAAATAAATTAAAAAAAATATTTGTTGAATTTGGTCATTTGTGAGAGAGAGAGAGAGAGCACAAATCAGAGAGATCTTCCATTTGCTTGCTTATCCCCCTAATGTCTGAGCCAGGCCTACATCAGGAAGAACCAGGAGCTCAGTGCAGGTCTCCCATGGGAGTGGCAGGGCTCCAAGTGCGTGACTCATGACCTACTGCCTCCTAAGGGCTGCAGTAGCAGGAAGCTGGACTTGGAATCTAGGTAAGGGCTTGAACAGGAAGGACCCTTGGCTCCTGGCCTGGATCGGCTCAGTTCTGGTCATTGTGGCCATTTGGGGAGTGAGTCAGTAGATGGTTCTATAAATGCCTTTCCAATACAAATAAATAAATATTGTGAAAACGTGTGTTCATTTTTATTTGAAGAGCAGAGAGAATGAGCGAACCTGAGAGAGTGCTTCTGTTTACTGGTTCACTCTGCAAATGCCCATGACATCCAGAGCTAGGCCAGGCTAAAGCTAAGTGTCTGAAACTCCATGTAGTTCTCCCACTGGGAGGCAGGGACCTAAGTACCTGAGCCTTCTTCTGCTGCGGCCCAGGCTATGCATTCCCAAGGAGCTGGAGCCGAAGTAGGGCAGCCAAGACTCCAACCAGGTACTTGAACACAGATGTAGATATGGTAAGCAGTGACTTACACTGCTACACTAAATACCAGCCCCCTAATATATGCTTCTTTTTTTAAAAAAAGATTTATTTATTTTTATTACAAAGTCAGATATACAGAGAGGAGGAGAGACAGAGAGGAAGATCTTCCATCCGATGATTCACTTCCCAAGTGAGCGCAACGGCCGGTGCTGTGCCGATCTGGAGCCAGGAGCCAGGAGCCTCTTCCAGGTCTCCCACATGGGTGCAGGGTCCCAAGACTTTGGGCTGTCCTTGACTGCTTTCCCAGGCCATAAGCAGGGAGCTGGATGGGAAGTGGAGCAGATGGGATTAGAACCGGCGCCCATATGCGATCCTGGTGCATTCAAGGTGAGGACTTTAGCCACTAGGCCACGCCGCCGGGCCCATATGCTTCTGATATATAAAGTAGGAATATGATTATACTGAAGAGGTGGAGACCTTGGAAATGCTAGAATATATAATGTATACTATATATGTATGTATTATATATATTCTATATATATACATATAAATATATACACACACATTTCTTTTTCTTAGAAAAGTCAGAATCACCTGAATGGGGGCAAACCGACTCTGAGGCCTCGGTCTCTCTCCCTTCTGCCTGCTGTGTAGCTGGGACAGCTGGAAAGCTGGTCTCCAATAGTCCCTACACCCAGGCATTTAGGTCTCGGGGTCTCGGGGTCTGACTGCAGTCCTGCACCTGTGATTCCAGATCTGGGATGTTGTGTGCTCTGTGTCATTCATCCAGGCCTGTGGAAGCTTTGCCCAGCTCGTTCTCTCGGCATCGTCACCTTCCAGGAAGTCCTGCTCTTAGGCAGAACCACACAGATCGGTGGTTGAACCGGAGTGCCAATGAAGCCCCCTGCGCAAGGCAAATAATGAATATGTCTGGATATACAGCAAAAAAAAATATTTTATTTTAAAAAATATTTATTAATTTTTATTGGAAAGACAGATTTACAGAAAGATCTTCTAGCTGCTGGTTCATTCCCCAAATGGCTGCAATGGCTAGAGCTAAGCCAATGTGAAACTAGGGGCCAGGGGTTTCTTCTGGGTCTCCCACATAAATGCAGGGTTCTGAGGCTTTGGGCCACTCTCTACTGCTTTCCCAGGGCACAAGGAGGGATCTGAATGGGAAGTGGAGCAGCCAAGACACAAACTAGTGATCATATAGGATGCCTGTGCTTGGAGGTGGAGGATTAGCCAGCTGAGCCAAAGCACCAACTGGGGGAGGGATAGGAACCCAAGTACTTGGGCCATCTTCTGCAACTTGCCAAATGTGTTAGCAGCATTAGCAGGGAGCTGGATCAGAAGCAGAGCAGCTGGCATTCAAGCTGATGCTTGGATACGGGGTGCCTGTATTAGAGGTGGCAGCTTAGCCTGTGGGCCACAATGCCGGCCCTGCCGTGAGCACTTGTTTTTTGTTTATGTGCTTTAGTTTTGCGTAGGAGGGAAGAGTTGGGTTGGATGCTGCCTTCCCCATTTGATGGATAAGTGACCTTGGCAAGTTACCTTATCTCCCCAGGCCTCAGTAGTCACATCTATAATGTGGGAGGACACCTTTGCTTATAGAACTGTGGGGAATTAGACCGACGTACTGTGTGTACGATGGCTGTGGTTGCCTGTTGATGTTAAGGCCTCCTGTGATCCAGCTGATGGATGTGAAGTGCCTTCAAAGCTAATGTGTCCCATGAATGGAACATAGTTTATTTTGTGGTTCCCAGTACAGACCTCCCTCCTCCAGGAAGTCTTCCTTGATTCTCCATTCATGATCCATGATTCCACTGGTCCTAACACTTACCCTCATGCTTGTCCCTCCTACCAGACTCAGCCTAGGGAAGTGAGGATTTTGTTTACTTCTGTTTGTCCATTGCCTAACATATTGCCTGAATCTGTAAATATTATTTTAATAAACTGACCTTTAATAAAAAAACAAAAAGCGAAAAACAATGGTAAGCGTCATAGAGTGACATTACAAATTGTTTGAAGCACACATATATCAGTTTTTTCTTTTTAGTGTATCTTTTTATTGCAAAGTCAGATATACAGAGAGGAGGAGAGACAGAGAGGAAGATCTTCTGTCTGATGATTCACTTCCCAAGTGGCCGCAACGGCCAGAGCTGAGTTGATCCGAAGCCACAAGCTTCTTCCGGGTTGCCCATGCGAGTGCAGGTTCCCAAGACTTTGGGCCGTCCTTGACTGCTTTCCCAGGCCACAAGCAGGGAGCTGGATGGGAAGCAGGGCTGCCAGGATTAGAACCGGCGCCCATATGGGATCCCCGCACACTCAAGGTGAGGACTTTAGCTGTTAGGCTATCGTGCCAGGCCCACAGAATTTTTTTAATAATGCAATCTTCTAGCAAGAGAGTTTCTCAGTAGCATGCCTTTTATTTTCTTTTTTCCTTCTTAAGATTTATTTAGATTTTGAAAGGCAGAGTTGCAGGAGTTACAGAGAGAAAAAGAGAGGCAGAAATCTTCATGTGCTGGTTCACTCCCCAAATGGCTGTAATAGCCATGTTTGGGCTGGGCTGACGGCAGAAAGCAGGAGCTTCATCCGGGTCTCCTACAAGGGTGCCAAGTACTTGGGCCATCATCTTCTGCTGCTTTCCCAGACTCATTAGCAGAGAGCTGGATTGGGAGTGAAACAGCCAGGACCTAAGTAAGCACCTATAGGGCATGCTGGTATTACGATACTGTACTACAATGCTGTACCCACTTTTGTTTTTAGAGATTTGTTTTTATTGATTTGAAAGACAAAGTGATGAGAGAGAAAGAAATGTGAATGAAAGAGAAAGAGGGATAGAGATCTTTCATTCGCTGGTTCATTCTCCAAAATGGCTGCAGTGACTGGGGCTGGACTATGCTGATGCCAGGAGCTTAGCATTTCATCCGGGTCTCTGCTAGGTGAGTGGCAGCGTTCAAGCACTTGGGTGATCTGCTGCTGCTTTCCCAGGAACCTTAGCAGGGAGCTGGTCAGAAACAAAGCATATGGGACTTGAAAGAGCCCCTGTGTGGTTTATGAGTGTCCTAGGGGACAGCCTGACCCGCTGGGCCATGATGCCAGCCCCACTGTCATGCTTGTAACGTGAGTTCAGTTCTTGATATGGATCCAGAGATATGATGCAATCACTGGTTAACCCCGGTCACCCTGGCTCCCACAAAAGCATGCTTTACAAGCGCTGTAGACTGCTGGGTCTGCCAGCACCCTGTCTTCTTGTCCTCCTTTTAGTAATATGACCGCTCTGCCTTGTCTCCAGCATCCAGTGGTCATGGCTGCCAGCTGGCTGCCACCCTGCGTGTGGCCTGTCCTGCAGCAGTTGGTGGCTCAGAAACCAAGCCCTGGTCAGTGGGAACTTGAGTAAAGCAATGAGTGGAAGTTTCTGGGTCACGTCCTTTAACAGGAAAGGCTGTAACACTTGCTTCCTCTTTTGCTTGTGCTCGTCGTGACACGGGGACCACCAGGCAGCCACCTGGGCTGCAGAGATGAAAACTTTCTGCACTACTCAGAGCTCTGCCTCATACCTCGTGTGCTACACTCTAGCTAAAGGGCAAAGCCCGCTGCCCCGGTGGGTATCTGTCACAGTGGCATGGCCCATGTTCGTTGGATATAGATTAAGATCATCACGTGATGCCTGGAACATCCCCTGCCTGCTCCGTGTTTTCCAGGAATTCAAGATTGTGCTTCAGTGGATACGGAGCCTGCTGCTGTCTAGTGGAGTTCACGGTATTCTGTGAAAAGCAGACATTGGTTTTATTACGAGCCTATACAAAGGGCCTGCAGGGTTATAAAGCTGCTAGCCCTCTGGTCAGCCTTACTTAGCATCTGTGTAAACTTGGAAATCCCAGTGGGTTGTGTAGTCTCTCAGCCTCCAAGGTGACCCTAGGGACCCTCATCTCGTGGAATCACGCACTGTCTGGGTTCCTGCCTAGACTGGACGCTGTGGGCTTGTGTGACCAAACCAAACTGTGAAAGTGGCATGACTAAATCATTAAAGGACTTAAACACTCCACCTTGTTCTCTCTCTCTTTTAAGTTCCCATAAAGATTTATTTATCTGAAAGGCATTTACAGAGAGAGAGAGAATGGGAGAGAGATATTTTTCATCCACTGGTTCACTCCCCAAATAGCTACAACAGCTGTGGCTGAGCTGAGACGAAGCCAGGAACCAGGAACGCCATCGGTCTCTGCTTCCTAGAGGTAGAGGCCCACGTATTTGGACTATCTTCCACTGTTTTTCCCAGACACATTAGCAGAAAGCTGCTTTGGAAGTGAAACAGCTAGGACTTGAATTGATGCCCATATGGGAACTGGCACTGCAGGTGGCATCTTTATCCATTATACTACAGGGCTGACCCTAAACAATCACATTTAAAAAAAACTAACTTGCGGGAGGGACTTGGCATGGTGGCATAGCAAGCTAATCCTCCACTTACAAGTGGGTAGTCCACTTCTGATCCAGCTCATTTGCTTACCACCTGGGGAAGCAGCAGAGAATGGCCTAAGGGTTTGGGTGTCTGCAACTGTGTGGGAGACCTGGGGAAGCTCCTGGCTTCATGCAGTTCTGACCGGTGTGGCCATCTGAAGAGTGAACCAGGGGATGGAAGATCTTTGTCTCTCATCTCTCTTTAACGCTGCCTTTTGAATAAAAATAAAGTCAATGTTTAAAAATTAATTTGTGTTAATTTTATTTGAACGCAGAAGGACACACAGAGAACATTTTTTTCATTTACTGATTGGCTCACTCTCCCACCTGGGCTAGATAAAACTTAAGCCAAGCCTCTGGAACCCAGCCCGGGTCTCCCACAGAGGTGACAGGGAAGCAGGGGTAGTTGAGCCACCCCTATTGCCAGCCACTGTGTATGCATGAGCAGGAAGCTGGAGTTGGTAACAGAGCCAGAACTCTGAGATGAGATGTACGCATCCTAAAGCCATCCAGTCTCGTAGGCACATTTTTGGGCTAACTTATTGTGCATCAGCCAACAATATAGACTACCAATTCCTTGAAAGTGGGGCTTGTGGCCTAGATTTATTTTCCTTCAAGTTCTTACTACCTGCGTACCTTACACCTTCAGATTGGGAGATCAGCATGTGTTAAAATACCCAGTGGCACATGAAAGGTGAAGTGACAGTCCTTTGATATTCAGCAGGAAGCAGTTGGATAAGAGAAAGGTATTAATCAGGCTGAACATTCTTTCTTCCCTAAGGCACTTGAGAGTTCCCAGGGTGGTGACGACAAGGGGTGCTCAAGAGGCAGAGGAGTATTATGACTTGTCACACTGGAGTCTCTCAAAAGCTCTGCTCTCAATAATTAAGTGGGAGAAGTTTACGAGTCTGGGTGACTGGGGAAGTTCCTGGAGGTGAGAAATTTCTGATTCCCTGTGGAAGCACTGCCCCCCACCCCCAGCCAAGGATGGGAAACCCCGCCTGCCTGTGGAGTGTAAGGGCCTGCCTCTGTCATTCTCTGTGCATTTAGGAAGAGGTGCAGCCCCAGGGCCAGCTGAGCACCATGCAGGCAGTCAGGACCGCCAGAGGCAGCCCACCTGACTGTGAAAGGCAGGAAGTACAGTTGCAGGAGGGGTGGGAGTCTTGGAGCTGAGGTGGACAGACTTGCTTGGTCCAAATGCAGTTTGTGTTAAATTAGCTGGTCTTACCCAGATGACCTTCTTCATTACCTCCCTTCCTATTTTCCTTCCATTCTTTTCTTTCTCTCTCTTTGAAGATTTATTTATTTTTAATGGAAAGGCAGATACACAGAGAGAAAAAGAGACAGAGAGACAGATCTTCTATCTACTGGTTCACTCTCCAAATATCTGTAACAGCCAGAACTGAGCTGATCTAAAACCAGGAGCCAGGAGCTTCTTCTGGGTCTCCCACATGGGTGCAGAATCCCAAGGCTTGGGGCATTCTTTACTGCTTTCCCAGGCCATTAACAGGGACCTGGATGGGAAGTGGAGCAACTGGGATATGAACCGGTGCCCATATGGGATGCTGGTGCTTGCAGGTTAAGGATTAGTCAGCTGAGCCATTGCACCAGCTCCTCTCTCTCTCTTTAAAATTTTATTTATTGGAAAGGCAGAATGTCAGAGAGAGAGAGAGAGAGTGAGAGAGAAGTATCATATCTGTTTGTTCACTCCCCAGATGACTGCAGCAGCTAGGGCCAGGCTGAAACCAGGAAAGAACTCTATCAAGCTCTCTCATGTGGGTGGCAGGGACCCATGTGCCTGGGCCATCTGTTGCTGCTTTCCTAGGTGCCTGAGCAGGGCGCATCCAGGACTCAAAGCTCTGCTCTGTTGTGGGATGTAGACATCTCAACAGAGGCTCAATCTGCTAGGTCACAACACCAACCCTGTGTGTGTGTATGTGTGTGTGCATTCACCTGGGAGTTTTAAGATCTATTAAAAAAAAGAGATTTATTTATTTTTATTTGAAAGGCAGACATACAGAGAGAAGGAGAGACACAATGATCTTCCATTTGCTGGTTCACGCCCCAGGTGGCTGCAATGGTTGCAGCTGAGCTTATTCGAAGCCAGGAGCTTCTTCTGGGTCTCCCACGTGGGTGTAGGGTCCCAAGGGTTTGGGCTGTCTGACTACTTTCTCAGGCCACAAGCAGGAAGTTGGATGGGAAGCGGAACAGCCAGGACATGAACTGGTGCACATATGGCATCCTGGTGCGTTCAAGGCAAGGACCTTAGCCACTAGGCTAATATGCTGGGCCCTAAGATCTACTTTTTAAAAATTTCCATGACAGGTAGAGTGAAAGGAAAAGAAAGGTATTGTATAGATTGGTTCATTTCCTAAATGGCCACCATGGCCAGGAGGCTGGAACTCCATCCTCATTTCTTACTTGGGTGGCAGGGCCCAAGCACTTGGACTGTCTTCTGCTGCCTTCCCAGGGGTATAAACAGGGAGGTGGATAGGAAGCCTCAAACAGCTGCTTCCATATGGGATGTGGTGTTGCAAGCAGTTTACCTGTGCACCACCATGCTGGTCCCTCTGTAAGCTACAAGTCTGTAAGTTACAAGGCTTATTCCAGCCTCCAGTCTGCATGTCCCCAGGGTACCTGCCAAGGGGTGGGAAGACAGCCACTCGGAGCTTGCATTTCCCCTAGTCCTCTGGCACATTGCTCTTCCACCCAGATGTGCCCATGCTTGGGTTTCTGTGGGTGCCAGACTGTTCACCCTCAACAAGAGAAAGACAAGTGAATGGCAGGGGTGGTGTCTGGGGCAGTCCTGGGATGCCCACAGCTAAATAGGAACTTTGATTCTATCTTCAAAATGAAAAGTCACAAGATGGAACAGATATAGGAAAAGGAAGCTGTTCTCCATCTTCCCCAGTCCTACTGAGTGTCAGCTTCTGGTTATGGGTTGAGAAAGGTCTCTGTTTCCAGATCTTTCTTTTGCAGGGTCAGGCAGATGAGCCCTTGCTGCTGTTTCCATCCCCTTTCTTTCCCTTTCACTGCTTGCAAGGGGGGGAGCTTTCTACTTTGCCATGCCTGGGGAAGTTCCGGGCTCTGCTGTTTGTGGCAGGAAAGCTGGCAGGCACACTGCCACAGGGGGTCTTACACCTTGGCAGGCTGCAGGTGGCCCGATGGCGGACGTGACCTGTGGCCAGATGGCAACAAGATGCCTCTGCCCAGGCAATCACATGATGCCTCTATTGCCAGGCCACTAACTGGCTACCTAGCCCATGCCCAGCCTGGTATACTACCCCTGGTGTGTGTCACTCTTAGGTGTGTGTATGTATGGGAGCTCCAGGAGGGCAGTACCCACGTGGGTTTGAGAGGCTGGTGTTTGCAAATTGGCAGGAAAGAGGATTGCCAGCCTAGGATCTGCTAGCACAGGAGCCGGACTTCAGAAAACATCCGCCGCCTCCTCTGTGACACCTCTCTTGCTCACTGTTCTCTATTACCAGACTGAGCGTGCCTCGAGTCATCTGTCCCTCGCCTGACGCCAGAGGCAGACAGCTCACCATGGTATGCACCCAGCCTCAGCCGAGGTTTCCAAGAAAGGGAAGAGGAGAGCCAGAGGCAGCGTGTGGGCTGGGAGAAAGGGCTGGAAGGTGCACCCCCTGCTCCAGTTGGCACAGTCTCTGGGGGGCTCTGGTGGCGGAGGCTACCCGCTAGCTGCCCAGTCATTTCCACTGCAGTGGCAGGCAGCCTTGGGGGCAGAACTCCACCTGCTGGACGCTACGGGGATCCACAGTCTCGTCCCCACTTGGTAACCATCAGAGACTGTGTGTTAAGTCCATCCGGGGGCTGAGTCCTTCCTTCTCGTGTCTAACGAAGCCCCACTGAGCAGATTTGGCTGCCTTCTCAGGGATGGTGCGTGCTAGAAAGGTCTGGGTGTCCTTTCCCTGTCAACTCCCTCCCCTCCAAAAAAAAAAAAAAAAAAAATCCCACAAAAACTCAGATGGTGGACGAAGATCTTCATTTCCTTGCTTCAGTTGCTCTAGATGTGGGGTGGTTAAACTCTCCTGCCTTTCTGTGCCCACCAACGGCACGCAGCAAGGAAGTGTAGGAGTAAGATAACAGCATCCCTGTTTGCCTTAGGACAGGGACAAGGAATGCCAAGGCAAGAATTACCTCGCCCTGGCTCTCTGACCCCTGCTTCCCTGGGAGGCGGGAGCCTGCGAGTGTCCTTTGCTATCCACCTCTACTAATGGTCACCTGGTCCCATGACCATTAGCAAAGACAGTCCTGCTGGAAGCCGTGAGCAGTCACCTGGTTCCTGCAGGTGACTGGGGAAATGTGTCTTCCGAAGTGAGGTCATTTGCAAGTAGTCACAGCTCTCCAATGAGATCTTTACTGGTAAAAGGGGACAACATCAACATACACTTCTGCACATTGATCAGGTTGGACAATCCATGGAGATAACAGGGCCAGAACATGATTTATACCATGTCCAGAAGTCTGTTTTCTGAAGTGGGCATTTGGCCTAGTGTTATTTTTTTGTTTCCTCTTCTCCTCCTTCTTCTCCTTCTTCTTTCCCCTTAGGATTTGTTTATTTTTACTTGAAAGTCAGAGTTAGAGAGAGAAAGAAGGAGCGAGAGACAGAGCTCTTCCAACTGCTGATTCACTCCCCAAATGTCCACAATGGCTGGAGCTGGGCTGGTCCAAAACTGGGAGCCAGGAGCCTCCCCTGGATCTCCCACATGAGTGTAGGGTCCCAAGGCTTTGGTCCATCCTCTGATGCTTTCCCAGGCCACTAATAGAGAGCTGGATGGGCAGTAGAGCCGCTGGGACTGGAACTGTCGCTCATAGGAAATAGCCGTGCTACACCAGGAGGATAAGCTTGCTATGCCGCTGCGCTGGCCCCCTTGGCCTAGCAGTTGAATCTGCCTGAGTGGATGCGTGTGTCCCACACTGGAGTGTGTGGGTGTGAGTGTGGCCGCTGCTTCCTGCTAACGTGTGCTTTGGGAGGCAGCAGGATTTCCACGTGGGAGATCCAAATTGAATTCCTGGCTCCTGGCTTCAGCCTGATCCAGTCCTGGTTCATCAGAATGAATCAGGAAACATTTTTAAGAGAAGAACTTTAGATCCTTTTGGGAAATAAATTGAATGGAAGTCATTGCTAAAATTGAAAGCAAGAAACGAAGGAGAAGGGAGGGGTCAGGAGGGGAGGTGGGAAGTATAATCGGGCTCTTAAAACTTGGCTTCCTTGGTATAAATTCAAAAACCAGAGGGTCACACTGGGGTCAGCCTTGGGCTGTAGGCGCTGGATGTCATGTCTGTGTCTTCCGTGTAAGAATCACAGCTACAGTGTCACTGAATGTTCGCTGTTGACGCACTTAAAGCTGTAGTGCGTTTCCTTCATTTACGCTTTTAAACCATCTTCTGACCCAGGCGCATCTCTGTATTATCTTTTGGTCCCTAACCACTACTGCAGCGGATGCCTCAGTTTTGAATTAACGTGTGGATTTTTTTCTTTTTGAGCTCTTGGATCTCAAAAACTCAAATACTGTAATTTTCTTTCTTATAAATTTCGTAAAAGCCTTTGCTTAAGGCATGCGTGATTTCAGAGGCTTTGTCACGCACATACATATTCAAATGAGGCATGTTATGAAAAATAAATTCTTATGTGTGTTATTATTCTGCAGGAAAGTTGGACTGCGGCTCAGGAAGCTGAATTTCTTTCTTGTCCTTTCTATATTAAAAATATTTATTAATTTTCCACTTTTGAAGTTTTTAATTTTCTTTTTAATATTGAGAGGGACACACACCCATGTGGGCCTCTGATTAGGGTGGGGAGGGTCAGGTATGGAGGAAGGTGGGTGGGGCATATGTTTCAGGATTTTTTTTCTCTTGTGTCCGTAGGGGATAAGGGGGAGGAATCTTTTCCTTGCTATCAAACTACATTAGCACCCTGGATGGGGGCAGGTTGACAGAGTGAAGGAAAGACAGAAAGATCTTTCATCCACTGGTTCACTCCCCAAGTCGCCACAATGGCCAGAGCTGAGCTGACCTAAAGCCAGGAGCTTCTTCCGGGTCTCCCACACAGGTGCAGGGTCCCAAGGCTTTTGGCCATCCTCTACTGCTTTCCCAGGCCACGAGCAGGAAGCTGGAAGGGAAGTGGAACAGCCAGGATTTGAATCGGCACCCATTTGGGATCCTGGTGCATGCAAGGTGAGGACTCTTGCCACTAGGCTACCGCACCAGGCCCCATTTTCTTTTACTTTTTAAAAATTTTTTACTTATTTATTTTTAAAAGATTTACTCATTTTATTACAGCCAGATATACACAGAGGAGGAGAGACAGAGAGGAAGATCTTCCATCCAATGATTCACTCCCCAAGTGAGCCGCAACGGGCCGGTGCGCACCAATCTGAAGCCGGGAACCAGGAGCCTCTTCCGGGTCTCCCACGCGGGTGCAGGGTCCCAAAGCATTGGGCCATCCTCGACTGCTTTCCCAGGCCACAAGCAGGGAGCTGGATGGGAAGTGGAGCTGCCAGGATTAGAACCGGCACCCATATGGGATCCCGGGGCGTTGAAGGCGAGGACTTCAGCCGCTATGCCACGCTGCCGGGCCCCTTTTTCTTTTTTAAAAAAGATGTATTTAATCCCCAGTAGTAGGCAAAGACCTAGGTTGCCTTGTATCTAGGCAAGCTGTGCTACAGAGAGAAAAGCAGCCGATAGCAGATAGGGCTCCAGGCTGGTACACCACAGTGCTGGAGGACCGGGCTTGGCGACCTGCGCACTTGTGGGTGAGGGGACTGTGGGCTGCTCAGGAAAGGGGGTATTGGGAAATGTAGGAGGGAGGACCGCAGAGGGAGAATGGCACAGGTGAGAAATGACTTCTAGAGTACTTCCACCAAGCAGGCTACTGCGCTTGAGGTAAACAAGGGGGCTGGGACTGGGTGGATTGGAGGAGGCAAACTGGAGGACCTTTCGGCCACATGGAGACCTGAGCTGGGTAAGTAAGTGTTGGCCACTGGTCACCAGTGCACACAAATCTAGGGCTGTGGGTCCTGCCTGGCAAGGCTCAACCACAGTACCCACCAGTGAGTGTTGGAAGGGGATGGGTCATGTTAAGCTGGGCCATGGCACTAACAAGCTCGTGAGAGAACTGGGTCGGTGGGCAGATTCTGTAGGGCATATGTAAGCTCACTTCTGCAGGGCTGCAATACCCTTTGTTTGCTCAAGAGCTGGGGCTGGTGATGGGCCAAATTAGGCACGACCACAGAACTCATCAATACTTGTGGGAATTGAAGTTGGGAACAGGCTGGGCTGGTCCATGCTGCAGCATCCACAGGTGCACCCAAGAATTGGGGTAGGATGGGCCAGGCCACAATATCCATAAACACACAAGGGCTGAGGCTGCGAGGTGGACTATGTTGCATAAGGCTCTAGCACTCACTGACACTTGTGAGATCTGAGTCTGGGAGTGGGCCTGGTAGGGGAACTTGGGAAACTCCCTTGGTAGGCTGTTGTTCCTACTGGTGAGCACATTGGTCAGGCCAGGCAAGGCTGCTCCACTTGTTGGCAGGTTGTATGGATTGGCAGTGAATCGGGCAGGACTGGGCCAAACCTTAGCATACTGGCAAGCACAGGAGCCAGGTTGGGGTGCAGGTCATGCCAGGCTAGGCTATTATACCTACCAGTTTGCATGAAAATCAGCGATGGGGGCAGGCTGGGCAGGGCTAGGTTGCAAGCACTCACCAGTGAGAGTTGGGACTTGGGACTGGCCAGGCCAAGACAGATTGCAGTATCCGATGGCAAAAGCTGAGATGAGAGATACTGAACTGGGTCGAAGCAACCACTGGCATGCACAAGATCTGTGGCTGGGAGCTAAGGGGAACACCTGCTGAGTTGCAGTTCCCACTGGTGAGTGCAAAAGCCAGAATGGGGGCAACGAACTGGGCTGGACATGGCTGCAGCATCCCTCGGCATGGGTGTGGACTGGATCTCGGTGCATCACACTGGGCTATGCTCCAGCACCTGCTGGTGCTCATAAGAGCCAGAGTGTGTGAAGGACAGGTTGGGCTGGGTCTTGGCACCCTCTGAACCACATGAGAGCTGGGTGTGGGGTGAGCTGGGCAGGGCTGGGCTATAGCATTCAATAGTAAGAGCCGGAATGAGTGTGGGCTAGTCAGGTAAGACTGCTGTACCTTTGGTTAATGCCGGGACAGGAGGCGGGCCAAGTCATGCTAGGCCAATAACCCATCAGTGTACAAGAGATCTGTGCTTGGGAGATGGTCCAATAGAGGAGCTTGGGGAATTCTGTCAGGAGGCAGTCCCTGATAGTGAGCGCAAGAACCAAGGCTGGAACATCCCAGACCAGGCCAGGTTATGGTACCTGCTGGCATACATGTGGATCAGGTCAGGGGGCAGCCTGGGCTGAGCCGGTCCATAGCATCCACTGGCAGATATGAGAACCAGGACAGCATGTGGGACAGGCCAGGTTAGGTCACAACATCAGCCAGTTCACATTAGGGCTGGGACTGGGGGATGGCTATGGTAGGCTCCAGCACCTGCCAGCATGAGCTAGAAATGGGGACAGGCCATACAGAGCCAGGTTGCAGTACTTGCTGACAAAAGCCAAGGTGAGCCGGGCCATGCCAGACTGGGCCATAGCACTTGCCAGTACATGCAAGACCCTGGGTGGTGGTGGGGTGGTGAGCCCAGTAGGGGGGCTGTGATGGATCTCCTGCTGGTGAGCATGAGAACTGGGTCTTGGTGTGGTGGTGTGGACCAAGGTGGGCAGGACTACAAAACCCATCAGCCTGCTTGTGAACTGGGTTTGGGGAGAGACAGGCTGTTCTAATCGGCCACATCCGCAGTGCACGCATGAGTCAGAGTAAGTATAAGGGTTGGGCTTTTCTGCAGCATCAGCTGGCAAGTGCCAGGACAGGGAACAAGTTTTGTCAGGCTAGACCACAGTACCACCTGGAAAGTACAAGATCCGGGGCTGGGAGTGGGCCTAAAGGGAAACTATGGGCATCCCTCTGATGGGCTACAGCTGCCCCTGGTGAGCATGAGAACTAGGGCTTGGGGTGGGACTGGCTGGACAGTATGAGCTGGATATAGTGGGGTTGGTCGGGCTGAACTAGGTTGCAGCACCCACTGGTGATTAATGGATGTTGGTGGGATGGACTGGACCAGTCTGCTGCACATACTGGAATGTGCAGGAACTGGGGCTGCAACTCCCACTGGTGTGTGAGTGTAAGGGCCAAGTGTGTGGTAGGCAGGCTTAGACTGGTCGGCTGTGTTGGTTTGTATATGAGATGGGGTTGGGGCCAGAACTGACTGGGCAAGTGTAATTGCCAGTGTGTGTAGGCTGATGTAGGCGATGGACTGAACCAGATCCTGCACTGGCTGGTACACATAGGTGTTATGTCACCTCAGGTGAGGTTTCTTTAGGGGCCCCATCAACTGACCACTGGACTCAAAATTCCAGCTATGAAGAAAATCCTAGGCTCTGTGGTCTGACCATGGAATGCATGTGTCAGAATGGTTCTCCTCACTTGCTGAAGCCTGTGCCATAGGTGGCATGCACAGATGCACATGGGGGACATGACAGTGCATTGAGGCATGCAGAGGATGTCTAGTACTATGGCAGAGGATGGAAGACAGGGCGAATTGGACAACTGTCCTGGCCAAACTTTGACAGTATCTGGGCAAATGGAGACTCTAAGGTGGACCATGTCAGCCAATGGACCTTGGAAGGATTTCCTCGACTTTAGAGCAACAAAATTGGCAGCATCTCAGAACTATCAAAACCAGTTAAACAATACTCTTGGAACATGCTCCATATTGGGGACCCTAGGATGACATCGAGTGGCTGTCCCCCGTCGCCAGGTACTGATGCAGTTGGGCTATTAAGAGTGGCCCTTTCCCATTCTCTCCCCCTTTCTCTAGATGCAGAAGGAAATCAAAATTGGAAACAATTGCCTCATCCACTTTCCCCCATTCTTTGACCCTTCCAACCCTGATCAGTGGCCCCTGTGGGCATGCATTTTTCTCACGTATATAAACATCATTATAAATAAAATACATTTCTTTTAAAAATTATTTATTTCTAGTGGAAAGGCAGATAATATTTACACAGAGAAAGATCTTTCATCCACAGGTTCACTCCCCAAATGGCTTCAATAGCCAGAGCTGGACCGACCTGAAACCAGGAGCCAGGAGCCTCTTCCAGGTCTCCTACATGGTTGCAGGATCCCAAGACTTTGGGCCACCCTTGACTGCTTTCTCAGGCCACAAGCAAGGAACTGGATGGGAAATGGAACAGCTAGAATGTGATCTGGCACCCCTATAGGATCCTGGTGCTTGCAAAGTGAGGATTTAGCCATTGAGCTATTATGCCAGGCCTGGGACAGTCGTTGATGCCACCTTAGAGACTCCAATATTGGGAAGAGTGTTTGGAAGGAGTTGCTTGAATGGTTTTGATAGTTTTGAGAAGTTGTTGGTTTCCAAGGTCTACTGGTTGACAAGAGTCTATCTTAGTGGGACTTACAGCCCAGCAGGGAAGGTTCCAGAGTTCTCTGTTCCCCTACAAGGCCTGTTCTTGGTGCTGGGTCTTGCACACGTTGGTGGATGCTTCAACCAGCCTGGAATGGCCCACCCACAGTCTCAGCTCTCGCTGGTGGGTGTTGCAGCCTAGCTCAGCTGGGCGCAGCCCACACCCTGTCCTGGTTCTTGTGCATGCCAGCAGTGCTGTGGCCTGGCCCAACCCAGCCTGCCCGCAGCTCTTGTTTTTGTGTTCCCCAGTGGGAGCTGCAGCACAGCAAGGGAGTTCCATAAGTTTCCATACCAGGCCTGTTTCTAGCTCCACATCTCATGTGTGCTGATGGTTGTCACAACCCTGTGCGGCATGATCCGTCCCAGTCCTGGCTTTTGCCTGTTCTGGCTGGTGCTGCAGCCTGGCCCCACTCGGCCTTCTCTTAGCTCTGGCCCCTGTGCCTGTCAGGTGCTGTCAGGTGAATTCTGTGGCCCAGCCTGGCTCGAACCATCACTAGCCCCAGTACTCTGCATAAACCAGCAGGTGCTGTGGTCCTACAAAGGTAAACCCACAATTTGCCTACAGAATCTGCTCCCAGATCCAGTTTTATTGGATTCTGGTGGGTGCTAAGGCCCAGCCTGACATAACCTACCCCTGCTCTGACACCTGTGGGCGGGCATTATGGCCTATCCAGCCCGGCATGACTCCCAGCCCAGCTTTTCATGCTCTAGTGAGTGATGGGTGAGGATATTTAGGCCAGCCCAAGTCTCCCATGTGGGCAGGAGCCTTGACCTGACTCGGACATGCCCTCTGATTTCCCCTCCCTAAACCACTCCATCTCAGCTCCTTTGCTTTCCTGCAAGTGCAGTGGTCTGGTGTATGGAATACCTAGAAGTCACTCCTTCCCTGTTGAACATGTTCTACTCCCACTCCAATATGTCCCCCAAACCCCTACTCCATGCCATCTGCAACCCTCCTCCCAATCTGGGGGCTGGGGTGGCGTGTCCTGGCCTGGAGTTCCCATTCCCTGCCTTCCTCACTAATCTTAACAACAACAACAAAAAAAGGCAACTATACTGGCACACTAGCATAGTTAACACACACTTGGGATTAACCAGCCCAAAATACCAGCTGGTTTTCTTCCTGAGTGCGTAATTACCTAGGTACAAGGCAATCTAAGGAAGCTGAGTTTCACAGTAAGCATGCAAGTGGACTGTGATGTATGCGATAGTTGAATTCTGAGGAACAGTGCCTCTGGCTATACAGGGCCTGAAGGTAGGTCTGTAACTAAAACAAACCTTGTTTTGGTTCTTTGTAACTTGGCTTCAAGTGGCAATAAGACCTAAACACTGGGGTTCGTAACCCTGCTCTTTCCTCTCATTAATTTTTCCTTTTTTTGTTTTGCTTTTTTTTTTATTTGTGTATGTATTTGAAAGGTAGAGAGAGAGAGAGAGAAAGAGAGAAAGAGAGATAGATCTGTTCGTTCACTCCCCCAAGAGGAGGCTAGGACTGGGCCAGGGCAAAGCCAGAAGTCTGGAATTCTCTCTGGGTCTCCTACATGTACAAGAAGGGGTCCAAGCACTTTGGCCATCCTCTGTTGTTTTCCCTAGGTGCACTAGCAGGGAGCTGGATTGGAAGTAGAGCTTCCAATCAAACCAGCACTCTGGGACTCAAACCAGCGCTCTGCTATGAGATGCCGGTGTGGTAAGTGATGGCTTCAGGGCACAGTGTTGGCCCCTCTCATCTGATTCCTGTGGTGAAGTGAAACAGCCCTTCACCTGTCTGTTGGAAACCATCAGAAAAGGGGCCATGTTCTATCCATCGTCTCTTCATTTTTGATGAAGCTGGAGCGCCTGTGTGCAGAGGTCTGGTGAAGGTTTGCCATGTGACCCACACGTGACACGGCCCTGGCTGTTCGTCTCTGCCTTTTGAAACACACCATGCAGGGGTAGGGTGATGAGAGGAGGCCAGGGAGATGGCAAAAAAGCTTGGAGGTAAAATGAGAAAGTACATTAGCAGTGGGAAAGGAAGGGCCAGTGAGTTGCTCACGCTGGGGGCTGCATTCTCTGAGGACAGCATCACTCGTTGCAAGGAAACCGCCACAGCAACAATGATGACAAAACCCGGCACTGGCAAGACAGACCCTCAGCAGGACTGTGTAAATGGGGTTCGTTTGCAAAAGCAGTTTATATCAGAGAGGCTAGGCAACAACCCACAAGAATTGAAGGCAAAGAAAAAATGAAATTAGGCCAAAAGCCACAGCCCGCGGCTTGCACAGCCGGAGCGGCCAGCTCTGTGTGCTCTCGCCTCACACAGGCTGGAGGAGGCCTCACTGTCCTTTTTTCTGACAAGGTTTTCGAGATTGTGATAAGGCCTGCCAGCTCCAGCAATCAGTGATGGGTCTTTCAAGGATTTTTTTTCCTCTTAACTCCTGGGGATAGATTAACCAAATCCCCGAAATGGGAAATCAGCGTTCTGTGTGTTTAAAAAAAGGCTGCTTGCCTGTGTGTTTAAAAAAAGGCTGGGGAGACTCAAAACAAAAAACCGCTCCCCCCTGCTGCTTCTCTCACCTGTTCTGGGAGTGTTTTCAGGTGGAAAGGAAAATTATCCAGGATGACCACAAGTGAAGCCAGCCCTGGAAATAGCTGCATTATCTTCCTCCTCTCTTTTCCAACGGAAAAAGAGCAGCAACAACAGCAGCAGCAGCAGCAATGCTAAAGTTTCAGGTTGGAATGAACCCTGAAGTGATCTGGTTTAATCCTTTCCCCTTAGAGAAGTTTCAGTGCCATTTTCAAGGTCACAAACCTATTCTTCTACTCATGATAGGCCTGTGCTGACCCTGGGTCACTGTTACTTTCGTAACTGCTTTCTCTGGGAACTTTTGCCTGTGTGTGTAGCATTCAAGTATGGCAGAAACAAAGCTTTTGATTCTCTCTCTCTTTTTTTAAAGACTCATTTATTTATTTACTTATTTATTTTTTAAATTTTTTTTTTTAAGATTTATTTTATTTTTATTACAAAGTCAGATATACTGAGAGGAGGAGAGATAGAGAGGAAGTGGAGCTGCCGGGATTAGAACCAGCGGCCATATGGGATCAAGGCGAGGACCTTAGCCACTAGGCCACGCTGCCGAGCCCTACTTATTTATTTTTAAAAGATTTATTTATTTTATTACAGCCAGATATACAGAGAGGAGGAGAGACAGAGAGGAAGATCTTCTGTCCGATGATTCACTCCCCAAGTGAGCCGCAACGGGCCGATGTGCGCCGATCCGAAGCCAGGAACCTGGAACCTCTTCCAGGTCTCCCACACGGGTGCAGGGTCCCAATGCATTGGGCTGTCCTCAACTGCTTTCCCAGGCCACAAGCAGGGAGCTGGATGGGAAGTGGAGCTGCCGGGATTAGAACTGGCGCCCATATGGGATCCCGGGGCTTTCAAGGCGAGGACTTTAGCCGCTATGCCACGCCGCCGGGCCCTCATTTATTTATTTTTTTATTTGAAAGGCAGATTTACAGAGAGAATGTGACAGGGAGAGAGGCATTCCCCATCTGCTAGTTCAACTGCTGGTTCACTCCCCAAATGGCCACAATGGTTGAAGCTGAGCCGATCCAAAGCCAGGAGCCAAGAGTGTCTTATGGGGCCGGCGGTGTGGCCTAGCAGCTGGGGTCCTCGCATTGAGCGCCCCGGGATCCCATATGGGCGCCGGTTCTGGTCCTGGCGGCTCCACTTCCCATCCAGCTCCCTGTTTGTGGCCTGGGAAAGCAGTCGAGGATGCCCCAATGCTTTGGAACCCTACACCTGCGTGGGAGGCCCGGAGGAGGTTCCTGGTTCCCGGCATCGGTTCGGCGTAGCGCCGGCTGTTGCGGCTCACTTGGGGAGTGAATCATTGGACGGAAGATCTTCCTCTCTGTCTCTCCTCTCTGTATATCTGACTTTGTGATAAAGATAAATAAATCTTTCAAAAAAAAAAGTGTCTTATGGGTCTCTCACATGGGTGCCCAAGGACTTGAGCCATTCTCTGCTGCCTTCCCAGGCTATAAGCAGGGAGCTGGATAAGAAGTACAGCAGGTGGGACTAGAACTGGTGTCCATATGGGATACCAGTACCCGTAAGGTAGAGAATTAGCCTATTACGCCACGTGCCAGCTCCTGACTTTATTTTTAAAGACTTATTCAGTTGAGAGAGGGAGAGACAGAAGACAAAGAGACTTTTCCATCTGCTGGTTATCTTCCCCCAAACTTGGCCAAAACAACTGGAATGAGATGGTCTGAAGCCAGGAGCCAGGAGCTTCTTCTAGATCTATCATATGGGGGTGTGTGTGTGTGTGGAGGGGGACATCCAAGGACTTGGGCCATCCTCTGCTGCTTCCCTAGGCCTTAATTAGGGAGCTGGGGTAGGAACCAGTGCCCCTATTGGGCGCCAGCATTGCAGGTGGTGGCTTAATTCACTGCTCCACAATCCCAGCCCCAGCTTTTCATCCTCAAGGGGCTGTATGTGGAAAAGTTGGCATAAAGTACCTATGCCTTTGAACTTTGAACTCATTTTAGTACACACACACACACACACACACACACACTGACCTCAATGTTATGAAAGCAAACACTGGAAATCCTAACACACCCTAGAACAAACTCGCAGCGCCCCAGGTACTGATTATCCAGTTTCCCTTTTGTCTCCTGCTGACTGACTGTGCCCTCTGAAGCTCAGCTGTCAAAAGTCCGATGCTATGTATGCTGCGGGTCTGTGTGCAGCTCCCGCATCCCCAAGTTGTGGCTAAGGGGCTGTCGTCTTGCTTTGTGTCCCAGAGACCGCCAGTAGCCGAGGGACCCCAGTTAGGCAGTGCGAGAGGCTCCCTGCCTGCGGCCGGCTACTCGAGCTATTCAAATGATTTTGTAGGCACCTAATTCTCTGCATTCAATTTCCTTTCTGTTTAAAACATCAAGAATGGTTTCTGTTTCCTTTAAACTCTCATGGAAACAGGCATTTGAGGAGATAATTACAATGGAACTCAATAACGACTTTTGAAATAAGTATAAACAGAGGAGTAAGAGCATAGACTAGGAGCTTGGAAAGGCTGTCCTATCCAAAAAGGTGAGATTTGATTTGGAGCCTGCAAGTGCAATAGGAATATGCTAAGTAGCATTGTGCTGGGTAGGTAGGAAACAAGGGCATTTCAGAAGACAAGGTATGCTGTGTGTTAGATCTTCCAACTGCTGGTTCACTCCCCAAATGGCCACAATGGCCAGGGTTGGTCTGGTCTCAAGCCAGGAGCCTGTAAGTTCTTCTGGGTCTCCTACATGACTGTCAGGGGCTCAAGCATTTGGGTCATCTTCCATTGCTTTATCAGGTGCGTTAGCAGGGAGAGGGAATGGAAGTGGAGTAGTCAGGACTCAAACCCACATGGGATGCCAATACCACGGGTAGAAGATTAACTTGTTATGCCACAGCGCTGTTCCTGTGGTGTGCTTCCAGCACTGTCACTTGCAATGACAGCAGACATCTCAAGTCTTCAGGGGTGCCAGTCCAGGATATTTTTTTCCCTTTCAGTTTTCCTACCAATTCTGTAATCCATTTAGTGCCTCATTAAGAAGTCTCCCACTGCTGAGATTAGCTAGAATGGACACTCTTCTTTGCAACCAAGCTGTGACCAATGTGGGAGAATGGAATGAATTTTCATTTTACAAAGCATCACTGTAACTAGCTTGTTAGTGCTGAGAGTTGAGGTTAAGGGAACTGAGGGAATACTGGCAGAGGAGTGCTGTGGCAGCCTGCCTTTAATATGGTCCCTAATGATTCTTACCTCTTGGTGTTCATGTTCCTCTGAAGTCCCCAATGTTGCCAGAAGCACATTGGGGAAATAATCTTGTATGATTAAGTCATAACATAACTTAGAGCTTCTACTTTGCGTTTTTGTTTTTTTGTTTTTAAACAGAGAGAAAAGGAGAGAGGTGTTCCATCTGCTGGTTCACTCTCTAAAAGGTTGGAGTGGCCAGAGCTGAGCTGATCTGAAGCCAGGAGCAATGGGATTTTTCTGGGTCTCCCATGTGCATGCATGGGTCTAAGAATTGAGCCATCCTCTGATGCTTTCCCTGGTCATTAACAGGGGGCTGGATTGGAAGTGCAGCAGCCCCCTGTTAATGGGGATATGAACTGGTGCCCATATGGGATGTTGGTGCTTGCAGGTGGAGGATTAGCTTGTTATGTCACTGTGTTGGTGTCAACTTTGATGTTAAATTGCCTACTCTTGGCTGACGTGTGAGGATGTGAAGGCTATGGGAAGTCCCACACGAGGAGTGGAGGCGTCTGCCAACTGTTGGTACTGACTTGCTGTTATAGAAGTGAGCCAGCTTAGAAGCAGGGCCTCCTGCCCCAGTCAGGCCTTCAGAAAACTGCAGCCTTAGCCTTTTTTTTTTTTTTTTGAAAGGCTGATTTTCAGAGTGAAGGAGATGGATCTTCCATCTGCTGGTTCACTCCCCAAGTGGCTGCAATGGTCAAAGCAGAGCCCATCCTAAGCCAGGAGCTTCTTCCTGGTGCCTCATGCAGGTACTGAGTCCTAAAGCTTTGGGCCATCCTCGACTGCTTTCCCAGGCCACAGGCAGGGAGCTGGATGGGAATTGGGGCTGCTGGGATTAGAACTGGCGCCCATATGGGATCCCGGTGTGTTCAAGGTGAGGACTTTAGCCACTGGGCTACCATGCCAGTCTTGTATTTTAGTGATTTCTTTTAAGATTTTTTGGGCCCGGCGTGATAGCGTAGTGGTTTAAGTCCTCGCCTTGCACACGCCGGGATCCCATATGGGCGCCAGTTCTAATCCCAGCAGCCCCAATTCCCATCCAGCTCCCTGCTTGTGGCCTGGGAAAGCAGTCGGGGACAGCCCAAGATCTTGGAACCCTGCACCAGCGTGGGAGACCTGGAAGAGCTCCTGGCTCCCAGCTTCGGATTGCTGCAGTACTGGCTGTTGCGGTCACTTGGGGGGTGAATCATCGGATGGAAGATCTTTCTGTCTCTCCTCATCTGCTAGATTTATTTTTATTGGAAAGTCAGATATACAGAGAGGAGAGAAAGAGTGGAAGATCTTCCATCTGTTGATCCATTTCCCAAGTAGCTGCAGCGGCTGGAGCTGAGCCAATCCGAAGCTAGGAGCCTCTTCTGGGTCTCCCACACTGGTGCAGGGTCCCAAGGCTTTGGGCCGTCCTTGACTGCTTTCCCAGGCCACAAGCAGGGAGCTGGATGGGAAGTGGGGCTGCTGGGATTAGAACTGGCATCCATAAGGGATCCTGGCTCATGCAAGACTAGGACTTCAGTCGCTAGGCTACCATGCTGAGTCCAATTAAAAAAAAAAACAAGATTTAAAAGCAGAGTTAAGAGAGAATCTCACATGCAGTGGTTGAATCCCCTAAATGGCTGGAAGAGCTGGGACTAGGCCAGGAACAGGATGGAACTCCAGGTCTCCTACGTGGAAGCCCAGGCATTTGGGTCATCTACTGCCATCCCAGGCACATTAGCAGGAAGCTACGCTGGAAGCAGAACAGCTGGGCCTGAAACTAGCCAGCACTCATATGGGATGCTGGACATTTCAAATAGCTTAAGCAGATAATGTTGGGCCCCAACAATTATTCTTAAGCACTTAAAAAATGACATAGCACTTGATACATACATATTAAACCGTAAACATCAAGAAACATACCATCCTGCTTTGCAAGCAAACTTCTGGTCTGGACACCCTGGCCTCTTCTCTAAATAGAGTTCAACTTTGTGTTTATCATTCTCATTCCTTCTAAAAAATGTTGCTTCACTTTTGTTTGGGGCCTGCTTTTTCAAATATAAGATGAACCATGCTGGTGCTTATTTTTCAAGGATAAAGCTAAAACAACCTTTTGTGGAAATCTCCAATTCAACAAAAGGGTATCTCAACAGCGCTTCTAATCTCAACATCAAGCCTTCCATCACTTCAATCTGCACCTCTGCTCTAAAGCTCTAGTGAAAACCAACACAAAGAGCTGAGCAAAGGGCAGCTTCGGACGTCCACTGAAAATCTCAAGCCCAAACCCAAGGAAATTGAACCGAAACCAGATGATCTTGGAAAGCAGACTTTATTTCTGTGACAAGCATTTTAATAAGAATTAAGAGACATGGTTAGGGTGATAGGCAGTTTTTCATACAACTTGGGATTTATTTTATAGCTAATACAAAAACTACACCTGTCTTCATGTTTTCTCGAAATCTCTTACACTATTTTAGTTTCATATAAACCAGTCTTTTGGTGAGGCAACTACAAATGCAAATCCATTGGCCAAATCCTTCCGTAGGGTTGCTGTCTGGTCTAGGATGCTGTTTTAACTAGCAATCTGATTTCCTACTTCTCACCAGATACCAAGTTTCTAAGAGGACAGAGTGGTAAATGCTGTGTGAGCCTGGTTCATCCCAGAACCGCGCTCAGCCAGCTTAGCAGCGGAGGCCACTGGCGGCTAGGACTGGCTGACAATGGCGGAAGGCAGTGGACTCTAAGGAGGCCAAGGCTGTAAGGCAGGGAGTTTAGAAGCTTAAGAGCCTCTGGAAGACAGTGATCCAACAGCAGTCACTCGCTGCAGGGTTTTCTCATGGAACTTAGTCTTTCTACTTTACACATCGTACCGGCACAGGGAAGTGTGACTCTCACAGGTCTCTTCCTCCTAGGGCCGATGCAACTGCGCTCATGTGTAATACAGTCTACAGTAAACAAGTCACGCCCATGTTCCATCACCTGCCCTTTCACAAACAGGAGAAATAAGGATGCTATTTCCTCAGTTTTTGCTTATTTTAAAGTTGACTAATGAACTCTGCAAAACACAGCTAAGGCACTCCAAGAATGCCAACATATTCTAAAGATATTTTGTCTTAAAGACTAACATAGTAGCTACTCTTCTGCCTCACCAACTGAAAGGGTACAGTGCTGCAGAGCAGCATGTGGAATTCACTCCAAACCCTTTTCTGTTTAGTTCAGGTACAGCTACCTGGAGAGCTAAGCATCACTTATCATCCACATTTGTTGACTCCTGGAGAGAACATTTGCAAATCACAATGGCACTTCCAGAACCCCGACAGAGAAAAGCAATCTTCCAGCCAGCCAATCCTCTCCTTAGGGTGGAGTATGGAAGCCCTGGATAAGACTAAAATGCAGGACTCAAAGCCTACCTCTCTCGGCTAAGGCTCTGAAGTACCTTCTGCTTTTAATCTTTAGCTGAAACTGCAGCAGAATATTCTACTGTTTACCTTCCACTACTCACATTTCCACGGAAGGGAATCCTCTGAAAAGGCGGGGTTCAAAGATAAGCTTGCTACCTCCCAAGTTGGTGACAGAAGTGGCTGAGATAAAGAGCACTTCTGTATACCAGTGTTTGGGAATCCTCCCCACATTTCCAGCACACAAAGTCCAGATTAGCCAGTCCTAGGTCCAATAAAAGCACCAAGCAGTCTCTTAAAACTTATGAACCAGACAAATCGGCGACTGCAATAGTTCATTTACTAAGGAAAAAAACAGGATTGGTTGCCTTGTGTGAGCTAACAAAATGCACGCGGGCAGACATTCTTACACAGTGGTCTGTTCACCCTCCAAAAGGTCCGATGTTCTCGGATGATCAGAGGTCTTAAGCAGACACGTGTCCTTCTGAAGCTACTGGAGCTTTTCATGAATGAGAGCTGCTAGCTCATCTTGTCACTTTAAAAACAAAGCAACTGGGCCCTGCGGTGTGGCCTAGCGGCTAAAGTCCTCGCCTTGAAAGCCCCGGGATCCCATATGGGCGCTGGTTCTAATCCCGGCAGCTCCACTTCCCATCTAGCTCTCTGCTTGTGGCCTGGGAAAGCAGTTGAGGACGGCCCAAAGCTTTGGGACCCTGCACCCGCGTGGAAGACCTGGAAGAGGTTCCTGGTTCCCGGCATCGGATCGGCATGCACCGGCCTGTTGTGGCTCACTTGGGGAGTGAAACATCGGACGGAAGATCTTCCTCTCTGTCTCTCCTCCTCTCTGTATATCCAGCTTTCTAATAATAATAAAATCTTAAAAAAAAAAGCAAAGCAACTGCTTTCTACATAACTTTCTGGCTGAGCTGTATTTTAGTAGTTAATGATTTGCTACCACTCTTTCTCTACTTGCTTTTCCTAAACTAGCAGTTCCCTGATACCAGTGTAATATACAGTTTCGATCTGTCAACACCAAAGCAAACAAATCCAAAGGGCTTGGTCTGTTCCAGTCCCAGGGCTACTTTAAAGTCAGGCTGGGAGGTGCTGCCTGATGCACACACACAGGGACCAGGACTGGGGGCGTCAGGGGGTCTCTCCCTTCTTCCTCTCCTGAAGAAACAGCCTGGTTAACTACTTCAGAGCACATAGCTAGGAAAAGAAATAGCACTGCACTGAGATTGTTTTTAGAACTTGGAAGTAAATAAATGGAGCCCTACTTCATTAGGACAATCCTATTTTGTGTAAAATTCTTGGAAGGAGGCATTCCACAGGTGCCCACCCCTTATCTGTCATCTGCAAACAATGCTGGAGAGAACATTTTAGAAATATTTGTCTCTTAGCTTCACTCAAGTGCCTATCTATACCAGGTCCCAAGTTCCTCTCCAGGCTAGACAGTTTAAAACCAATCTAAACCAAACCTGTAAACAGCTGAACAAACAAAGCTGCCCTGGGGAAGACTGGGTCCACAAGACGCTAGGCAGCCACGGCCTCGAGGGTTTCCAAAGTCTGTTACATGCACATCCCAGGCACACACCAGTCTCTCACACGTGTCAGCTCTGATGCTTCAGCAAATTGCACCCACATGTGGAAAGCATGTCTTTTCTCCATAGGTACACTGGATTCTCCCTGCCATTCCACATTCCGTTCTTACAGAATCCACATCTAGTCTGACAGCTGGTACAGTTTCTAGCTGGAATTGTGGAGAGATAATATTTTCCACCTCTCCTGAGTGGAAAATATGTGGGCAGTAAGATGTCCTAAGGATTCTGAACAAAGAATGGCGAGTTCTGCAATGGAGATGCCTGGGTAAACAGATGCACGAATCAGAAAAAAGCCCATCCCATCCATCCTTCCAAGAATTTGGCCCAAGTGAGCTGGCAAACACTTATACACAATGACCATTATCAACCCAGGTTTCTCGCTTACTTTAAGAGGACTTTCAGTTTCATTCATGAAGAATGGCATGTGATTGTTGCCCTGGCCGCTATAGGTACTTAACCAAACTATCAAACTATCTATATGGATGGTGCACACAGAGGTTCTTCTGAGTGTGGGTGTTTTCACCTGGTGTGAGTGAGGTTTTAGTGAAAGGAGGCTGAAATAAAAGGTACTTGTCAGTTTGAAAGTCACCATTTATCATTGTATAATCAGATTAGGAAGAAAAAAAATGAAGAACTCATGGGTAGCAGGAATAATGAGTCTTCTAGTGTCTGGCATCTGCAAGGAAACAACAACAGAAGGAGAGTTGTTAGTTCCCTTCAAGCACAAAAGCACCAACTACACTCGACAACAGGCTGCACAACTGTAGCTCAGCTAAACCCTCTACGTCTGCTGAAGGACTCTGCTACCGCTGATGGCGCAACACCAAGTGCCTTCCGACCATTACTCAGGTCTAGAGTGCCACTAAGCACACAAACTTGTTATCAAAATAAAAACACTGACTCTTTAGGCAACTAACTCCTTCAGACAGTTCAGTATTAACGTCAGTGGCTGACCGTTTCCTTCTCACATGCATCACTTTTCCATTCATTAAACAATACAGTAAGCTGTAAGCTGTTACAATGTATATTTGGGCACAAAATTAGTTTAGTGTTACCAGCTTTTGAGTCACTTCTCTAGTAACAAGTGGAGCTGGTAAAACACAAACAAGGGGCTGGTGTTCTGGTGCAGCTGGTTAACCCACTGCTTGCAGCACCAGAATCCCACCCACACTGGATTGCTGGTTTAGTCCCACTTAAGCTCCATGCTCCATTTATGATCCAGCTCTTAGCTAACACGCCTGGGAAAGTAGCAGGAGACCTGGGCAGTTCCTGGCCCCTGGCTTCAGTCTGGCTATATATAGTCATTTGGGTATTGAACCCGTAGGTATGAGATCTATCACTCTGTCTTTCAAGCAATTTTTCAAACAAAATGCAACCACAAACCACAAATGGGATGAAGTATACCTTAAATACTTAGTCAACAAACCTTGCTCATGTATCACATTCAAAAACTTCTACAGCAACCTGCAGTGCCACCGTCCCATATGGGCACTGGTTTGAATTCCAGCTGTTCCACTTTCAACCCAGCTAACACATCCAGGAAAGTAGCAGAAGCACTTGGGTCCCTGCAGCCACAGCTGACACCCAGATGAAACGCCTGCTGCCCAGCTTCAGCTGGGTTGCTGCCATTTGGGGAGAAAATCAGCAGATGGGAAGTTCCCTCTATCTCATCCACTGTCTCTTAACTCTGTCCTTTCAAATGAAAAAATAAAACTACAATCACCACCACTACCACCACAACAAAATCTCTCCCAACTGAAGTTCCCTATAGGAATAATTCACATCTTTTAATTGAGTCCTTCCAAAGCAGCTAGAAAAATTCTGTAATAACAGGCATACAACAGAAAACAAAAACAAAAACCCCAACCAACCAACCAAAAGAAGAAACTTCATCTCACTAAGAGAATAAGGAGGTTTGTGGCTTCCCAAGGATTTCTACCTAACCCAGGATAGTTTTCTTTTGTTCCTCAGGGGTTACACAGAAAAATAAATTTTCAGTGTGTATGCTTAACAGCAGAGAGTTACGGTCCAAGAGACACACATTTGGTCTCAAGTTACACACGAGGAAGCTCCCCCAGGTTTCCATCTCAAGAGTGGCCAGTTTTACTAGACAGCTGCCCACGCTGTGTGCTCATCAGACACCTTGTGCAGTACACAAGCGGGAACGCAAAGTGCGCTGTTCATGCAGGTAGGGTCCATGGTATGTCTTCCTGACACACTCCAGTGCTGTTGTGTCTCTTCCCCTTCTGGGTTAAGTCAAGCTTTCTAGCTGCCAGATAATCTGACACCAAATCTATTGGGAGAAATGGTTGGTGGCAAGAAGCAATAAATACTATTATCAGTAGCTAAGGGGTGTTTACTTTCAGCATCTTTTTTTTTTTTTAAGATTTATTTACTTATTTATCTGAAAGGAAGAGTTACAGCGACAGGGGGAGAGGCAGAGGAAAAAGAAGAGGTGGAGAGAGAGAAAGAAACACCATCTAGTTCATTCCCAAATGCTGACAACGCCCGGGGTTTGGCCAGATTGAAGCTAGGAGTTTCCACATGGGTGCAGCAGCACAAGAACTTGGGCCATCCTCTGCCCTTTTCCCAGGTCCACTGGCAGGGAACTGGCTGGATTTGGAGCAGCCGGAACTTGAACTGGCACCCATAATCGGATGCCAGTGCAGTAGTGGTAGTTTAACCTGTGGTGCCACACTGCTGGCTACCTCAGGATCTTCTTTCTGCTACTCACTAGAGCAAACAATATTTTTGGTACAAAAGTAACATTCATACAGATTAATCAGCTTCACTGTCCAGGGAGAGTGACTGACCTAGAAGGCAACAGGCCCATTATTTATTCTTTCAGTGACTAGAGAGCTGGGATGTATTCCCATCCCTGGCCTTTATAATATTCCCTAGCCCAAGACAAATGTGGCTGGGCAAGCTTGACCAATACTGCAGTTAAAGTGCCAAACCTGGCTCTGCCACAGGTACCTGGGGTAACCAAAGAAAGGCCTCATCTGTGGAAAGGAGTTTTTGGTTTCTTCATTTTGGTTTCTTCACAAAAACCATTTCTGGATTTTGTGAAGTACTACTAACCCAAATGCCCAGGCAAGCTCAACTGTGCAAAACTCTCAAAGACTCAAAACTTTTAAGTGCCCATTAAAAAGAGTATGAATTTTTTGATGAGTGTTAAACTATGCTGCACAGGAAAGAATTGCAGCGCAGTGAAGCACAGCTGCTTGATTAATCTCAGGCCATTAAAGGAAACACAATAGATGTAGAAAGGCAACTCTGATAAAACAAAACAGAAAAGGCAATGTGTACTGATGTTGGGAAAACACTTGGCATAGTCACAGAATTCTAATTTAACGAGTAAATGCCTACTCATTAGTGTGTAAAGCCATAACTGAGGCTATATACTTAAAAAACACACTCACACACAAAACTTTAATTTGGTACCATAATCTGAAAGAAAATTGGACTCAAATTGCTTTATGTCCAGTTAAATCTTGCTACCATCTAAAAGACAGTGAAATGAAACTCACTTACTTGGTGAGACGGATATTCAGTTACTGTGCATTTCCATCTATGAGTAGAAATATTTCAAAATAAATACACCATGTCAAATGAAATCCATCCCATCTCCTAGTCTTATTGAACACAAATGGCTTGTTCCTATTCTTGAGTTAGAAGAATTTAAAATTAGTGACTGGATTTCATTCAAGACCAAGGGCAAGGGTCCTTTGCCTATTACGCTTTTTGGTATGTAATTTGGTGATCTTGTTGTTTTGGCAATTCCAAGTTACCAAAGAGAAATGTTTTGAAGGGAATCATCTGGCCACCCACACATAGGCTCTGGTACAAGGCAGCAAAGACTGAAATCAGGGGAATGTGAATGTGGAAGCAATGTTAGAGAAGGCAGTTTGTATTTAGAAAGAAAAAAATCTTGGGTGTTCCACATGTGGGAATTTCCTTATTAGGGTGGCACCATGTGAATCTGATGCCTGTTTCCTCAGTAGGACCTCTAACGGGTACAGAAGACATCTGCACACACCACTCTTCATGCAGTTCTGAGGACATCTTGCCTTCCTTTTCTCTCTCTAGCTGCTTCTCTCTAGAAAGCTCTGGCAATCCAATTTTTTTTTTTTAGGTTGTTGGGATTAGTGCCTTATTTGTTTATTTTTCATCACACAGTACTATAGGCTTAGAGATTTCCCCTTCCACCCTTCCATTCCCCTCTCTGCACTGTTTTCCCCTATATTATTACAACAGTATAATTCTTCAACAACCGTCACGAGTCCATCATTCTGCTATTTAAGTCTATCATGACACTGTAGGTATAGACAACAGAAAGTCCAGCATCCTACAATTTCATTGACAGTCCGTCCTTTATTCAGGAGTAGAGATGCATACTGCATTGTGTCTTCACTTCTTGGTATGCTAGCCTCCATTATACAGTTCCTCTAGATAAATACATTTATGCATCTATGATCTTGTATTTTGCATGAAGTTGGCAATCCAATTTTTAACTCCAATTGCCTAGTGATAGTCCTAAAAATCAGGGATAATTTCTTTCTAGCTGAAATTGATAGTTCCTTATCGATCCCCAAATGTGGTCATGGTGTTTGCTGTTAGTGGTCACCCACCTTGGAGACAGTCTCCTGTCTGACATCTTACACTTTCATGTTTATACTTTCCTATTCCAAACTAGGGCTGGAACTGAGGTGAAGTCGGTGAGGCGCTCAGGACAAAATCTGAAGAGGCACTCACTTTCAGCACTGTGCAAATGCAAGGTATTCGGACTAAAGATGTCTGAATAATCAAGACCACATGTGTCTGGCACAGGATAAGAGGAGAAGCACTTTGCCCCTGGTTTACTCACTGTTTTTCCATGGCAGAACATAAGGCAGAGACTTGGGAACTCGCATGCCTGAAGCCAGGTTACTCTTGTGTTCCATAACTATGTTGCTTGCAGGGCTGTAAAAACAAAGATGAATTTGACTCTGTTAGCCTGTCAGGCAGGCAGGCATGAAACAAAAGTGTGCACTTTTTGTTTTTTTTTGGTAATTTTGGGGAAAACAACAACCTACATTCATCTGAAATGTAAACACATTTCCATCAAGATACTCCTGCAATTAGAATGATTACCACGTCTCTGGAAAACTCCCTGTTCTTTCCTGCCATTAAGTCGGGTCTAGCCATTTTCTTTTTTCCAGGAATTGAGATAAACAGCAATGCCATCTACTGTTCGTTGTATGACAGTCTCATCAAGTCACTCGATAAACGTTAATATATAAAAAAATAAAATGCTAAGGCAACCAAATCAAAGGCAGAAAATATCATAAATTTGAGGTAAAATTAAAATTGTAACCTTTAGTGTTTATAATATAGCATAGTTAAAAGAACTGATGTCAGTACTTAATAAATTGATAAATATTTCACTTAGCCCAAAATCCAAAAATATTTCAGTTTGAAACTTCATTTTCTAATGTTTGAATATTAGTGGTAATGAGAAATTTTATGAGGCTGGTGCCATGGTGTGGTGGGCTGAGCCTCCGTATGCTGTGGTGTCAGCATCCTTATGGTAGCCCATTTGAGTCCTGGCTCTTCCACTTCTGATCCAGCTTTCTGCTAGTGGCCTGGGAAGGTAGTGGAGGAGGGCCCAAGTGTTTGGGTCCCTGTACCCACATGGGAAACCTGGAAGAGGCTCCTAGCTTCATATCAGTCTGGCTCTGGCCATTGTGGCCATTTGGGGAATGAGTACATGGAGGCCCTCTCTCTCTCTGTCTCGCCTCTTTGTAATTCTGCCTTTCAAACAAATAAATCCTGATTTTTTTTTTTTTTTAAGTTTTAAGTTAGGCACAAAATTGGTGGGAAGAAAACATGCTTTTTCTACCCAACAAACACTCTGGATTTCTTCTTGGATACTAGTTTCTTACAGTGAAAGTGATCCAAGTGGTACACCTGAATAAACTCTTTCAAACTATTAATGTAAACTTAGCAAAACATCCAATTAAAACAAAAGAATGTCTGGCACTACTGTTTCTTGTGTTAAAACTACGTTGTAACATTTCTGTATCTTCATTGATTAGCACAAAGCCATGTGACTTTTCAATAAATCAAGGAATAAATAAGGAAAAAAGGTACCAACATAATATTTAAGTTATCACTAGGGAACATCATAAAGGCCAAGGTTAAGTCACGCTTTGGTGGCTTTTTATGGTAACAGAGCACTCTAGTTTGGGAGGCAGGACTGGGAATGAGATTAATTACCTGTTGTTGCCACAGAAGTTGGCTGTTCCCCAGACAAATGGGGTGCTGGTTTGTTCCCACAAATCTGCCAAAGGAAACAAAATATAGTTTGTGATACTACTAGAAAGTAAGATAAGACACGAGCTCATGCTAGTTGAATTTATAAGATGGAAAATGACACAGTTAACTTTGGAGAAGCAAGTAAAAATTAATCAAATACCCTGCCTAAATGACACAGTAGCAGGAATTGAATTGAAGGATATAAACACAAGCGACATAAATAATAATAAACGTGCCCAGTAACAATCACACACAGATGGTCCAACACAATTTATAGAACATAACAGATGTAAGGAAGTGCTTTTTCCAATCAAGGGGGATAGACTGTTCCATGAGTCTGCACAGAGACACAAATGTGTTCATTTTGGGGCCCAATAAAAATAATAAGATGCTTCCAAACAACATGGTATGCTCATAAAAAAGGAAACTCTTCCTTCTGTCTTAAGGAGATAAGATTTAGACAAGAAAAGGCTGTGAAGGCCCTTCACCTTTATCCCAATCTTCATCACAAGGAGGGCACTGCCATGTGTTCTCGGTCAGAGTCTCCTGTCCAAGGTTCCTGGTTTGGTTGACTGCAAGACAAGAGTTTGACATGAAAGGGAATATTCCCAAATTATTGCAATCCCTTGAAGTAAGGGATTAGTAACTTAAAAGACTGCAGGGTAGCTGAATGGGGCTCTGTTATAAACAAAAACAGAAACAAGTAATACAAAAGTTAAACACAGGGATCTTATATCTTTGCTGACAGAAGAGAAAGAAACAATGTTTACCATACTGATGGTAATAAAAGGATTTTATTTTTAGATGATTTATCAAGCAAAGGGAATCAGGATGTTCAGATGAGAAAGCATTCTGACACACATATTAACTGACACCTTATTGCTGCTATGAGATAAAAATTTCAAGGGCAGAAAAGCACTGTTCTGAAATGAAAGCCAAAATTCATGCTGATAATGCAGCATAATACAAATTTGAAAGGCCTGCCCTCTAGAATTGAAATATTTTAGCTAGTCAATCTTACCAACATCCTGCTCAATACAACTCTTATCATCACAGCTTGAGATATGATGACTGATTTCAGCCCGAGGGACCTGGTGGCGAGCATTGAAGGGACAAGTAGCCAATTTATTTGCAACATCAGGATGATTCTGTAGAACCAAAATGAAGAAATCTGTCAGTTCTTTGGATCTCTTAAAGCCTAATGGGAATGACTCAGTCTTATTCCATAAATGGCTCCCCGGCAATGCTGCAGTAAATTTATGGCTTAGCTATGGTCGGAAAACTCATAGTAGGAAATTAAAACTGAATTACTTATCATTCATTTAGACCATCAGACATTACTTCAAAAACGTAAGCCTTTTTGTTATTAATACAGACTGACAATGGATCCTGGAGTCTTAAATGGCTTATAAAGAGGTAAACAATGCATTGGGTATTTAAACCACACCTTCTCTATTTCTCAAGGTCATACAATTTAGGAGAGCTAGCCTGTAAAGGTGGAGCTCTTTGGACAACCCTGAAAGCTGATAGGGTGAACAGTAACGCTAAAACACAATTGGAGTCTGCATTGCAGTAGTGCTCCTGCAACTGTGATACAACAGGGATGGAAAATAGCTAAAGGAAAGGAGCTGCAGAAGAGGTGAATCAATGATCTGTCCAATTAACACAGGACATTCAAAGCAATGATGCTAGAAATGAGGCTTCAAACACTCTCATTTCAGCTTTTTCATTCAGAAAAAGCTCAAATGAGAGCGGCTACTTTGTTGACCCAAGTTCCTTATTTTAAAACAAAGGGCTTAATATCACCTACATACCATGATAAATATATTACAATTAAGACATTTGTTTGTTAGGAAAAGAAAAAGATGTCACAAACGAAACTCAAAAAATCATATGAAGTGAGGAGAAAGCGAAAAACTATAGGGCTGAGAAACTTGTTGGGCATAAATCCACAGCATTTTCATGAGGGGTATCAGGTATTTGGTGCAAAGAATTTCGTGGTCACAGTTTAAGACTATTACAAGAGAGGGCTATAAAGGCTTCTTCTTCTTTTTTTTTTTTAATCACTTGGCTCCCTTTCCCAATTACTGTCCTTGGAAAATGTTTGAGGGCTTAGAGGAGGAAGTGATAGTGGCATCTGATTATCTACACTGTCCAGAGATCCTTCAAAGATTCTTATTCTAGAGATTAAAGAGCTAGAAAAATAGCAAAAGTATATTCTATTTCCAGGATTGAAAGAGAAATGCTTTTCAAAGGCTGTTAGAAATCTAACTTTATATAGCTTGGATTAAACACCAAAACTTTTTAAAAGTGTGAATCCTGGTAGAATTTTGGCCTCTGTACCTGACGAAGACATCCTGACAAGCCTTCAAAGTGCCTCAGTTAATGAAACATTAATTTGTACCAGCCAGGATCATAATAGAGTGACCATAAAGAAAAACAGATCTTTGTTTTAAAAAGATGCTTATTATTTAAACCCTGAGAATTTAATCTTTTGAGGAATACTCTTTCTTGAGCTATTCCTTACCTGTTCAACTTCTCTAAAATGTCTCAACAGCAACAACAAACAAATCAGAAACAACTGTACTGCAGAATTCAATCCTTACTGCGGTAATGAACACATCAATTTTATAAGATAAGAAGGATCTCCCACTGCTAACAATAATTTCTGTTTCCTCTGCTTTATAAAGGCTGAGAAGATGCCAGAGATGTGTTTAAAAGGATGTCGCTAGCCAGGAGAAAGAAAACCAAAACAACAAAAAAATGTACCTCAAGGAATAAACAAACTCTTTTCTACAAATTTTGGTATGTAACACAGAAGTAGATTCCCAAAACAATTCTGACATTCTATGAAAATGTTTATGCTGAAATCATTTGATATTTATAAAATGTGGCTTTTGAAATGTAGTCAGAAGGGCACTAGAGGGCAAGTTTATGAAGACAACACTTACCTTTCTGCACTTGATAAGGTGGTAAGGGAATCTGCAGGCCCTGATCTGGTGGTTTTTATCATAGGGGCACTGTAATAGCTTCTCAGGGTCCAGGGAGTCAACTGGAAGAAAAATACAGCAGGTACGACCGGCCCTTGTAAAATGGAAGCATTTCAGGAACAATGACCATTTTTTTTTTCAAAGTAATATGTAAAGATAGAACAAGACAGCCTTCAGCATACATGAAAATGTAACCCTTAGAAGACAAAACTGAGTACTGAGTCTTAAGCAGAACGAACAGCAGTTGTGGGCAGCACAAGGTCTCCATTCGTGAGGTTTTTTTTTTTTTTTTATTTGCTTTTTGGTTAAAATCAGAAAGATGTTAGGCAGAGATCTTTCATCTGTTGGTTTACTCCCTAAATGCCCACAACAGCAGCAACGGTGGGCCAGGCTGAAGCGAGGAGACTGATACTCAGTCTGGGCCTCCCAGGCAGGAGCTGGGACCCCAACTACTCCTGCTGCCTTCCAGAGTGGGCATATTCAGAATGCTGGAATTGGAGCCAGAAACTCAATCCATGTCCTTTAATACAGGATGTGGGCATCCCAAACACTGTCTTAACCAAAACATCCAACCCATCGATTACTAGTATTCCCTGACATGAAAATAAATTGGTAAGCACCATTCTATAACAGTTACATGTTCTACAAAAGTTTGAGAAATATTAGTGGATACAAAGTATTGATATTGTTTGTCTATTTTAATTTTGATGAATTTCCTGATTTTAGAAATCATAGTTGGTTCTTAAATGAAGCCAATACTTCAGTCAAATAAGTGGTTTTGCTTTTATATATTAGAACACAGGTGAAATAAACCAGAATTCTTTAATCCAGTGACCACCAAACTGGCTAGCTAAAAAAAAAAAAAAACCAGAAAAAAATAAAACTGCAAAATAAATTCCTGCAGTTACTAGACCACTGTGAAATAAGGAACTACTGTGTAAAAAATGAGCATAGTCTGTATCTGCCCTTGGGCTATATAAAATGCCCAGGCTCATTCCCTCAAGTTTAACAACCCTGATTAAGGAAATTAAATGGTTAAGCATATTTTGAGTATGTGCATTATTTAATTCTATCTTTCCACAAACTTTTGAGACTCCCTTGTATTATTAAGGACAAGGGACAACCTAACAAAATGTTCTTGTGATACCTGAAGGCAATGATAAACGTGAAATAAGATAAACAATTCACATTTGATAAGAAGGTTATAAACCAGAGGACTGTTATGAAAATCAAAAGCCTGTGGGGAACTGAAGCAGACAGTTTCTCTCGAAGAGTGGTAAACATGGAATAAATTGTTAACCAAGATCATGACGCAAATGAGCCAGAAAGGTGACTACAAGGACAGAATGAATAGGAAGGAAAAATAGCGGAGGACAAACAGGCTTATTATACCAAGCAGGCTCTTCTTGACCAGTAATCTTTTCTTATTTCTGAAGCTTTAGGACACCCAGGGAGTTTACAGATGAAATTCTCATTAGTTTCCCTTCATTTAATCCATTCCATCACTAGCAAATTTCAGGTCATGTTGACAGTTGACAGACTGGACATATCTTATAATTCATATGCATTATACTGTCCACACAGTGGCATATGTCAGAATAGATGAGTTTCTCACCTCAGTGCTTTGCTCCTTGGTCACTGCCAAGTTAGCTTACTCTAATATGTTCTTGTAAAGTAGAAACTTATTTTTTATATTTAAAAATTTATTAATTTTTATTGGAAAGTCAGGTTTACAGAGAGACGAGAGACAGAAAGATCTTCTATCCACTGGTTTACTCCTCAAGTGGCTGCAATAGCCAGAGCTGAGCCAATCCAAAGTCAGGAGCTTCTTCCCGGTGTGCCACACCTGTGTAGGGTCCCAAGGTTTTGGGCCATCCTCGACTGCTTTACCAGGCCACAAGCAGGGAACTGGATGGGAAATGGAGCATCCAGGACATGAACTAGCACCCATATGGGAACTTAGCGCATACAAGGTGAGGGCAGGATTACTGCATTGGGTTTGAAACTTTTATTTTTTTAAAAAAATTTTAAATTATGGTAAAATAAAAAATTTACCATTTAAGTCATTTCTCGGTTGTATTAAGTATTTACACTGTTAAAACAACCAATCTTTGAAAACTTCTCGTGTTATAAAAGTGACACATTATGACCCTTAAAAGTTTTCATACCTCACTTTCTTTAGCTCCGGGTAACCAGCTTTTAATTAAAAACAAACAAAAAAAAACGATTTTGGGGCCTGCCCTGGTGCATTACTGTGGCAAGCATTACCTGAGGTGCTGGTATTCCACATAAGCAGCAGTTTGAGTCCTGTCTGTTCTACTTCCCATCCAGTTCCCTGCTTATGGCCAAGAAAAGCAGCAGAGGATGACCCAAGCACTCGGGCCCCTGCACCCACGTGGGAGACCTGGAAGAAGCTCTTGGCTCCTGGCTCTGGATTGGCTCAGCTCCAATTGCTGCAGCCATTTGGGGGGTGAGCCAGCAGATGGAAGATTTTTCTCTCTCCCCTAATTTTTGCCTTTTCGATAAAAGCAAGTAAACCTTTAAAGCATGAGTCCGGTTATTTCAGCCACGTCATGTGGCTGAAGGTATGTCATGTGGCTCAAGGTGTGTCTGTCATTTTGTGACTGGCTGATTTCAGTCAGCATGTCCTTCAGGTTCATCCAAGTTACAGTATGTGACATTTCCTGTATCTATTTTGAAACTTGTTTTTTTTCTTTTACTTGAGGTATGTAAGAACTCCTTTAACATCAATGCACCTAAGTATTTTACTGTGGCATGTGGATGCACTATAGATTCTTAATGCATTTCCTTATGGGTGGGTATCCAGGTTGATTTTATTATTATACATAATTCCATGACAATGTGTGCACTGGATGATTGTTACTCTTGCACAATTCATCACCTAAGGGTGGTGAACTGAAGCACCTGACACTTAACGTTGCAATGACGAACTGGTATTGTGGCTGAATGAGTTAAGCTGCTGTCTGCAGCACTGGAATCCCATACTACTCGTGGTCTGAGTCCCAGTTGCTCCACTTTTGATCCAGCTCCCTGCTAATGCATCTGGGAAAGCAGCAGCAGATGGTTCAAGTGCTTGGGCCCCTGCACCCACATGGGAGACCTGAAAGAAGCTCCTGGCTTCTGCTGGGGCTGTGGCCTTTTAGGGGGTGAAACAAGAGGATGGAAAATTCTCTCTCCCTGCCTCCAAATATAAATCTCTATGAGGCCAGCATGGTGGCTTAGTAGCCTAATCATCCACCATTGTCACTGGCATCCCATAAAGGATGCCCCACTTCTGATCCTGCTCCTTGCTCATGGCCTGGAAAGGCAGAGGAGGATGGTGCCTTAGGTCCTTGGGACCCTGCACCCATGTGGGAGACCCAGAAGAAGCTTTTGGCTATTAGCTTTGGACCAGCCCAGCCCTGGCCATAGCAGCTACTGGGGAGTGAACCAGCTGATGGAAGATCTGTAATTGTAACTTACAAGTGGAATAAATAAATCTTGGGAAAAAAAAAAGAAACCTGTAACAAATACTACTAAACTATGCTGCACAAATTCTGTCTGGCTTCCTGCGAATATAATTTGCACTGGAAGACAAAGTAGGTCCTGTAGACAAGCCTCCTCCAGAAACATGAACACAGCTGCAGCTCCCATTTGGATAGGGCCTAGAAGCCAAGGTGAAAATCAGGAGAGCTTCAGGAAATGGGAAACTAGGCCTGCCCCAGGTGTGAGCAGTGAGGAGACGACAGCACAAGACAAGATGCGAGAAGGGAATCCACGAGAGGAAGGCTGGAGTTCCAGGTCAATTTGGGAGAGAGGTCAAATATCTTCTAAGGTTGCACATCTCAATCTTCAGCACGATTCTTTTTGTTGTTGCCTTTAAATTTTGAATTTTATGGATCAATTTCATAGAGACTGGGGTCCTCCCCCCCAAGTCCCACCCCCAGACTGATTTTCCCCACGTTGCTACAATAGTATAATCCTTTATAAGGAATCATGATTCCGTCACTGCTATTTAAGTGTACCCCGACAGACAATGTCAGACAGTCCAACATCCCACTGCCTACAGTTTCCAATAGTTTCACTGGGAGTCGCCATGATTCTTAAATCACGTAGGGACTATGTTAAAATGTGGACTGCCATCCAGAGTTGACTGGGATGAGGCCTGGAACTGTGCATTTCTAACACGCTTCCAGGTGAAATTTTTTGCTAAGAAAAAAAAAAGGTTACTGAAAAGTGTCACTAAGAACTCAGAGGCAGGGATGGGCATTTGGGGGTAGTGCTTAAGATGCTGCTACAGTGGAGGGCCTGCGATCAAAGTCTGGCTCAGCTTCCAATTCCAGCTTTCTGCTGATGTGCACTATGGTCCACGTACTTGTGTTCCTGCCATCCACACGAAGCCTAGATTGAGTTTCAGGTTCCTGGCTCTGGTTTGGCCCAGCCTGGCAACTGCTGGCATTTGGGGGGAATGTACTGCAAATGGAGGAACCCTCTCTCCCATCCAAATTCCTTCCTAGTAAGGCTATTCCTTCCAAATAAAGCTATTTGGAAGCAAGAGTTACTACTACTGTTGCGAGAAGCTAGAGTCCCGAGAAGCTGAAAATGCCTTATTTAATAAAAACATGGTTTACTACAGGTGTACCAGCTACTGGCTATTCAAAGATCTGTGGTTTTTCAACTTCCTTTAATTACTTCAATTTCGAGTGATGGGAACTTCTTTACACCAATACCACACAGGCCTCTTTCTTCTTCAGTAATTCAGGGAGAAATACAGATTTTCTACAACAAAGTTTTAACTTATTTACTAAAAGTAATAATAAGTACATACTGTAAGTTTCTTCCATGGTGGAAATTACGGAGCTTGTATCCAAGTGCTGAGGAAAAAAATGTGATTCATGAAATTAGATGAAATATACTGAAAGGAAGTCTAAGATGGTAGCACTTTGAGAAATGAAGCTACCCATGAAGCCTAAAGTATCTGCTCTCCTTCCTTTAAACTTTTTCCTCTTTAAAGCCTTTTAAAATACCCCCTGTGAAACATTTTTTAAAAAAATTAATTTTATTTCTTTTTATTGTAAAGTCAGATATATAGAGAGGAGGAGAGGCAGAGAAGATCATCTTCCGTCGAATGGTTCATCCCCCAAGCAGCTGCACTGGCCAGAGTTGTGCCGATCTGAAGCCAGGAGGCAGGAGGCAGGAGGCAGGAGGCAGGAGCCTGGAGCCTGGAGCCTCTTCCAGGTATCCCATGCAGGTATATGGTCCCAAGGCTTTGGGCCGTCCCCGACTGCTTTTCTTTCTTTTTTTTTTTTTTTAAAGATTTATTTATTTTTCATTACAAAGTCAGATATACAGAGAGGAGGAGAGACAGAGGGGAAGATCTTCCATCCAATGATTCACTCCCCAAGTGAGCCGCAACGGCTGGTGTGTGCCGATCTGAAGCCGGGAACCTGGAACTTCTTCCAGGTCTCCCACGTGGGTGCAGGATCCCAAAGCATTGGGCCATCCTCGACTGCTTTCCCAGGCCACAAGCAGGGAGCTGGATGGGAAGTGGAGCTGACAGGATTAGAACCAGTGCCCATATGGGATCCCAGTGTGTTCAAGGCGAGGATTTTAGCTGCTAGGCCATGCCACCAGGCCCCCTCGACTGCTTTTCCCAGGCCACAAGCAGGGAGCTGGATGGGAAGTGGGGCTGCTGGGATTAGAACCAGCACCCATATGGGATCCCAGTGCATGCAAGGCAAGGACTTTAACCACTGGGCGACCATGCTGGGCCCCCTCTGAAACATTTTAACATCACTGCCTACTTCACACTCTTGTAATAAATCAGAGTCCACTACTAATTATTATCAAAACTAATCTGTGTTCAACCAACACAATGTAAGTCTATTCTAAGCACTATCACAAAAGCCTGTCACTGTGGACTTGCATCAGGGTTTAATCTATTTAATGTCCAGGACACAAGTAAGGACCTGGTACAATGGCTCAATTTGCTAATCCTCAACTTGTAAGAGCTGGGATCCTATACAGATGCTAGTTTGTGTCCCAGCTGCTCCAATTCCCATCCAGCTCTCTGCTTCTATAGCCTTGGGAAGCAGTTGAGGATAGCCCAAAGCCTTGGGACCCTGCACCCGCACGGGAGACCCAGAAGTTCCTTGCTCCTGGCTTTGTGCTGGTTCAGTTCCGACCATTACGGCCATTTGGGGAGTGAACCAGTGCAAGGAAGCTCTTGGTCTTTCCTCTTTCAATAAACCTGCTTTCCAAATAAAAACAAATAAGTCTTTATTTCCAGCCAAACATTGGAAGAACATAGTATTTAAAGCCTTCCTCTTAAGTACCTTAAAAACATAGGATGGGCAGGTTGCCAGCCTTGCTCCTTGCAGGACCTGGGGAAGGTTGGTAACCTCATCAGGCAGTCGACACTCCACCCATCCCAAATGCTCAGAGCCACTTTGGCCGACCGCTTTCACATCTTAAATGTGCTTCCCTTCTCCCTTCCCATCCTTACATGCTAAAGTGACAAGACTTGCTGCGGAAAGACTTTCCAAATCTTCACCATTTCCTCTCTGAGCTGGGGGAAACTCCTGAATGTTAAGCCCCAAGAGGTCCGTAATATATAGCTAACACAGTTATTACAACAAACAAAACAAATCGACAGCAGCAAATAGAAAGACCAGAAGTGCTTCCTTATTTTGAATCCTCTTCGACAACAGAGCTCCACTACTGACTGTGAGCAAAAAGAGCTTATTATTTGCAGGGAACCCCTCTCATGGAAAACTCCCCCAAAACGGTTAGACTTACAGCTCGTCTCTACGCAAGCTCTCCTTTGCTGCTTCACACAATTCCACGTCCCTTCCCCCATTCTATGACACAGCACCATTGGAACCCATGGTGGAACAGACCAGTGGTCAGCCCTAAACCCCGGGGCAGTAAACCTGCCACAGGGGCCATCTGTTCACGGCAACCGCATGAGAAAAACTCCTAAACATGGGTGATTTTTTTAGGTTTGGATGAAGAAACTCTAACCTCTCTGGCCGTATTCTCCTTATCCATAGCGAACTCCTAAGTTTTCACTAAAAAAAAAAAAAAAAAAAAAAGAGGTTTTTGAAGGACCAAGGGTTATACTTTCTAATATTAGGGCACGTGAAGGATTGACCAGAGGAGGTTATACGCAGCCATGCAAACCCCACTGGTGCCAGTGAACAGGCTGAGGACCCTCGCTGTGGCCGCAGGCGTGTCCTCCGCACCAAGTGTCAGCGGAGTCTCATTCCCCCGATTTTCCCTCCAACTAGACTATTGTGCGACGGGCGAACCTAGAGAAGCAGTGTAACACCAATTGGGTTTTTTCAGAAGACACAGTAGGTTACCAAACAGGAGCAAGCGAGAGACGGTAGCGCAGGTGGGGAATGTTAATTGAAAAACAAAGCAGGAACAGGTGTTAGTAAGCCCCTCGAGGGGACGACGACGCACGGACCGCCAGACGCCTGTGGCCGCTCTGGCGTTGGGAACCCCTAAAGCGGAAGACTGCTGGCCAGAGAAGCGGCAAAGAGAAAGGATAGGACGGTGAAGGCCACCCTGGACGCCACGGGAGGAGAGCCCCGACTGCCTTCCCTACCTCAGCCGCCACACGCTCTACCCACTGCCGGCGTCGCCCGCTTCTGGCCCCGGTAACGCCCACTTCCGGTCGCTGACGTTAAGGGGCGGGGCCCTGACTTCCTGTGACGGGCATCCTCGGGGCACGCAGGCTCGGGCGGGGCTGGTGGCAACAACGGCTGCTGCGGACCCCGAGGGTCCCAATGTCCTAGTGCTGCACACAGCACTGCTTGGTCTCTCCAACACTGTCTAGGGCCTGTCCTCTAAGTCTTTAGTCTTTACTCCTTTGCTCCTCTCCTTCCGCCAGAACCATGTCGTTGTTGTGTGGCTGGAACTCGCGCCTCACTCCCTGGCCTGAAGCGGCCATCTTAGGAAAGAGCACATCTTGGCAGGGAAGGGGGACGCTTGGGGAGGCAGTGGGACTGGTGACAGGGAGAAGTGTTGTTAGTGGAAGTGGTCTAGGTAGAAAGATTGTTTAGACTGAGGGAGGGAAGGGACTTGGACGGAACAGCCGGGAGGTAATCACTAGGAACACGAGGGGCTGCTTCTGTTAGGCACACGGTAGAGAACCTCAAAATTCAAAAGACAATGGCAGTAACCAAGAATCTGTTAGGAAGTGGGAAAACCTTAGTGAAAAGAGTCTGGTGGGGTTAAGAGGACCAGAAGGTTAACAGTTTGATAGGGAAAATGAAACGTACTGTGAGCCTTGCATGTGAAAACCATGAGCCCTTCCTCCATTACGTATAAGCAGTCGTCCTTATCCATATAGTGGAGGAAGGATTAGCACGCCATTCAGTCATGTCAAAGAAGTGATGGACTGTGCATTCCTGTAAGGAAGAAATCAGTGGGGCCCGACATGGCTTGGGAAGGCACTCTGGACAAAATAAGGGCATGTGAATCTTTGAGGGCCAGACAGGAAAAAAGGGAAGATGCTGTAGATGAGTCAGTTGATAATGCGTTTTTAAAAATCCAGATGTAAAAGGTGTGCTGTGATAAATCTGTGCTGTCCAAGGCTTGGGAAGCAGCCTGGGAGATTGAATGCTAATAGATTGGGATTTCTGGGAGACTTAAATGGCTTAAGAGCCTAAAAAAGATTTGATAAAACCTATAATGATAACAACAACAAACCTGAATGCAGCGTTAGTGAAAAGGATGATGGGAGTGGGGCGTCTTAGTTTTGAATTTTTAAAAAATTTATTTTTATTGGAAAGTCAGACTTACAGAGCAAAGGAGAGATAGATATTCTGTCTGCTGGTTTACTCTCCAAGTGGCTGCAATGGCTGGAGCTGAGCCAACCCTAAGCCAGGAAGCTGGAGATTCTTCCGGGTCTCCCATGCGGGTGCAGGGTCCCAGGGCTTTGGGCTGTCCTGGACTGCCTTCCCAGGCCACAAGCAGGGAGCTGGATGGGAAGTGGAGTGCTGGGAGATGAACCTGGAGCCCACATGGGATCCCTGCATATGCAAGGGGAGGACTTTAGCCACTAGGCTAACGTGCTGGGCCCAGGACATCTTATTTTTATAGGAATAATTTGTGAACATAAATTTCTCCCTTGATTATAAGTCTTTAAGGTTGAAAACTAGCCTCAGTTTCAGAGTTAAGACCCTAAAAAGGAAAAAGTGTTGCTGGAAGCTGGGTGGATGCCATTGTTATAGGCTGGTGGTTCTTAGTTGTGCCTACACATTAGAATCATCTGGGGAGTTTATAAGACATGCCATGCCAAGTTCTCATCCCAGACCAATTAATCTGAGAGTTGGGCATAGTTATTTTTTAAAAAACCTACCCAGATAATTCTACTGCACAGCTAGGGTGAAGAACCACTGACCTAGGCGCTGTTTTGAATTAACAAAAGCTATTCTTTCACCTGGGTGGCCTGAATGATTCATACGAAGAAGGAGCAAGCTGTTAAAGTGCTTCTTGAAAGATAATTGCCAAGAATAAAGAGTCTTTGCAAGCTTTGCACAAAGCATTTTAGAAGGGGCTGTTCTGGTAAATACGTATCAGATTGTTAAGAAATATTTTAAAATAATTTCTGAAACCCTAAACCTCTGAATTTATCACAATAGCATTCATGCAGAACTGGTGGGACCAGTGTGATTTGAACTGAAATGTGTTTTTTTCCAGGCTTTAAATTGCAGTAATCTGGTGCAATGGTTGACACTGTGACTGTGACCCAGAAGTACACCTGCAGATTGAAATTTCTGAGGGAGAAAGCGCTAAGGGTGTGGGAGGATGAGAAGTGGATGGCAAATCGGGATCCAAAGTCAGGCTTCACTGCGCTCAGTAATGCCTTGTCAGGGTGACAGGACCCTCGGCTGATAAAGCTATTCCATTTAGGACCAGTGAACCAACCCACCAACTTTTTGACAAACAGAAGTCAAACCTGTCTTTCTGTGGCAATTTTGAAATGAGAATGCACCGCACATCCATTCTTTCTATTTTAAATGCTTTGTTCACTCCTTTCTAACCCAGAAAGATCCCTGCTGAGGTTTCTTTCAGACTACTTTTCCAGCCAGGTTGATTATATTTGAAAAGGAAAGAAAAACCAATGAGAGACCAAGGCATTTACAGAGGGGTCATTCTGGGAACTAACAGGGAAGAATTAATACCCAGAATTAAATCTGATCGTTGCTGATTCTAAGTATGTATACACTGGCATTTAGCTCTAAATTATAGCTTTTATTTTTAGAATTAATAGTTATTAAAGTCTTTGGCCTAATGACTAGAAAGAAGAATCCGTACTGTTTTTGGGAAGATTTATTTATTTTTATTTGAAAGGCAGATTTAAAGATTGGAGAGATCTTCTGTCCGCTGGTTCACTCCCCAAGTGCCACAATGACTGGAGCTGAGCTGATCTGAGGCCAAGAGCCAGGAGCTTCTTCTGGGTCTCCCGTGTGGGTGCAGGGTCCCAAGATGTTGGCCATCCTCGACTGCTTTCCCAGGCCACAAGCAGGCAACTGGAAAGGAAGTGGAATAGCTAGGATACAAACCAGTAGCCATGTAGGATCCCAGCATATGCAAGGCAAGGATTTAGCCACTGAACCGTTGTGCCAGGCCCAGCATTTGTGCTGTTGATTGGAAAAATTCTTTGCTAGAAGATGAATTTTCTCAATTTTAAGGATTGAAGAAATTCTAGTAGTTAAGGTTTTTTTTTTTTTTTAGAAACTTTTTGTGTCAGAACTCAAATAAAACATACTTTTACCCATTACAAGATTAAAATATTTGTATTTTGCCTGAAATTTGTTAACTAACTCCTGACTCTTGTAATTCTGATATCTGATAATTAAATATAAAATTAAAAATAGCAAAAATATTTAATAAACTTAGTTGCAAAATCTTTCAAAATGAGTCCCTGGGGAACCGTAGAAGATGTGCTTGTTTAATTTGTGAAGTATTACTTTAAAGGAGGTTGAAAACTTTGTTACTTACAATTGTTCAGGTTGCATAGCAGGGAGGAATGATGAAAGCCAATGAAAATTAGTTTATGGTTCAAAAGAGTTTCCAATGGGAGTTTGCCCTGAGCATCTAACATTCAGCTCTGGAAAGCTAATGTCAGATAGAGGATAAGTGGAAAACAAAATGGTTTTGCCATTGGCCCTTGTTATCATCGTTATTATTTTTTTTGAGGGAGGGAATCCAAAATCTGTTCCTTGTCCAGTTGGTGTCATGAAGCCAATAATAAATTTAAAGCTAAACAGCAACAGCACTAACTATTCAGTGGCCAAAGAATGGAGAAGTGAGAGCCTGGCCCACTAGTCAGCTTCTCAAGCTGCTGGGCCTAAAGTGTTACAGGAGACAACAGGATGAGGGGGAGGCAAATTCATGGATTTTGCTGGGAAAGGGACAGTGTAATTCTTGGAATAAGGAAACTGCCATCTTTATCATTTTGTGGTACTTTCCAGTGCTTGTCATAATGCTTGTCCATTGTCATGGTGCTGGTGGGAATGATTTATAACACAGAAATGAGGTAATAATGAGGCTTGAGGTCATGCTGGCAGCCACCTTGGATCACATAAATACCCTAAGTTGTCCTGGGAATGAGCTTCTGGCCTTAGCTCATCCTGTTTTCAAAGAGAAATGATGTTGCAGTGGGATAGAAACGTCACGTTGGATTCATTCTGTGTCCTAACATGAAAGTGTTATACACCTGTAATGTATGCTGCCTGTAATAGTTACCAGTATACTTGAGAAGGCTGTTCTCTGTATTTTTTCTTGACTTAGTATGATTCTTTTCTCAAGGATTCATGAATACCCTTTCTATGCTGGCATCTAGGGTGTAAATGATAAACCCGAGGCTACAGACCATTGTTGTTATTTGGAGAGTTTATTGAGCAGATAGGTAAGAAAATGGGAACATCATGAAAGATTGTTGATATCATGGCAGAAATATGCTGTAGGAACTTTACCTATTGATAATTATACAAAGGACTAGACTTGTGCAGAACGGTGGCAAAATTCCAATATAATCATTCTTTGCATCTATAATCTGTCATATGTGTTTAAACCCAAGGTTTATTGTTCTCTATAAATCCATTTTGTGGGCCCGGCGGCGTGGCCTAGCAGCTAAAGTCCTTGCCTTGAACGCGCTGGGATCCCATATGGGCGATGGTTCTAATCCCGGCAGCTTCAATTCCCATTCAGCTCCCTGCTTGTGGCCTGGGAAAGCAGTCGAGGATGCCCCAATGCTTTGGGATCCTGCACCCGTGTGGGAGACCTGGAGGAAGTTCCTGGCTCCTGGCTTTGGATCGGCACAGCACCGACCGTTGTGGTCCCTTGGGGAGTGATTCATCGGATGGAAGATCTTCCTCTATATCTCTCCTCCTCTTTGTATATCTGACTTTCCAATAAAAAATAAAATAAATCTTTAAAAAAAAATCCGTATTGTAACATCTACCCAAAATCAAGTCTTTTTTGGGTAGCCTCTCTGCGCCCTTATCCTTTCACAATACTTTACTGTTATCACCAGTTGTTCTTGATGGACCAACTGCATCAGAATCTTCTGGAGATTTAAGCATAGGCACATTCTTCCACCATCCCACTGTGAAGGGATGCAGCTGAGTTATAGCATCCCATAGTTCTGGGAAGCCTTGCTAGGACAATTGAATCTCTTTTTTTCCTTAAGATTAATGTAATTTTATTGCAAAGTCAGATATACAGAGAGGAGGAGAGAGAGAGAACAAGATTCCAATGATCCACTCCCCAAGTGACCGCAAAGGCTGGTGCTGCACTGATCTGAAGCCAGGAACCAGGAACTTTCTTCTAGGTCTCCCATGTGGTTGCAGGGTCCTAACGCTTTGGGCCATCCTCAACTGCTTTCCCAGGCCACAAACAGGGAGCTGAATGGGAAGTGGAGCTTTCTGGGTTAGGACCATCGCCCATACGGGATCCTGGTGCATTCAAGGCGAGGATTTTAGTTGCTAGACCACCGCGCCAGGCCCACAATTGAATCATTCAACTGCACAGAAACTTTGGGTTCCAGTGGCTCCATGCACCCTGCCCTTCCTGCCTCCTCCTGCATGAACTCCTATGAGGAGTCGACTGGGTGAGTGAGCAGTTGAGCCCGTTGGAATGTGGCAGTTGGGCCCATTGGAATGCGAGGGGCCAGGCCCACTGGTGAGAAGTTATGGCAGTTGGAAGGCAGTTAATTCAGTTAAACTGCTCTTGGTTCTGGAGTGCCTAAAGTCGCCTGACTTCAGCCAGGCAGTGCAGTGGCTCCTGGGGTGTAGCTGCAGCTACTGTCACCAAGCTTGTCCAATAAAGACTCCTCCTTACAACATTATACTTGTGTTGGGTGTGATGTCTCTTGCTCTCTGCAATAGTTAGCAAAGGGTATGACATTTCCCAACCAGCAAGCACAGGCACTCATGCATATTAACAATTTTGAAATTTTGTGGGCCCAGCGGCGTGGCTTAGTGGTTAAAGTCCTCACCTTGAACGCCCCGGGATCCCATATGGGCGCCGGTTCTAATCCCGGCAGCTCCACTTCCCATCCAGCTCCCTGCTTGTGGCCTGGGAAAGCAGTTGAGGACGCCCCAATGCTTTGGAATCCTGCACCCACATGGGAGACCCAGAAGAGGTTCCTGGTTCCTGGCTTTGGACTGGCACAGCATCGGCCGTTGTGGCTCACTTGGGGAGTGAATCATCGGACGGAAGATCTTCCTCTCTATCTCTCCTCTCTGTGTATCTGACTTTGTAATAAAAATAAATAAATCTTACAAATCAATGATACATAAAAAAAATTTTTGTTAAAGCAACTCTAGCTGGAAAAGAGTGGCATAAAACTAAGATTTATTATGAGGCCATTTCTCATTCAATCTCAAGGAGCACTGAAGCCCATCAGTGTTAGTATAAAACAGCAACTTAATTTTGCAAAATACACCCTAGGAAACTGTTAGACTAGAACTCTGATTAACAGTAGTTATCCCAGCACTGGACCTTTTGAGCGAGTAGTTATAAGATTAACAGAATAGGGCCCAGCGGCGTGGCCTAGCGGCTAAAGTCCTTGCCTTGAAAGCCCCGGGATCCCATATGGGCGCCGGTTCTAATCCCGGCAGCTCCACTTCCCATCCAGCTCCCTGCTTGTGGCCTGGGAAAGCAGTCAAGGACGGCCCAAAGCTTTGGGACCCTGCACCCGCGTGGGAGACCCGGAAGAGGTTCCAGGTTCCCGGCTTCGGATTGGCGCGCACCGGCCCGTTGCGGCTCACTTGGGGAGTGAATCATCGGACGAAAGATCTTCCTCTCTGTCTCCCCTCCTCTCTGTATATCTGACTTTGTAATAAAATGAATAAATCTTTAAAAAAAGAAAAGATGAACAGAATAGACAGACACCAAGACAGACAAGTGGCTGCTACATTTCACAATTCAGAAACTTGATGGGAACACAACCTGGTAGGAACCCAAACCTGGTAGGAACCCAAACATCATAGGCAGTAATGCTGTCTCGCGGGGACCCTAACTCAAGAAACTGTGTTGTGTCCAGCCTTCTTAGAGTCCCAGATGAGTACTTAAGATAGAAACAGATGGTGAGAAGCTTACTGGTAAATTCACCCGTGATCAGTCATCCAGACAACTCCTCTAGCAGGTCAGGGTGAATCCCATGGGCCAGGAAGCCAGAATCAGCTGCTGGGACTGTGTTAGGTCTTCACAGTGACCTTCCCAGGCTGCCAAACACAAGTGTAGGATTGTAAGGAGGAGTCTTTATTGGACAAGCTTGGTGACAGTAGCTGCAGTTACACCCCAGGAGCCACTGCACTGCCTGGCTGAAGTCAGGCGACTTTAGGCACTCCAGAACCAAGAGCAGTTTAACTGAATTAACTGCCTTCCAACTGCCATAACTTCTCACCAGTGGGCCTGGCCCCTCGCATTCCAATGGGCCCAACTGCCACATTCCAACGGGCTCAACTGCCCACTCACCCAGTCGATTCCTCATAGGAGTTCATGCAGGAGGAGGCAGGAAGGGCAGGGTGCATGGAGCCACTGGAACCCAAAGTTTCTGTGCAGTTGAATGATTCAGTTATCCTAGCAAACCTCCCAGTGCTAATGATATGGTTTAGGCAGGCAGTTAGTTTACGATCACAAATTCGGAAGCCACATTTCCCCTACCTGCGTAATATTTTTCGTCCACCCATGCATACCCATCATTACCTGGGACTTAAGCGAGGGACAGACCCCACTGTGGTTGGTCATTCCCCTCTAAGGCCCTGCCTATGAAAGCCTGTGTGAAGAGGGATTTGTTGTATCAATCTCTCTCCCTTATCCCTTTTTACTTTTTGTTACATTGTTAATTTCTGTATCTCTGAATAAACTTTAGCATTCGTTTATGTCTTGTGGGTGCCTATGTTTAAAATGCCTTTTAAGTAAAACGCAAGAACCTAACAAAATACTAAACCACAATACTATTGAGTGCTATCATCCGGCTGCACCCCGACATACAACAATCCTATGGGACCAGAAATCCCGTTGCCTTCTCAGTAGGACACATTAACAGGAAGCTGCAATAAGAAATAGATCTAAAACTTAAACTCAGGCATTGTGATAAAGGATAAAATCACTGTGGCAAGCACCCATCAGTACAACTTATGCATCTTACAATGTTTATACCTTTTGACCAATATCTCCCTTTTTTTCTCATGCCATTACAATTCTTAAATAGTCACAAACGTAGGAGACACAGTCATTCACTGTATAACAATGTTTTGGTCACTGACTGTACGCCTGTGGAGTGGAGGCTTCATAAGATTCTAATTCTAATAATGAATTGCCTACAGAATTCATTATAGTAATACTCTGCTGTTTGTAGCCTGGGGAAGGTAGGCTGTATCACATGGCCTAGATTCTTACTATTTGTGTACCAGTGTACTCTGTGATGTTCACACAGTGATGATAATGACTAAGATGCATTTCTCATACTGCATCCTCAACCACAAATGACCCATGACTGTCCTTAAATATTTATCATTTATTTTTTTTCACTTGAAAGGAGCAGAGAGAAAAGAAAGGAGAGAGAATGAGCAAGTGCTTCTGTTTGCTGATTCACTGCCCAAATGCCTGGAAGAGCCACGGCAGGACCAAGCTGGAGCCAGGAGCAAACTCAATCCAGGTCTCCTACATGGGTGGGAGGAACCTAACTACTTGAGCTGTCACCTCCTGCCCCTCAGAATGCAGAGCAGCAGAATGCTGGATCAGAAACCAAAGAACCAGGTCTCAGGGCAGGCACCAACTACATTTAGCTCTGTGCATGTGAAGGTGGTGGTGGTGGTGGTGGGATGAAGTTTGATTTATTCTAATAGAAATATTTTCCGAGCGTACTGAGTTTCTTTTTGTCTTACTTATCCTTGAGGTATGGATGCTCCACATTCAGTAACCTAGTTTGTGGATGTAGGACTAGTACAAGATCATGCCTATTTGAAGCATCTGCTGCTTTAGCCACAATTAATCAGAATGCACGTTTATATGAAAACATGAGCCACATTTTGTGGGGGAATAGTTAGGACTTTAGGAAATATAAGATACTTTTTTTTTTAAAGTAAATATTTTTCCTTACATGTTACTTTTTTTTTTCTTGAGGCTTTGATCAAATGTCATGTAGAAGCCCAAAAGTTGGGACAGTGCTATGGCATAACAAACTAAGCCTGTGCCTGCAGCACCAGCATCACATATGGACACTGGTTCAAGTCCCCACAGTTCCACTTCTGATGCAGCTCCCTGTTAATGGCCTAGGCAAAGTAGTGAAAGATGGCCCAACTGTTCAGATTCATCTGGTGAGTGAACCCTGTCTCTCTCTATAACTGACTTGCAAACAAATAAATAAATACATCTTTAAGGAAAAATAAAACAGCTAGAACATGGGTATGTATGACTTATGGGCTAGGTCTCATATTTTAAAATAGATTGACAAAGAATAAGAAGGTAGATTTGGAGCTGTGTCCCAAATTCAACTTATCATTAAAAAGCATGTTCTTTAAATATGGAAGAATTGGGCCTGGCACAGTAGCCTAGGGGCTAAAGTCCTTGCCTTGCATGCACCAGAATCCCATCTGGGTGCTGGTTCTTATCCCCGTGGCCCTGCTTCCCATCCAGCTCCCTGTTTGTGGCCTGGGAAAGCCGTCGAGGATGGCCCAAAGCCTTTGGGATCCTGCACCAAATGGGACACTCAGAAGAAGCTCCTGGCTTCTGGCTTTGGATCAGCTCAGCTCCAGCTGTTGTGGTCACTTGGGGAGTGAATCATTGGACGGAGGATCTTCCTCTCTGTCTCTCCTCTCCTTTATATATCTGACATTCCAATAAAAATCTTTATTTATAAATTAATAAATAAAGAAGGAAAGAAGGAAGGATAGAAGGAAAGAAGGAAGATTTGGGGCCCATACAATAGCCCAACTAGATAATCATCTGTTTCTTTTTCTTTTTTTAAAGATTTATTCATTTTATTACAGCCAGATATACACAGAGGAGGAGAGACAGAGAGGAAGATCTTCCGTCTGATGATTCACTCCCCAAGTGAGCCGCAATGGGCCGGTGCGCGCCGATCTGAAGCCGGGAACCTGGAACCTCTTCCGGGTCTCCCAAGAGGGTGCAGTGTCCCAAAGCATTGGGGCATCCTCGACTGCTTTCCCAGGCCACAAGCAGGGAGCTGGATGGGAAGTGGAGCTGCCGGGATTAGAACCGGCGCCCATATGGGATCCCGGGGCTTTCAAGGCGAGGACTTTAGCCACTAGGCCACGCTGCCGGGCCCTAATCATCTGTTTCTAAGTGCTTGGATCCCATATGGACACTGGTTCATACGTTGGCTATTGCACTTCCAGTACAGCTCCCTACTTCTGGTCTGGGAAAGCAGTGGAGGATGGCCCAAAGCCTGCACCCACATGAAAGATCTGGAACAAGCTCTAGGCTCAGCTCCAAGCATTGTGGCCTTTGGGGAATGAACCAGCAGTTGGAAGATCTTTTTTCTCTGTCTTGGCTTCTCTCTGCAAATCTGCCTGTCTGATAAAAATGAATCTTGAAAAAAGGGGGGGGGGGCTGGTGCCGTGGCCTGATGGCTAAAGTCCTCACTTTGAACGTGCCAGAATCCCATACAGGCATCTATTCTAATCTTGGCAGCCCCACTTCCCTTTCAGTTCCCTGCGTTTGTGGCCTGGGAAAGCAGCTGAGGACAGCCCAAAGCCTTGGGACCCTGCACCTATGTCAAGACCTGGAGGAATCTCCTGGCTCCTGGCTTTGGATTGGCGCAGCACTGGCTGTTGCAGTCACTTGGGGAGTGAATCATCGGACAGCCAGTGCTGCACCACTCCGAAGCCAGGAGGCAAGAACTCCTCCTGTCTGTATATCTGACTTTGCGGTTTGGGCCTTGGGATTCGGGGGCAAGTGCCGCTCCTCACAGTGTGGCGGCTGTGGGGGGTGCCCCTGCCGGGTCGGACCCAATGCTGGGGGCTCACGCCAAAGACACTGCCAAAAGGCAGTGAACGAGTCCTCGGCCTCCTCCAGGGCGGCCAGTGCACCATGTGGTGCCGGGCTCTGCCTGCTGGCCGCCCGGCCAGGGAGCTCTGGGGTATTGGTTGTCTGAATCGCTGCTTAGGTAGCTAGTTGAGTCAAGGACACCAAGTCACACTGTCTAAGGCAGAGGCCAGGACAAGTGAGGGACTGAGATAAGCTGAGTCAGAGCAACCACTGGCAGGCGCATGATCTACAGCTAGGAACAGGCCCAGCTGGGGAGGCATGGGGACACCTTAACTGGGTTGAGGTTCCCACCAAGGGTTGCATGTGCTGGAATGGGGGCTGCATTCTATCTAGGAAACAGTTGTAGCCACCCGAGGCACTAGTGTGGGCTGGGATTGGATGCACCAGGACAGTTCAGATCCTAACACCATCTGGTGTCATGAAGAACCAGAGGGTAGATGTGGGACTGATTAGGCTGGGTCTCAATCCCCTCTTGAGGCATGCGTGAGCTGTATGTGGGTATGGACGAGCTATGGCCGGGCTGAAACATCCAACAACAAGAACCAGAATGGGGTGAAAGCCAGCCAGGAAAAGCCACTGTTCCTGCTATCACAGGAGGTGAACCGGGTAGGGTTGGCTCAAGGACCCCCTGGCATGCGCAAAATCTGCCATTGGGAGGGGTTCTGATGGAGGAGCCTGGGCAACTCCTCTGGCAGGACACAGTCCCTGCAGGTAAGCGCAAGAAGCATGATAGGAAACAGCCCAGAATAGGCCATGGAAAGTTTCCCACTGGCACACATTCAGCATGGATCAGGAGCAGACCAGGCTGAATCAGTTCATGTCACCCACTGGCAAATCCGATCACCAGAACAGAGTGTGGGATGAGCTGGGTTTGGTCGCGACAAAACAAGTACACATTATGGAATGCCAGGGCGTGGTTGCCTGTACTGGATATGAATGCAGCATCCAACCAGCACATGTGAGATCCAGGAAGGGAGGGGCAGAACCGGCAGGGGGATTAAGGGGCTGGTCCCCTCGCTGGACAGCTACTCCCACTGGAGAGCGTGGGCTGGGATAGAGACAGACACGACTAAGCAAGGCTACATCACCTGTGCGCTGCATGTGGATTAGACCAGGGAAAAGCCAGGCTGGGCTGATTATTCCTGCTGGTGCAAGCATAAATTAGAGTGGGTGAGGGATGGTTGGGCAAAGCCGCAGAAGCTGGCACTGGGGACTAATTCTGTCGAGTCAAATCACAGAACCACCTAAAGAGTGCATAAACCGGGACTGAGAGAAACCTGGGAGGGAAAAAGTGGGTTCCCCCTTCTTGGGTCACTATTCCCGTGGGAGGGCATGAAAACTAGGATGGGAGCTGGGATGGCTAGATAGAGAGGCACTCAACAACACCCGTGAGGGCTGGATGGTTGAGTTGGTTAGACAGAACTAAGCTTTAATACCCATTGACAAGTACAAGAGCCAAATGGGATGGGGGACAGACTGGTCTTCTGCTACACATACTGGCAAACCAGGGTAGGGGGCGGGCCTGGTGGGGGCTATTGTGGGTCGCCCCAACTAGGCTGCAGCTCCCACTGGTTAGTGTGAGGGCCGAACCAGACTGGACTGCAACACCCATTGGTTCCAGTGCAACTCGGGACCGAAAACAGAACCAACCCAGCAATTGAAACTACCAGCTGATCGGGGTGATGGACTGTGCCGGGCCCTGTGCTTGCTAGAACATACAAGAAACTAGTCTGGGAATACCTCAAAGTTTCTTTGGAGATCTCCCCAATCGAACTGCTGGACTCAGAACTCTAATCAAGAAAAGACAGAAGACAGAGCAGATCAATCATTCATCTCAGCTATATGTTGGCAGCGAAATATGGGGCAAACGGAGACTTTATAACGGACCATATCAATCAGTGGACGACCTCATCGAGCGAAACTGGCAGCGGTTCATAACCGGAGAACTATTAACACCACTCGAGCACATATCTCAGAGCATGCCCCACATCCGGGACTCGGGGTGGGCGGGAAACCGGGTGGGGCTTCTCCCTCAATATCCCCCTTTACCTCAGATACATGATGGAAACAATATGGACATAATAGTATTACCCACTTCCCTATCCCCCTGAACCTTTTTTTTTTCTTTTTCTTTCTTTAACTGTAATTAACTGTGTAAAGATTGTCAACAACAATACAATAAAATAGATTAAAAAAAATATCTGACTTTGCAAAACAAACAAACAAGCAAACAAACAAAAAAGTACAGTGGTGAGGGGAAAGATAAAAATCATTGAGAAATAGTTCCTTTGACCATGTTTGAATTAAAAAATGGAATATTTATATAGATTATTGATTGAAGAAGATTGATCTGATAATCTCATATTAGCTGACATGGGAAAACAGATTTTAGGATGGAGAATCTGATTATGGAGTAGTGTTTAGCTCATATGTGGACTTCTAAATTTTTTTTTTTTTAAAAATGTATTTATCTGAAAGGTACAGTTACAAAGAGAGTGGAGAGACAAAGATCTTCAGTTCACTGGTTTCCTCCCTAAATGGCCACAATAACTAGGATTGGGTAGGTTAAAACCAGGAGCCAGGAGCTTCTTCTGTTTCTCTCACATGGGTGTAGGAGCCCAAGCACTTGGGCCATCTTCTGCTGCTTTCCTAGGCACATAAGCAGGAAGCTGGATCAGAAGTAGAGCAGCCAGAACTCAAACCAGTGCCCATATGGGATGCTGATGTCTCAGGAGGTGGCTTTACCCACTGTGCCACAATGTTGGCCCCTGCATGTGGACTTTGCTTCTCTGCTAATTACTCATACAAGCCCTCTAACCTTTTGGTGGATCAGTTAGAATATGAAAACAAGGAGAAATAAGAAAAACTAACTTAGATTTGTCATAGGAAAAAAAATTCAATGGATTATTTATGTAGAAGACAGAGTTTATATATATATATACACACACAGAAAAATCTCACATCCAGGCCTGGTGTAAAGGCTCAATGACTGAATCCTTGCTTTGCACACATCAGGATCTCATATGGGTGCCTGTTTGTGTCCTGGCTGTTCCACTTCCCATCTAGCTTCCTGCTTGTGGGCTGGGAAAGCAGGCTCAAAGTCTAGGGACCCTGTACCCATGTGAGAGATCTGGAAGAAGCTCCTGGCTTCTGGTTTTGGATTGGCTCATCTCAGCCATTGCGGCCACTGGAGGAGTTAATGTGGTGGATGGAAGATCTTTCTCTTTGTCTTTCCTTCTTTTTATAAATCTACATTTCCAGTAAAAATAAACAAAAATAAACAAATAAATATATTTTAAAATCTCCATCCACTGGCTCATCCCTAAATGGCTGCAGGCCAGATTAAAATCAGGAGCCTGGAACTCCATCCAGGTGTCTCACATGGTGGCAACTTTCTGGGTCGTCTCCTGCCTTCCCAGGTCCATTGACGGAAAACTGGGTCAGAAGTGGAGCAGCTTGGACTTGAACTGGTGTTCATGTTGGATATCACAGGTGGCACCCTAACATGCTGTGCCATAAATGTTTCGCTCCAGGAAAAATATTCTTTGTTTAAATGAATAAAAACATGCTTAGATGCCAATAGTGATAAGGTTTGTTGCTTAAAACTTGACAAGATATCTCCAAAGTTTAAAAAAAAAAAACCTTGAAAACAAAAACCTCCATCTTCTGGCTCTTTATTTATTTATTTATTTATTTATGCAAGCAGTGCTTTTACTGACAGACTAGAGCCACAGTGGACAGTTTCACAGGATGGAAATAGACAGTCTCAGACAGTGGAGCGCACAGACGCAGCAGACAGGTTAATCCCCTTCACTCTCTTTCTCTCTCTTAGCACTGTCTGCTCCGACCTCCCTTTAATCCTTCTCTAGGGCATCCAGCCGTATCCTTTGGTCTCTGAAAACTCTCCCTCCTCCATCCCCTCACCTACGTATCAGTGATCAAAGGCATGCTTGGCATACATCAGGTCAAGCTTGTGGTCCAGGCAAACACAGGCCTCAGCAACGGCTGTGATTTTGCTCAGCATGCACACAGCTATCTGAACCCGGCCAGGTCTTGGCAGGCACCACAGAGGGAGGCTGGTAATTAAAGCACACCTTGAAACCAGTGCAGTACCAGTCCACAAATTGGATGGCGTGCTTTGTCTTGATAGTAGCAGTGGTGACCTTGACATCTTATGTTATCACAGTACAACAGGAAGCAAGCCATGGTGAGGGTCTCGTTTCCCCAACTATTTGGCTGTGATGGAGGACACAATTTGGCCTTTAACCTGTTCAGGTTAGTGCAGGTTGGATGCTTGATATCAAGGTTTCAACTCCAGGGTGGTGTAGGTGGAATTTTAGGATTGTACAACTGGAAACCTGAGTAGCTTTTTAACTGAAAAACTCCAACAATTTTTTTTGCTTATTTTCATCTAACTGAAAGGCAAAGAGAGAGAGAGAGAGAGAGAGAGAGAGAGAGAGAGAGAGAGAATGAGAATGAGAAAGGTATGTGTGAGAGAGATCTCTTACATCTTTGGATTTACTACCCAAGTGCCTACAACCACTATGGCCAAATGGCTGGGCTGAAGCCAGGAGCCAGGAACTCGATCTGGGTCTCCCATATGGATGGCAAGTGCCCATGAGCTCTTGTCTGTTGTTTCCCAGGATGCATCACAGGAAGCTGGATAGGAATATGGAGCAGCTCTCTATTCTGACAGTGAAAATATAGATCATTCTATCTTTCACAAATAAGTGTTTTTGGAGCAAAAATTTAAAGAACAAATGAAGGAGAATGAAGTATGCTTCTAGAAAGAAGAAAAGAAGTAACCGGGGCTCGGCAGCATGGCCTAGTGGCTAAGGTCCTCGCCTTGATCCCATATGGCCGCTGGTTCTAATCCCGGCAGCTCCACTTCCTCATATCTCTCCTCCTCTCAGTATATCTGACTTTGTAATAAAAAAAAAAAAAAAATAGAATAAAAAAAAAAGAAAAGAAGTAACCTAAAAACTAGGCATTTCATATTGCTGCAGGGAAGACTCGTTGGCAACCGAGAGTTTTTAAAGATTTATCTTATTTTAATTGGAAAGGTGGATTTATGGAGAGAGAGAGAGAGAGGGAGAGACACACAGCGAGATCTTCTGCCTGCTGGTTCACTCCCCAAATTGCCACAACAGCCAGAGCTGAGCCAGTCTGAAGCCAGGGGCTTCTTCCAGGTCTCCCACATGGGTGCAGGGTCCCTAGGCTTTGGGCCGTCCTCTACTGCCTTTCCAGGCCACAAGCAGGAAGCTGGATGGGAAGTGGAGCAGCTGGGATATGAACTGGCACATGGGATAATGGTGCGTTAGGCGGAGGCTTAGTGTGCTATGCCATCACACCAGCCTTGGGCAACAGTGATTTTACATTTCCACTTATGTGAGTTTAGGTTGCTCATGCAAATCGTTTCACTAACGGATGAAACTATGCTCTTGCAGGCAGAGGTGATTAAAAGGCAGCTGTGCCTTCTCTGTCCTCCTGTGGTGGCTTGCTCTGGAAGCCAAATGTGGGAGGTGACTGTTACAAGATGAAAAGAGCCCGTGTCCTCAGATGACCAGAACCCGCTGATCACTTCCAGGGGATTTATGTAAGAAAACTTCCATTGTGATAAACTGTGATGCTAGCATAATTTTGAATTTAACTTTATTTGCTTGAAAGGCTAAATAACTGAAAGAGGGAGAGAGAGAGAGAGACCACAACAGTCAGGGCTGGGCCAAGCTGAAAGCAGGAGCCAGGAACCCCATCTGGGTCTCCTGTGTAGGTGGCAGAGACCCCAGTACCTGGGCCATGATCTGCTTTCCGGGAACCTAGATCAGAAGCAGAGGTGGCACTTAACCAAAGGCATTCTGATATGGGATGTGGATGTTCTACACAGTGGCTTGACCTGCTGTGTCGTAATGCTTGTTGCCAATTTGGGAATTTAGTCAACATTGTCAGGTTACTTGTGGGGTAGCTTCTTTAATGACTGAGGGAGATGTGTTGGAGAAGTAACTTCCCCTAGAATTTGAACAGGTAGTTTAATTTAGATCTAACTGGAAGCTAGTGAGGCTTCCTGTATAACACCTTGCATCTTAAATAAAGCATTTCTCTTAAAAGATAAATCTTGGGGCCGGCACCATGACATGCTCTTAAGTCTGCCCGTGGTGCCCACATCCCGTATAGACTCCGGTTCAAGTCCCAGCTGCCCCACTTCTGATTCAGCTCCCTGTTAATGGCCTGGGTAAGCAGTAGGAGTAATTCAAGGGCTTGAGCTCATGCATCCATGCAGGAGACCTGGAGGTAGTTACAGGCTCCTGGTTCCTGGCTTAGGATGGGTTCAACTCCAGCTGCAGCAGCCATTTGGGGAAAGAACAAATAGATAGAAGACCTCTCTCCCTCTGTCTTTCCTTCTTTCTCTGTTGTAACTCTGCCTTTAGAATTAAAAATAAATACCTAAAAAATATAATAAACTATATTAAAACAAAAGGTAAATTCCAACATTTCAGATTACAGAGTTCAATTTGTACTATAATATTTTGTATGAAAAAGAAAGTAACCAGGTATTCCAGTGCCTGCAAGGGGAGAATTATCTAGTTGAGCCATTGCATCAAGCCCGATTTATTATACTTACTGAAAGGCAGAGTTATGGAGAGAGGGAGACAGGGAGAGCAAGTGCGAGAGAGCTTTCATCTGCTGATTCACTCCCAAATGGCCACAACTGCTGGGACTGGGCAAGGCCGAAGCCCGGTGCCTGGAATTCCATCCTGGATTTCCATGTGGATGGCATGGGTCTATGCATTTGGACCATCTACTGCTTTCCCAAACATATTAGTGGGGAGCTGGATTGGAAATGGAGTAGCTGGGATTCTAGTGATACCTATATGGCTGCTGGCATCGCAGGCGATTTAACCTGCTGCATCACAAACTTGGCCCCTAGTTAAATACTTACTTTTTTTAAAAAAATCATTCATTTATTTGAAAGACTTAGTTTTACAGAAAGAGGGGGGAGAGAAGGAGAGGGAGGGAGGGAGAGAGAGAGAGAGAGAGAGAGATCTTTCATCTGCTGGTTCACTCCCTAAATGGCTGTAGCAGCTGGGGCTGGGCCAGGCTGAAGTCAGGAGCGTTAAAAATTCACTAGAATTGGGCCCGGCGGCGTGGCCTAGAGGCTAAAGTCCTCGCCTTGAATGCACCAGGATCCCATATGAGATGGTTCTAATCCCGGCAGCTCCACTTCCCATCCAGTTCCCTGCTTATGTCCTGTGCGCTCACCTGGGGAGTGAATCATCTTCCTGGTACCCGGCTTTGGATCAGCGCAGCACAGGCCGTTGAGCTCACTTGGGGAGTGAATCATCAGACGGAAGATCTTCCTCTCTGTCTCTCCTCCTCTCTGTATATCTGACTTTGTAATAAAAATAAATAAATCTTAAAAAAAAATTCATTAGAATGTTTCATGTGGGTGGCAGGGTACAGGTACTCAGGCCATTTTCTGATGTTTTCCCAATTGCATTAGCATGGAGCTGGATTGGAAGTAGAAGAGGTGGGACTGCAACCAGCACTCATATGGTATGCTGGCTTCATAGTTGGCAGCTGTACCTTGCTACACCGCAATGCCCGTCCCTAGACTTTTTTTTTTTTTAAAACAAGCTACCTCTCCAGAGATAGGTGAAATTCTTAGATTTGTCATTTTGATTGTTCTGTTGCAGAGTTTTGTGGGAAGAGTATTAAGATTTAATTATGTAAGGTTGTGGTACCTATTAATGGGGCCTTCATTAATGACTGTATTCAAGGTTTCACCCTCACTGTGATTTGCTCCAAATATCATTCAGGAATCTAACAGGCATCATTCGACACTTTTCTCTCTGATTTTAAACTTGGAGAAGCATCTTGTGAAAAGCTGCTCTGAGGTTAAGCAGATCAGAAGTTGTAAAAGTAGGAACTAGCATTGAGTTTGGCCACTGTTTGCAATGTTGGCATCCTGGTTCATGTCCTGGCCACTCTGCTTCTGATCCAGCTCTCCACCCATGCACCTGGGAAAGCAGCAGATAATGATCCAAAAGCTTGGGCCCCTTCTGCCCATATGGGAGACATGGATGGAGGCCCCTGGTTCAAGCCATTGAGGTGCCATATGGGGAGTGAACCAGTGGATGGAAGATCTTTCTTTTTGTCTTTCCCTCTCTCTGTCACACTGCCTTTCAAATACATGCATACATAAAATCTTTAAATAACAAATACAGAATCAGACTAGAAATTTATTATTTTTCTGGTTTGTTTGGAGACTTCCATAGTTATGAAACTGGCCAAGAGTGAAGGGAGAGGAGAACATGATAAACTTGATATCACTTGCTGGGCTGGTGTTATAGCTAAAGGGTGAAGCTGCCACCTGTGTTGCTGGTATCCCATATAGGTACCAATCTGAGTTGTGACTGTGCCACTTCTGATCCACCTCTCTCATAATGTAGCCAGGAAAGCATGGAGGATGGCCCAAGTGCTTGGGCCTCTGCATGAAGCAGTTCTTAGTTCCTGGCTTTGACCTGGTCCAGCACCAGCCTATTGTGGCCATGTAGGGAGTGAACCTGTGGATGAAAGGTCTCTCTCTCTTTCATTCTCTATAACTCTGTTAAATAAATAAAATGAATTAAAAAAAGAAAACCTTAACTTATCATCTATAGTGATTCTGTTGACACAGCTTCATGTTCTATAAGTCTTTTGACTGTGACTATATGACTAGCACTATATTTATAATTAGTCATCTTTTGATTTTTACAGAAAGAGAAAGTTCTTGTTGGGTTTTGCCTGTATCCTACCCTCCAATCCTATCTGGAAATTCTAGAATCACTGCACCCTAACTGTGGTCTGAAACTTATTCTTTAAAAGCAAAAGCTCTATATTCTGAGCTGATCTCTTCCCTCTAGTGATTTATAATACTTTTCAGGAAAACTTACCTTCCTACATAATGTCAGCTAGTGTGGTGAACTGCTGGCTACAGTTTGTGTCATGAGAACTTATTTATAAGGATGCTGGCACTGTGACAACTAAATGACAGGTCCTGTGAATTGTCAAAGATAGGACTGACATTTAAGATCAGGCGGTCTTGGGCTGGTGCAATGGCTCAACGGGCTAATACTTTGTTTGCAGTGCTGGCATCCCATATAGGTGTTATGTTAGTCCTGGCTGTTCCACTTCTAAATCCAACTCTCTGTTTATAGCTTGGGACAGTTGCAGGAGGATGGCTGAAGTACTTGGGTCTTGGTACCGTTGTGGGAGACCCAGCAGGAGCTCTTGGACTTAGGATTGGTTCAGCTCCAGCCATTGCAGCCATTTGGGAAATGAACAGCTATTTGTCTTTCCTTCTCTCCGTAAATCTGCCTTTCAAATAATAATAATAATAATAATAAATCTTAAAAAGAAAAAGGATCAGGCAGTCTTGACATAAGTCTGTTCTGTTATTGAACGATAAGTGCTAGGCCCAGTGCAATGGTCTGATTGCCTAATCCTTTGCCTTCAAGTACCAGGATCCCAGATGGGTGCCATTTCGTGTCCCAGCTGCTACACTTCCCTTCCAGATCCCTGCTTATGGCCTGGGAAGGCAGTCAAGGATGGCCCAAAGCCTTGGGACCCTGTATTCATGTGGGAGACCCAGAGGAGGTTTCTGGCTCCTGGCTTCAGATTGGCTCAGCTCTGGCCATTGTAACAACTTAGGGAGTGAACCAGCAGATGGAAGATCTTTCTCTCTGTCACTCCATCGCTCCGTAAATCTGACTTTACAATTAAAAAAAAATAAAAAGGACTACATTGCAGGGGTGTAGGGGTGGGGCTGGTGTGATGGCTCAATTGGTTAATCTACTGCTTGTGAGTGCCAACATCCCATAAAGGCACTGGTTTGTGTCCTGGCTGCTCCACTTCTGATCCAGCTTTCTGCTTATGATCTGGGAAAGCAGTGGAGGATGGCTCAAGGCCTTGGGGTCCTGCACTTGCATGGTTCACTTCGATGGAGTTCCTGGCTCCTGGCTTTGGATCAGCTCAGCTCTGGACATTATGACCATTTGTGGAGTGAATCAGCAGATGGAACATCTTTTTCTGTGTCTCCTTCTCTCTGTAAATCTGCTTTTCCAATAAAAAAATAAACTTTTAAAATAGAAGGATCATATTTCAGGGGTCTGAAGTGGTTCCCGGGGACATTGATGGTGGTTGATGGCATTGATCTGCGGGCAGGTGATATCAAGGGGGGGTGGGTCTCATTGTTTATCTTTCCCAAAGAATTGGAAATGGCTTCAATCCTTGTAATTTTTTTTAAGATCTATTTATTTTTATTACAAAGTCAGGTGTACAGAGATGAGGAGAGACAGAGAGGAAGATTTTCCGTCCGATGATTCACTCCCCAAGTGAGCACAATGGCCAGTGCTGTGCTGATCCAAAGCCGGGAACCAGGAACCTCCTCCGGGTCTCCCACGTTGGTGCAGAGTCCCAAGACTTTGGGTTGTCCTCGACTGCTTTCCCAGGCCACAAGCAGGGAGCTGGATGGGAAGTGGGGCTGCCGGTATTAGAACTGATGCCCATATGGGATCCCAGGGCATTCAAGGCGAGGACCTTAGCCGCTAGGCCACGCCACCGGGCCCAATCCTTGTAATTTCTGAAGTGACTGCTGCTGGAGCATCATAAGCAGCAGAACAAGAGTGCAGATGGTGAACAGGAGCTGTTGGAGACCTTCATGTAGACTTTGACTGACACGGCTTGTATTAGTCATTTTGAAAATAGAGGGACCATGACTAGCATCCATAGCTTGCTGCTCCAAAAAATGCTTTTGGAACTTGGAGTTGGCATGTTTTGGCCAACCTTGATCCAGAGTTTGCCAAAGGAGTCTGAGGAAGTCCCTGATCCCAGGCCTGAAGGGGAGATTGGAAGATGAGGAGCTGCAGCAAATTCTTGATGATGCCTAGACAAAGCACAACTTTCGGTATGACTCCCCAGACTTCTCAGCTGCTAGAGGGAATCATGCGGCCAGCACAGCACCACACTCCCTTGACCTGGGGTCACTTAGCACAGAAAAGCCACTGCACTTATGCTGGAATGTACAGCTCAGCTTGTTGTCAGTTTAGGAAGCAGTGGGAATGGGACTCTTAGACCAGGATGAGCATATAATCTTGGGGTGGTGTTCAAGTGGCTCTCTGTGGCTTTCTGAGACAGGAAAGGGGTAGGGTAGGGCGTAAGCTGTCAGCTGCTTCATGCTGTGGTTTTGAGTTCCCATGTCATCTTTTTATTCCTTATGCAGCATATTTTAATTTAAATGTGTTGATAGCTTTTGGAAGCAGACCAGGACACAGGAAACTTACATAGTCTTAGCTAGATGCAAAACAAAGAATTAAACTAGACAGATGTTATTTGAAATATTTTAGAAAGGGCCAGAGCGTTACTGGCTGTGAACCAGGGGCAGGGAAAAACACCATGGGAAGCCCTGAGACCTAGGAAGACCATGCTAAGTGCTGTGGGGCCCTTGGCTTTGAGGGACACAGACACCAGCAGTTCCTTCTTGACCTGTTTTGCAGAGGGATTTGGAGGAAGTGGTTCTGAAGCCCTCCTTTTGTCACTCCCAAATTAAGATACTTGCTATTATAGGCTGGACTTGAAGGTCTGAGGACTGGGAAGTTGGCTATCGGCATCCTGTCCAAACTTCCAGTTTTGCCCTTTAAAAAAATAAATAGTGCCCAGCGTGGGCCGAGTGGCTAAAGCCCTTGCCTTGCATGTGCCAGGATCCCATATGGAAATTGGTTCATGCCCCCGCTGCTCTGCTTCCCTTCCACCCTCCCAACACCCTGCTTGTGGCTTGGGAAAACAGTCAAGGATGGCCCAAAGCTTTGAACCCTGGACCCATGTGAGAGACCTAGAAGAAGCTTCTGGCTCCTGGCTTTGAATCTTTCTCTTTGTCTTTCCTTCTCTGTAAATCTGACCTTCCAGTAAAAATAAATAAATCTTAAAAAAGAATAGATCCACTTTCTTAAAAAGTTTAATTTGGTGCAAAAATATTTTGCAATGCATGCATATAAGGATTCTTCAGAAAGTTCATGAATATGTATGTTAGGAAAACACCACACAGATTTGAAATATCTTGAGGGACAGGTGTTTGGTACCATGGAAGTCTGCATCCTACATCAGAGTGCTTGGTTCCAGTCCCAGCTCCATCCACTCCAGCTTTCAGGATGCTAATGTGCATCCCGAGAGAGGCATTTGAAGGCTGTCACTCACATGAGAGACCTGGGTTGAGTTCAGGATCCTGGTTTGTACTGGCCCAGCTCTGCCTGCTGCAGGCTTAGGGAGTAGCCAAAAGATAGAAATTCGTTATTTGTTTTTCTCATTGCCTCTCAAATAAAGTGAAAATTAATAAAAAATTTTGAACCAAAATAAACTTATCTGTTAATCCTATTTTTCTATAAATTAAAAAGTAAAGATTTGTTATGTATTTGAAAGGCAGAGTTCCAGAGATAGAGAAGAAGAGATAGAGAGCTTCCATCTGCTGGTTCACTCCCCAGATGGACTGCAATGGCTGTGACTGGGCTGGGCCAAAGCCAGGAGCTTCATCCGAGTCTCATAGGTAGGTTTAGGACCCCAAGTATTTGGACCATGTTCTGCTGCTTTCCCGGATGCATTAGCAGGAAGCTGGAATGGAAGTGAAGCAGCTAGACCTCTTCCATAGAAGCAGTACCTATAGCATAACGGCATGACAAGAGGCACTTTAACCATTAGGCCACAATGTCAACCTCTCCACAAACTTTTTTTAAAGTGAGGAGGCAAGTATTTTTAAAAATTATTATCTTCATGTTTAGTTGAGAGTCAGAGTGAAACATATAAACAAAGATCTTCTGTGTGTGGGGGGGCAGATTCCCAGGCCCTTGGGTTATCATCTGCTGCCTTCCCAGTCACATAAGTAGGAAGCTGGATCAGAAGCAGAGCAGGCATGCAAATGATGGCTTAATCTACGGTGCCACAGTATGAGACTCTTGAGCCAAAGGATGCCATTCTTGAAAATTCTGTTCGAGTAGTTCCTGTCACTGGTTCACTCCCCAAATGCCTACAACAGCTAGGGCTGGACCAGGCCAAAGCCAGATGCCAGAACTCCATCTCCTGCACAGTGGTAGGATCTATGCCTTTGGGTCATCATGCACTGCCTCCCAGGATGCATCAGGAAACGAATCAGAAGCAGAGCAGCCAGAACTTGAACCTGCACTCGAATCTGGAATGTGTGCATCTCAAAGGATGGCTTAATCCACTTCACCACAACACATATCCTACATTTAGGTATTAAAACTCTTTCCTCATCATCTTTAAGAATCCAAAGGAAGCTCTCTGCAACAGTCTTTATTCTCCAGAAAGGCAATTCACTAATAGTGAGTGTTCACCGTGACTTGTGTCTCTGAAAAGTGCTGAGGTCTAAATCCCTGGATTTACTCCCTAAAATGCCCTCAGGAAAATCTGACATTTAATAGTCTGATTCTGTGCCCTTTGTCTATGCCCTAGGCATGGAGCAAAGCAGAATTGAAATGGATCATTCTAAGGCATCTTTCTATCCCTACTGCTTATGCCGGTCTGCCTTGATCTCCCCTCCCTGTCACAACCTCACAAACTATTCCTCTCTACTTTGTGGAACTCTCAGCTGATGCTGTTGTCCAGGGACTTGGAAGCCCTTGAATCAAATATCTGCGAGGATGGCTAAAGACAGCTAGCCATGGGGGACAGGAGACCTCCTATTGACAGTCAAAATGCAGCAGATTTGAGATGGTTATTCCTAGTGCACTTTTACAGTTTTCAGGTGCAAATGCCTTCAACTTCAGAGACTTCAGACTGGCATTCTCAAAGGACTATAAATGACCTGGAGGCCTTGTTAAATTGAAGGGCTGGAACTTCCTCACCCCATAGAGTTTAGGGCTTAGCAGTTGTGGGGTAGGGTGGGAGAATTGCAGATGTAACGCATTTCTGGGTGATGGTGGTGCTGTGACACTTCGAGATTCACTGTTGTAGAGCATTGTGAGGGGTATGAAGGAGGAGCTGATACAATTCCTGGCATGAGGGTGCCGATGGTGTAGCAGGGGTTGTAAGACATGTATTTAAACCATAGTAAGGAATATTGCATTTGCACGTAAGTTAGAAAACAACCAATATACATTTGACTTTGGGTGGGAAAAAGAAAACTTTTTAAAAAGATTTATTTATTTATCTAAAAGAATTACAGAAAGGGTGGGGGGAGAAAGAGAGAGTGAGTTTCCATCCACTGGCTTACTCCCTATATGCCAACAACAGTCAGCACTTGGCAGGGCTGAAGCCAGGAGCCAGGAGTTTTATTTGGGTTTCCCATGTAGGTGGCACAGGCCCAAGCACTTACATCATCTTCTATCACTTTCTCTAGGCCTTTAACAGAGAGTTGGTTTGGAAGGCAGCTATGCTCTTCACTATACCAATCAACACACCCAGAGAGCTGGTTTGGAAGTGGAGCAATCTAGACATGAACTGGTGCCCACATGGAATGTTGGCATTGTAGGTGGCCGCTTTACCTGCTGGAGTCACAACACTTGCACTAGGAGGAAATTTTTTTTCGAAGAAAGATTCATCCATCTTCCAAAAGCAGAGGGAAAGAGAGGGAAAGAAAAAAAAGAAAGGATCTTTTATCTTATAACTTATTCCCCCCGAAGCTGAAACGGCCAGGGCTGGTCCAGGTCAAAAGCCAGGATCCTGAAACTCCATCCAGGTCTCCCACATGGATAGCAGGAACCTAAACACTGGAAGCATCATTGGGTCTGCATTAGCAGGAAGTTAGAGTGAGGAGCTGCAGCTGGGAACCAAACCTGGTGACTCCTACATCTTGATTTCTGCACTTACATGCTCACCCAGACAGTCTTGATGGAGGTAGAAAAGAAGAAAGGTGTAGCAGTGTATGAGGTAGTAGAGTTGTTCGGTGTGGCACTTGTGTAGCACCCTGGGAGAAGTGAAGGGCCTTGGAGGCCTGTCATTCTCCCCCTCCTCCACCCACTTGCCAGCCACACCAAGAGTGCTGCACAGCCAGAAAGAGGAAGTCTCCCTGCTGAGTGTGCAAGAGGAAGCACCAGAAGGTGAGCAGCGATGACTGCTTTCACCCATGAGCCAATTACAGAAGCAACCGGAAGAGCAATGCACCAACCAGATGGGGTCCCCTCCGCCTAGAAGGCGTCACCTCCCCGGCAAGCTGGAAGTGTTTGGGGACGCCAGGCATTGGTGTCTTGATGCTCCTCTCCCTCAGTGGCCATCATGTCGCTGACCTCCCTGTATGAGCACAAACTAGCAGAGAAGCTCACCATTCTGAATGATCGAGGCCAGGGAGTCCTGATCCGAATGTACAACATCAAGAAGGTAAGCGCCAGAAGGAAGTATTCTTGCAACTATAGGGCGAGGGAGTCTGAGACCTGCAGGTGCAGCGGTCCGATTTCTTCTTTGGCATTGCTTTGGCCTCCAGCCCCTCCGATGATGTAGGCCAGACAGTTCTAGGAGGCTTCCTCATAGGGTCTCCCTTTTGGGAGTCTGATGCTCACCCCTAAGAGCCTCTGTTACCCGCTGAGGGTGGGGACGAGAAGGGAAGGGTGGGGCAACAGTACTTGGGTTGTGAGTGATTCAGATGAAGCTCCAAGGTCTAGAATTCCGGGCCTGTTGTTTATTGCTGAGATCTGAAGCTGGATCCCTGGAACACACTTTTCTGTGGAGGTTCTTCTCTAGGAGGAAAGTTATAGACAAGTAGATTAAAAGGGACCAGGTGCTTGCTGGGGTACTTGGACTGGGGATCATTCATGCCCATGTGCATAGGACAAAGCTGGGAGAGGGAACTGGGAGAAACTGGTGGCAGGGGGAGGGCCAGGGATTGAACCAGTCAAGGAGATGGAGAGCTGAAGACAGGGGTATTTATGGGGAGTTCTTGGGAGAGAAAATGGGGACCGAAGGAGTGGGCTTTTGTTCGTTTTGTAATAAAATCAATCATCAGGACCTGCCTTCTCTGTCTTGCTAAGGCCCTTGGGAATGAGATAATTGTATAATGGCAGTAATTGTGACCCTGAGCCCCAGTCTGGCTACCAAGTGGTCGCCTTTCTTACTTCTTCCGGCTGCAGTTGCCGGCGGGGAGGCAGCTTCCCCTTTGTGCTGGGCTCCAGCAGGCACTGAGATCTCCCCAGCACGAGATGCCAGGGTTGATCCTCAGCTCTTAGCTAATGGGTTTCATGTTCTGGAACTTGTTCCTGTACTACTGCTGTGCGTGCTTTTGTAATGAATTTCCTGAGAGAGACTGCTTGTGGAATGGTGCATGGAGAGGGGGATGTTTGGGAGGGATCGAAGAAGGATTGGAAAGAAGATGTGGCTCATTTCCCCGCAGACTTGTTCCGACCCCAAAACTAAGCCACATTTCTTGCTGGAGAAGTCCATGGAATCATCGCTCAAGTTCATCAGCAAGAAATTCCCCAACATAGATGTCCGCAACGGCACGGTGAGAGCTGGGCCCCCTTTTGCTCTGTCACAACTCTGGGCTGGGTAGCCTACATTCTCCCTCTCTGGCCTGGCTCTCTTCAGACTGCAGGGCATGGAGTAGCATTCCTTGACTTTCTTAGGCTGTGACACTTCCAGTCTTGAGAATTCTTTTTTTTTTTTTTTAACAGATTTACTGAAATTTATAGAAAATACACAGAACAGATTTTTACAGATGAGAAAGAAGCCCATGGAGTGGACTAAGCAAGTGGAAACTATATTAATGTGGCAGATTCTGGTCTGTAAATAAAATATATATATATATATATATATATATATATATATATATATATATATATAATCAAATGCCAGGTCTTTAAGGAGTCTTTATGGAACTAGGGAATTAATCCCTGTCTCTTTTTACATTTATTTATATTTTCTTTTAAATATTGTCTTACATAATTGAGAGGCACATCTGCCCATGTGGGCCTCTGTTAAGGTGGGGAGGGTCAGGTATGAAGGAAGCTGGGTAGAACAAAATTTTCTATTTTTTTTCTCCTGTATCCACAGGGGAGGAGTGCTTCTTTCTGTCACCATTAGTACTCAGGGATGGGAGATGGTCTTTGATGACGTCTTAGAGACCCCTACGTAGCGAAGAATGTTCCAAGGATGTTACTTGAGTGGTTTTGATAGTTCTGAGAAGTCATTGGTTTTATTGCTCTAGGATTGAGTAAAAGCTTTCCTAGGTCTATTCATTGACAAAATTCACTTTAGTGCATCTACAGATCCAGGAACATGCTACAAAGGTTGGCCAGGAGAATCGTCCAAGCTGTTCTGCTTTCCATCCTCTGACAAGGCACTTGATGTCACCTGCTGGTGTAGATGAGCTGGCTTTCAGGTCCCTTGTGAGCATCTAGACATGCTGTCCACTGCATAGGTATCCGCAACTGAGGAGGCCTAGTCCTGATACATGCACACCAAGGTCACACCATACATCCTGTGATCTTTCCCTGTGGCTGGCGTCTGAGTCCAGTGGTCTAGTTGGGAAGTCTCCCAAGAAACCTCACCTGGGGTGACCTTAGACCTGACTCTTGTGTTTGCCAGCCAGTGCAGGTTCAGGTTTGATCTGTCACCTGTACATGCCAATGCACATACCAGCTGATGTAGTTGACTGACCAGTTTTGTCCCAGCCTCATACCTCACATGAAAAAATGGCTGCTGCACTCCAGTATCACCAGCCTGCCACAGATCTGGTCCTCACTCATACTAGTGGGTGCTGTGGCCTAGTAGGGACAACCCACAATAACTGCCAACAGGCCTACCCCTGGCCCTAGTTTCTGTGTGCGCCATCCCAAGCAGCCTAGCCCACATCCCATCTGACTCATTTATACCCATGGGTGTTATGGCTTGGCATAGCCCAACCTGCCCCCAGACCTGGCCCTCACCTGTGCTGACAGCTGCCACTGTCTTGTCCAGCCTGGCCTGCACTCAGCCCTGTTAATTGTGCTCACTGGCAGTAGGTACAGTCTAATAGGGAAGTGCCCACAGTTTCTCTGCCAGGCATGCTCCCAGCCCTGTACCTTGTGCCTGCCAGGGGCCCTGCGGTCAAACCTTATATGACTTGTTCCTAGTTCTGGCATTTACCAGCTGGTGCTATGGCCTAGTTTGGCTGGTATACACTCATTCTGGCTCTTGTGTGCACCAAAGTTGTGACAGTCTAGTCTAGCCTCACCCACCCCCAGTGCTAGCTCTCACACTGTAGAAGCCACAGTGCTGCCTGGTTTTCCTTATAAGATCTGGGAAGATGCTTTGTGCCTGCCGAAGACAGTGACTGCAGCGTCCCTCAAGCTAGAACACCTTATTATTGTTCCTGGTTCCCACTCAATGGTGCCTCATTGCCTGTCTTAAAGTTATACATCTAGTGCAATATGCCTGATTTTTCTGAGAAGAAATCTTAGCCTCAGGGACCAAAGTTGTGGCATGGTAGGAAAAGCCACTGCATATGATGCCAGCGTAATTGGCACTGGTTTATGTCGCAGCTGCTGCACTTCCCATCTGACAGCCTGCTAAGGGCAAGCAGTGGAGGATGGCCCAAGTTCTTGGGTCCTCTGCACTAATGTGGGAGATCCAAAAGAAGCTCCTGGCTCCTGGCTTTAGCCTGGCTCAACCTCAGTCATTGTAGATGCTTTGGAAGAAAACTAGTGGATGGAAGTTTTTTCTCTCTCTCTCTCTTCAACTCTGACTTTTAAATAAACAGATCTTTAAAAGAAATGCTAGCCCTAGATTTCCCACCCATCTTCCCTATACCATCTTCCCATTCTGTTAATTCTGACTTTGACAGAAATAGTGAGTGGCTTCAGTGAAAGGGGCCTTGAACTTCCTCTTGGTTAGCCCTCCAATTGTGGTCAGGATTACATACAACATCCATCTAGATTAACCACCTTCAGGAGTTCCAACTTGCATCAATGAGTTTTAATTTTTAAGGTCATTTAGGTAGCACCCCTGCTCTTGTGTTAACTTGGACTGATACCCTTTTTCATTTGTTTTGTTTTTTTTTGCTTTTTCTCAGCAACATTTAGGACCAATACATCGTGAAAAAACCGAGATCATTCGATTCCTCACCAACTACTACCAGTCATTTGTGGATGTCATGGAATTTCGGGTAAGCTCTCTGGGGCCCACGTACCCTCCATATGGGCATCATCTTTCAGAGGCCCATCCTTCTTCAGTAGGTCTTCATTTGTGGTGCTTCATACATGTGCTTGAGCAAGTAAGAGTGATGTGTTGATATTTGATTTCTTTCAGTTCTAAATTTTAGTGCTAGATGAAGCAAATTGTAGAGGAGTAGATATCAGGTGTTCAATTGTAATAGAGGCATAAGCTTATATGCACATAGTGTTCATATAGACATAGTTATTTGATTTCTTTCAGTTCTAAATTTTAGTGCTAGATGAAGCAAATTGTAGAGGAGTAGATATCAGGTGTTCAATTGTAATAGAGGCATAAGCTTATATGCACATAGTGTTCATATAGACATAGTTAAGATTAGAATATGATACATCAAAACTTAACAATAACTATTTTTGGGCATGGTTTATGACTGGCTTCAATTTACTGAGCTATATATTGTTTTCAATTTCATTGTGATAAAATAGACATACAATTTATCATCTTAACCATTTTTAAGTCCACACAGTGGACTTAATGTGATGTCAAATGTGTTTATAATGTCATGTAACCAAAAAAAAAATAATGTCATGTAACCATCTTTTCATTGTGTAAAACTAAATTCTATACCCTTTAAATAGTAACTTCCTATTTTCCCATCCTCCACTCCCTGGCCACAACCAGTCTACTTTCAGTTTCTATGATTTTGACTACCCTAAGTAGCTTCTGTAAGTGGCATCATGAAGTATTTGTCCTTTTTGTGCCTGGCTTCTTTCACTCAGCACAGTATCATTAAAATCCATGCATGTTGCATAGTGCAAACTTTCCTTCTTTTTTAGGGCTATGCTACACTTTGCTTATTTGTTAATCTTTCAGTTATTGTCAGTAATTACAACAATGCTTCTATGAACATGGGTATACAAATATCTCTTTAAGAACCTGCTTCAAATTCTTTTGAATATGTATGCCCATAAGTGGACTTGTTGAATGGTATGATCATTCTATCTTTAACTTTTTGAGAAATCATCATCCAATTCTCCAAAGAGCATTTTATATTCCTACCAGTAGGACACCAGGATTGTAATTTTTCCACATTTTCATCAGCATTTGTGATTTTTTCTGTTTTGGTAGTAGTCATCCTGCTGGGTGTTCTCTTATTGTAACTTTGACTCACTTTTTGCTAATGACTAATGCTGTTAAGTATCTATGTGTTTATTAGCCATTGGTGTATCTGAGAAGATACACTTTTATATTTTCTTTGGACAAATGTATACATACCCTAAATCCTTTGTATGATTCTCAATTTTTTTGGGAGGTAGTTATTGCTGAATTTTAGAAGTTCTCTCTAAAAAGGTAAAAAAGGCATATGCTTTTGCATTATTTGAGCTTAAAAATTTTAAGTCTGTTTCCCCAATATTTTATAACAAACCTGATGAAAAGTGGCTAGAATAGTGCAATGAATAAGTTAATATTTTGAGTTCTTTTAACCTCTATTTTCTTCCTGAGTCACTTGAGTTGTAGATATGACATTTAATTCCCCAAATGTTTTAGCAGACATCTGCTCAAAACTAGAGTATTTTCCTACATAGCCCTAATGTCATTACTCTGCTCAGGAAATGTAGCATTGCTCTAATAATATCAACTAAAACATAGCCCATATTCATATTTCTCCAGTTGTTTTGAGAATTGCGCAGCAGATTTAGTTATGTCTCTGAAGTCTTCCTTTAATCTAAATTAATTCCCAGCCTTTGCCTTTCATGACACTGACCTTTTTAAAGACTCCAGGCTAGTTACTTTTCAGATTATCCCTCTATTTGGATTTGGCTTATTGCTAATACTTTTTGGTAGCAATGCTACATGGGTGATATTGTATTTGAATTTTCGACAATGAGCATGTACTTTTTAAATTGATTTATGAATATATAGCACTGTTTAATACAATCTTTTTGAAAGGTAATTTGATAAAAAGCAGTACAGCAATTCTTTTTTTTTTTTCAAAGATTTATTTGTTTTTCTTGGTAAGTCAGATTTACAGAGAGAAGGAGAGACAAAGAAAAATCTTCCATCTGCTGGTTTACTCCCTGAGTGGATGCAACAGCTGGAACTGTGCCTATCAAAAGCCAGGAACTTCTTCCAGGTCTCCTACTCAGGTGCAGGTTTCCAAGGCTTTGGGCTATCCTCGACTACTTTCCCAGGCCACAGACAGGGAGCCAAATACAGTGATTCTTAAACGTTATTTATTTACTTGTTTATTTGACAGGCAGAGACAGATAGCGAGAGAGAAAGAAATCTTCTATCTTCTGGTCCACGCTCCAGATATCTGCAATAGCCAGGGTTGGGCCAGGCTGAAACAAAGCCTCCCACTTGTGCGGCAAGGACCCAGCGACTTGAACTATCACCTACTGCTTCCCGGATTGTACATTAGCAGGAAGTTGGGATGTAGAGTAGAATGAGAACTTGAACTCAGCTCAAGAACTCAGATATGCAAATGGTTTTTTTGTTGTTGTTGTTGCTAGAAAAAGGAAAGACTTATTTTGTTTTTATTTGAAGAACAAATTTACAAAAAAAGCAGAGATAGAAAGAGGTCTTTCATTTACTGGTTTATTCTTCAATGGCCACACAGCCAAAGCTGATATGATCTGAAGCCAGGAGCTAGGAGCCTCTTCTGGGTCTCCCACATGTGTGCAGGGTCCCAAGGCTTTGGGCCCTCCTTGACTGCTCTCTCAGGCCATAAACAGAGACCTGGATTAGAAGCAGGGCATGACCCAGTGTTTATTTGGATGCTGGCACCATAGGTAGAGGATTAGCCTGACACTCCAAGGCACCAGCCCTAGCAGTGGCATCTTAATGGCTGTGCCAAGTATCTACCCTTAATGTGGCAATTCTACTTTTAAAAATTTGTCTTTTTTTCTTTAAATGCTTATTTATTTGAAAGACTGAGTTACAAGCAGAGTGAAAGAGGCAGAGACAGAGACACAGAGAGAAACAGAGGCCTTTTATTTACTAGTTCACGCCTCAAACAGCATTAATGGCCAAGGTTGGGCTAGGTCAAAGCCAGGAGCCAGGAGATTTTTCCCAAATGTCTCACATACATGCAGAGACCAAGCACTTGGGCCATCTTCTGCTTCCCCGACAGGTGCATTAGCAGGGAGCTGGATCAGAAGTGAAGCTGCTGGGACTCAAATTGGTTCCCATATAGGATGCTGGCATTGCGAGTGGTGGTTTAAACCATGACACCTTGTTATTAGCCCCGGATATTTGTCTTAAGGAAACAGTTAGCTGGAAGTGGAAGGATACATGTACAACTATATATGTTGTTGTATTGTTTGTGACAACTTGACAATTGATATATACAATATATTTTGGCTAAAAGTTTGAGTAGATGTCATTAGATAATAGTATGTAGCTGTTGAAGATGATAATATTTATTTGTTTTAATTGTTGTGGGAAAATGTTCTTCACAATTATTTAATGCAGTAGCAAATTGCAAGGGTAGTTATTTGTGTTTTTTTTAATTGGTTACATTGCATTATGTGACAAGGTTTAATAGGCAGTGGGATTCCCCCCACCCTCCCAAACCCCCCAACCCCCCCCATGGTGGACTCCTCCACCCCGCTGCGCTACCACAGTTCAAATTCAGCTGAGGTTCTCTCAATGAAAGCATCTATCAGGCATAAAGTCCAGCATCATATTGTCCAGATAAGTTCATCTGTTGAATGCCTGATTGTTAAGAATCAACCACTTATTAACAAGGTTGTAGTTGCCTTTCTGTATCTTCATTTATTCATCTGCTCAAGTGGTTGTACTAGTTCTCCAGTAGTGAAATGCTGCCAATCTCGCCACTTCCAGCTCGATGAGGTCATTGAAGAATCCACTGACTGCCATAAACCATCACAGAGTCTTTATAAGCCCAGTATTTCGCTGCCAACATACAGTTGAAGTGGTTGATTGACAAGGGTAGTTATTTGTTGCAGTGGCTTAAGTTGCTGCTGGGGAGGCCTGTATCCCATATCTAAATGCCTGATTTAAGTCTGCGATACTTCATTTCCAAGCCGGCCAACTTGTGGCTAACGAGCATCTGGGAGGCAGCAGAAGATGGCCACCTGTGCTGGAGACCTGGCTGAAGTTTCAGGATCCTGGCTTTGGCTCATCCCAGCCTTAGGTTTTGCAGGTATTATGGAATTGAATCAACAAATGAAAGATCTTTCTTTGTCTCTCTGCGTTGAAATATAAAGATAAAAAAAAAAGAATAAAATAAAAACTCTACAAGTAGAGCAAATTAAAATACAGCTGAAGTTATAAGATTTGTGTTCCCAAAATGTATATTTACATAGTTAATATGTACATGTTAAGAAGGTTGGAATTACTGAAAGATGCGATTATGAGTGCTTTTCAAAACCAATTAAAATTAAGCTGATCTGTATTTTCAAGCATTTCTATAGTAAACATACATTATTTATATATTCAAGAAGCAATGCCAATTGCAACCCTTTGAGCATTGCAGGATTTCTTCCCTCTCCCACCTTGCATTCCCTGAGCCCATCCCAGCTTGCCGAGCCAGACATACATGGAGATGACCCAAAGAAGAGGGAAATGGGGACAGAGAGGAATATAGGGTTTAGGGGGCATAGATTGGAGAGTGTCAACCTAAACAGAGGGTGGATTCCGGAAAGAATGCTGGGTTTTTAATGCTGGAGGCATTTAAAAGCCACAACATGGGAAACATGGAGTCCCGAGGAAATCTCAGGGCGCTGGCTGGTTGCTGTCACCACCAGGTTCTGAGCTCCAGGCCTTCACTATGGCTCTTTAGGGAAGGAAGGGAAACAGGGAAACAGGGACCCCAGAGTATGGTATGTTGTGGAGTAGATTAGCGCTGGGTGGGACCAACCTGGGTTTCAGATCTCAACTCTGTGATCTACTTGTATGTCTTTAGAAAAGGGACTATTCATTTTATTTTTTTATCTAAAACAATTTTATTTTTAATGATGCTTACGTAGTTGATCAGATGGGAAGGACCTGGGAAAAGTGCATGTGACGGTTGTTTTCAAATTTTCTATTTCTTTTTCCTGTATCTGGGGAAAGAGGGGAGATAAGCAGAGAAGCCATATCCAGCCTCCTAACTGCCCCAGTACCCAGAGATGGAGAACGGCCACCTGATATCAACCCAGGATCCCCGATGTGGCACACACCCTGAGGGTTCTGCTCAAGTGATTTAGATAGCTCTGAAATGCTGTTGATCTCATGGATCCAGGGATGAGGCACCCCTTCCAGTGTCCTTTGGCTGACATAGTCAACCTTAGAGTCTAGAGGAAGTCCTTAGAATCCCTGTTTCCTTATGTAGGAAACGAGATCTCACCAGTGGTATTGGTGAGAATTCGTGTGGAATTCGTGTGAGATCACGTGTGGAAGACATCTAGCTCAGTGTTAAGCAGATATCCCTTCCTGACTTCAGAATATAAGATCTGTAGAGTGACATTATTTGAGTGAGTGGCTGAAAGTGACCCTCGGCTGTGTCCTCTGAGAATTGGGCAGTGGACTGGGGTTATAGAGAGGCACTGCTAGTAAATGAGTTAGCCTTGGGACCAGTACAATGGCTTAACTGGCTAATCTTCCCCCTCCAAGTGCCAGGATCCCATATGGGTTTGTGTCCTGGCCATTCCACTTCCCTTCCAGCTCCCTGCTTGTGGCCTGGGAAAGCAGCAGAGGATGGCCCAAAGCTTTGGGACCTTGCAACCGTGTGTGGGAGAGCTGGAAGAAGCTCCTGGCTTTGGATTGGCTCAGCTGGGGAGTGAAGCCAATCCAAATTGCCCGTTGCAGCCATTTGGGGAGTGAATCAGTGGGTGAAAGATCTTTCTGTCTTGTCTCTTGGTAAATCTGACTTTCCAATGAAAACAAATACATTAAAAAAATAAAAAAGTGAGGCAACAGACCTGGATAGAGATGTAGAGGCCACGTGCAAGCAGAGATAGGGTCCTTAGGTTCTGATACTCTCAGCATCCCTGATTCATTCTGTGCTCTTGGGCAAAATTCTCATCTGTTAATTGAGATAAAACCTTTTTGGGAAGATGAGTTGGAAACATTTTTTACTCTATACATTTTAATAAGTTTTGACAGAAAATTTCCATCACTACCAAGGTTCTCTATGCCCCTCCACACGCATCAATCCCTTACCTGTATTCTGGCCCCAGGCAACCTTTAAATCTGTCTTCTAGAATAGACATTTCTTTTCTAGAGACAGAAATAAATAGAATGTCACAGCATATATTCTTTGGTGTCTGGCTTCTTTTGCTCAGCGTCATGCTTTTGAGATTTGCCTTTGTTGCACATATCAGGGCTTCATTCTCATCTTTGTTGAAAATTGCTCCATTGTATTGGTACAATATATTCAGCCGTTTACCTGCTAATGGGTATGTGGGTTGTTTTCACTTTTGACCATTATGTTTAAGCTGCTTGCCATTTTTCAAGCACAAATATTTGTGAGTATGTAATTTTTCATTTCACTTGGGTGAATAATCTGTAAATTGAATTGCGAAATAATACAGTGTAAGTATATTTAATTATGAAAAGGTTTATTTCTTTATTATTTAAAAGGCAGAGAGAGAAGAGAGAAAGAGACGGAGAGAGAGAGAGTAAACTTCCATCTACTCTAGTCATTCCCCAAATGTCCACAGCATCTGAAGCTGGCCAGGTCAAAGCCAGGAGCCTCGGAACTCCAGCCAGGCCTCCCACAAGGGTAGCTCAGATGCATGTACTTGAGCCATTGTCTGCTGCCTCCCAAGATGCACATTAGCCATGAAGTTGGATTAGAAATGGAGGAGCTGAGACTTGAACTAAGGCATCCTGATATGGGCTGTGGACATCTCCTCAAGGGCAATGTAACCTACAGTTCCACAGCACCTGGTTCTGCTGAGTACCTTGTCATGTGTCTGCTGGCTGTTGTTATTTTAAAGTGTTGGTACAGATATTTTTACAACAAATTTTGTCCCCACTCTGTGTTTTTGAAAAGGCACAAACATGTACACACACACGCAGAGATTTTACATCTGTTGGTTCACTTTCTAATTGCCTGCAAAAGCTGGGCTGGGTCAGGCTGAACTTAGGAACCAGGAATTCAGCCTGGATCTCCCACGTGGATGGCAGGAACCTAAGTGCTTGGGCCATTACCTGTTGCCTCCATGGGTGTACATTAGCAGTACTAGAATTTGAACCCAGGCACTCTGGTGCAGTATATTTTTTTCAAAGATTTATTTTTATTAGAAGGTTAGATTTACAGAGAGGAGGAGAGACAGAGAGGAAGATATTTCGTCCTTTGGTTCACTCCCTAAGTGGTCGCGATGACTGGTGCTGTGTTGATCTGAAGCCAGAAGCCAGGGGCTTCTTCCAGGTCTCCCACATGAGTGCAGGGTCCCAAGGCTTTAGGCCGTCCTCAACTGCTTTCCCAGGCCACAAGCAGGGAGCTGGAAGGGAAGTGGAGCAGCTGGGACATGAACCAGCACTCTGATGAGATCCTAGCACATGCAAGACGAGGACTTTAGCAACTAGGCTACCATGCTGGCCCGCCCCCTCAAGCAGTATCTTGGGCCAACATGCCCAACCCAACATATTGAAAAGGAATACATATAGATATATTCATTCCTATTTGTATACTTTTGAACAATTCTACTTTTACAGAAATGAAAGTACCAATATACAATGGGTAAGGCCAGAAAGTACGAGTAAAACAAATGTTCATCAACAGGAAAAAAATGCTAAATGAAACATGGAATGGCATAACCATGGTTATTATGGGACTATCAAAAAAGAGTGAATTATTCTTGGGCCCAGCGGCGTGGCCTAGCGGCTAAAGTCCTCGCCTTGAAAGCCCCGGGATCCCATATGGGTGCCGGTTCTAATCCCGGCAGCTCCACTTCCCATCCAGCTTCCTGCTTGTGGCCAGGGAAGGCAGTCGAGGACGGCCCAAGGCTTTGGGACCCTGCACCTGCATGGGAGACCTGGAAGAGGTTTCAGGTTCCCAGCATCGGATCGGTGCGCACCGGCCCGTTGCAGCTCACTTGGGGAGTGAATCATCGGATGGAAGATCTTCCTGTCTCTCCTCCTCTCTGCATATCCGGCTTTCCAATAATAATAAATCTTTAAAAAAAAAAAGAGTGAATTATTCTTTACCAGATGACTTTGAGGACTTTTGACAAGGTTGAGGGAGAAATGCCAACAAAAGCAAGGATATTTCAATTTTGTAACACAAAGGAACACCGAATCTCTCTCTCTCTTATTTTCTGTGAGCATAGGCTTATATAAATAAGAATGAATAAACCAGGTTGTGAAACTCAATTGACTGAAAGTTGGGGTAGGATGGAAAGTGGCTGCTTATGTGGGGGGAGGTGAAACTTATTCATGTGGGTAAAATTATGTGTGAAAAGAGAAAGAATCCCGGCCACTCTAGAACATGGCATAACTCAAAATTCAATAAATCTGTAACAGGCCAATTTTTAAGTTGATAATTTTGACTGGCCCACAAATGATGTTATACATACCCAATGGTCCTTACCAAAAAAAAAAAGAAACGTTCCCTACCCTGACTGTAGAATGAAATAGATGGAAATTACCTGGCTAGTTCTTGACAAATAGTAGGTATTCAGCAAACACAAACAAATGGAAAGTTGGGTAGTATTGCTATTTGTTAATGGTTAACTTCTAAGAAAAGGAAATGGAATACAAGAAGAGATTTGAGTTTTGACAATAGAAATGGGTTTGACTTTTAGCAATTTTGAACCTACCTGTTAGACAATCTACATTTTGTAAGCTTTCTATTAATGGAGGAATGTAACCCCTCCATGCGGAGTGCATTAGTGGAGGAATGTAACTGTAGTGACGTGCGATTGTGGAGATGTGGGCATTTGGCGGGCCAGGGTGAAAGGGGCGTGGGGAGGCACCTCCTCCTGTGATGCACAGTGCTGGCCCTTGTTACCTGTGGCTCCCTGAATCACTAGGGTGAAGGTCCGCGCCCCTCAAGCTCAGGTGGTATATGTCACTTTCTCTTTACTCCTCATTCTTTTCTCGCCCCCAGGATCATGTGTATGAACTTCTCAATACCATTGATGCGTGCCAGTGCCATTTCGACATTGTAAGATCCTTCACAATTCTCTTCTGCAGTGCAGTCAAGGAGCAGGCTAGGTCTGGGTGGGTCTGGGTCGGGTGGCATGAGACTAGAAGAATGGTTCCTTCAGTTGTTGCTCCAGGGCTGTAGTCTTTTTTTTAGGGGGGAGGGGAGTAATAAGGGCCGAAATTAAAATTTATCTGCCTGTGATTTACGTAACACAACAATTATACCAAAGTCTTCTTACTCTATCTTCAGCAAGCTCCCGATGCTACCTTATTGTATCTTGTGCTACTTTTTAAACCTCAGCTTTTTGTTCACATTTTCTTCTGAACTTTCAACCCCTTCAGGTCCTATTTTTCTTTAGATCCACTCATTCTATCTGAAAGGGTTGGGGCCAGAGAGAACTACACACACACACACACACACACACACACACACTCTCTCTCTCTCTCTCTCTCTCTCTAACTGCTGTCCTTGGATTCTCATGTATTTTCCTCACAGAATCTCAACTTTGACTTCACCCGGAGTTACCTGGACTTGATCGTGACTTACACCTCAGTTATTTTACTCCTGTCCCGGATTGAGGATCGACGGGTACTCATTGGCATGTACAACTGTGCCCATGAGATGCTGCACGGGCATGGGTGAGCTAAGGGGTGATGCTGTGTCGAGACTAGGGGACAAGATGCTGTGATTTTCCATATGGCAACCTATAAGCTGCATGATGACCCAGGAAAAGCAAGGTGCACCTTGATGTATAGTTAACCCTGAAATCTCTACTAGTGGATTATCAGTTTGCATTATTTCCATTCTGTTTTTAATTCTGCACTGGATTCTATTCTTTTTCAGGTTACTACAAAATGCAAATAATCCTTTTTAGTATGTGTAGGGGTAGTCTGAGTTAGATAAAAAACCATGAAAGGCAAGTTATATGTGAGAATACATTTGGAGCCAAGTAGAAATGGAGCTCGAATTATCTTCACTTCTGTCCTCCATTAGTACAAACTTTAATACTAAGTATTTAAGTCAGAGTAGGGAATCTTTTTTCTGCCAAGGATCTTTCAGGTATCTCATTTGTGGGTCATAGAGAATTATCAACTTTAAAAATTAGCCTGCTACATAGACTTACTGAATTCCAACTCCTGCCTGTGATTGCCTTGGCTGGGCCAGACCAAATAATTTTGCAGACCTAATGCTGCTGTGAGCCAGCTGTTTCCCCACCCCAATTTAAGGGCTGAGAAAATGAAGACCAGAGGGATCTGAGTGGGTGGCGGTGCATCATTCTACGTGTGAAATGCCTTCCCATGTGTGCACCGGGACACTTCACCACATTCCTTACCCAGGAGACTTGAATATTGATGTTTCATTTGGGGCTATGCACAGATTTGTGTTTAGGCATATTAACCTGGTTTCCAACTAGGTGGCCTAAGCTTACAAATTATCTATCATGAGTCTAACCCTATTTTGGATGCTTATAAGGAAGCAACTTTCATGGGCCTGCCCCAAATTGTATGATTCTAAGTAACTCTAGCTTTGCAATGGGGTATCTGTCCTGGAGTCACACTTTATTAGTATGTTTGTCTTTAGAAGTGGTGGGGTGTGCCAATCTGTATGTGAGTCTGTATCCTACCTGCACTCATGGAAGTGTTAATATTGTAGTTAAGGATACACCCCCCACCCCAGCTCTTCTTTCCTCTACTTTTTCTAGAGACCCCAGTTTTGCTCGACTGGGTCAGATGGTCTTGGAGTATGACCACCCTCTGAAGAAGCTGACAGAAGAGTTTGGGCCTCACACAAAGGCAAGTTCCCCTGGAGGGTGGTGGGGGGAGCTGCTCCAGCAGGAACACAAGGCGGCCATGGTTGACGTTAAGGCCACCTTCGCTTCTCCCCGCAGGCTGTGAGTGGAGCCCTCCTCTCTTTGCACTACCTCTTTCTCCGAAGGAACCAGGGGGCCGAGCAGTGGCGCAGTGCCCAGCTTCTGAGCATCATTAGCAGTCCCCCGGCCATGATTAGCCCCGCTAATTCAGACACAGTGAGTGCCCTTTTTCTTTGGTTAGCAAGATCTTATCTGTGCTGAGGCTGGCGCTGTGGAGGGTGGGCAGGGGCTTCTTAAAGAAAATGTCACCCCTAACATGGCTTCAGCTCTCTGCTAGGATATGCCTCTAAGCCAGTCATTCCTTGTAGCTCGAAACCATGGTCGTGTTGGAGCTTTTGTTTGGGCCAGGATTAGTGTGTGCGCCTGCTCGCAGAAGGAATTCAGTAAATATTTATAGAAGAATGAATGAGTGGATGAAACTGGATAATTAGGCAGCTAGTTAACAGAGTAGGAATTTGCGCGTAGGAGCAAATTAATCAAAAAGTGTTTTTTTTGTGTGTGCAAGGACTATTGACCCCAAGTCTTCCCTTCCAAAAACTTACGGTCTAGCAGGAAAGACATGCCATGTAGTTACAAAAATACAACGGATGATTCAAAATTACTGGTAAATGACACACAAGTGATGGAAAAGAATCTGAAGGATGGCGACATCATGACGGATTTGAGTCTTGCTCTCCTGAAGCGAAGAAAGTCCCAGCTAAGAAAGAGACAAACCATTACTGAGCCTGGCGTCCAGCCCAAGCTCCCTTTCCTTTTCTCCAGTGCGTTCTTTTTTTTTTTTTTTTGCCTCTCCTTACTTCCAGAGCGTGCAGCTTTCTCCCATGGACCTATCAAGGTGCCATACTCAATTTGGCAAAATCTAAGCTGGCTTTGCTACTGAGTCTGGCTCAACGTCTCCTCTTGAGGGGAGGACTACGTTCGGTCATCTGCCGTGACCATCTCTGCTTCTCCTCCTGCAGATGGCCTGTGAGTATCTGTCCGTGGAGGTGATGGAGCGCTGGATTATAAGTAAGTTTTGTGGGATTCGGTGGGTGGGCCAAGAAGGGCACACCTTTCAAAAGCCTTCATCTGTGTGCTCCCACCTCCCTGCAGTCGGGTTTCTACTCTGCCATGGGTGCCTCAACTCCAACAGCGAGTGCCAGAAGCTGTGGAAACTGTGTCTACAGGGCTCCTTATACATCACCCTCATCCGGGATGACGTGCTGCAGGTGCACAAGGTCACCGAGGACCTGTTTAGCAGTTTGAAAGGGTGAGAGGCATGAGATCCACACTGAGTTTCTCTGAGATTTTTTTTTAAAACTCCTTCCTATATCCTTTTTCACCTTCTGCGCATATTGTCACTTTTCCATACGGGTACAGGTCGAAAGGATTAATCCCAACTATTGAAAGATTTAGTCAGTGCCCACTATTTGCTAGGTGCTTTGCTGAGTTTTAGGGAATACAGTAATTAATAAGGTAACACAGGTGGCTGGTGCATGGCGTAGTAAGCCTGTGGTGTTGGCATTCAATATGGGTGCCAGTATGTATCCTGGCTGCTTCATTTCTGATCCAGCTTAAGACCTGAGAAAACTGTGGAGCACGGCTTAAGTCCAAGTGCGAGACCTGGAATAAGCTCGTGGCGCCTGACTTCAGATTGGCTCAGCTTCAGCCATTGCTGCTACCTGGGGGAGTGATTGGAAAATCTCTCTCTCTTTCTCCTTCTCTCTGTAACTCCAACTTTCAAATAAAAAATACATCTTTAAAAAAGTAAGATAACACAGAAATTAAGAGCATGGGTTCTGAAACCAGAGTATCTGGGTTTGAATTTAAGCCCTACTGCTTACTAACTGTGTTACCTTGGGCAAATTAATGAACTTTTCCATGCCAGTACCTCAATTTCCTCATCTAAAAAGCATACCTGATGGTAGTACCTGCCTCTGAAGCCACCTCCGAGTGGTGTTGGTGAGTAAACACGAAGCACTGTGGAGGTGTTGTAAAGGACATTTAAACTAGCCTCTAGGATCCAGAAAAGCTGGAGGAAGGTCGGCCGGCTGAGGTTTTGAGGTGAGAGAGGATGCGCCCACTCGGGAGATTGAGGAGCACAGTGCATGGGCAGCTGGGTTACAAGGGGCCATGTCAGGAGCCGGACCCAGGCAGGTCACCTGGGCCTTGTAGGCTCTGCCACAGGGTCAGACACAGCCTGCTGAGTGTTTCTAACAGGAGAGCGGCATAGCCGCTTTTGCATTTTTATGGAGGACCCCTTTAATTGCAGGGATGAAAAGAGATGATACATGCAAAACTGGAAGAGAACGGAGAAAGAACAGAGATTTTCCGTTTGCTGTTCACTCCCCCAAATCACCCTACTTCGCAATGGAAAATCAGACTTTATTTCTCCTACTTAACTCTACTCAAAAACGAACAAAAAACCAAAAACCCTTCCCCTTCCCCTCCACTCTCCCTAGCCTCTGGAAACCACCCCTCTCCTTTCCACTTGCATGAGACTAGGTTTTACGGAGTCCACTTAGGAATGCGATCGTGTAGTACCTGTCAGTGTTTGCTTGGCTTATTTCACTGACCATAATGACATCTAGCAGGCTGCCGCAAATGTCAACTTTTTTTTTCAAAATTTTTTTTTTTTAGTAAAGTGAAGCTGTTCCTGTGTCTTGCTTTTCTTTTCCCCCCTTTGGTGAAGATTTCTTACTTATCAGAAAGGCAGAGTTAGAGAGAGAGAGAGAGAGATCTCCTGCTGGTTGACTCCCCAAATGGCCTCAATGTCAGAGGTGGGCTAATTCAAAGCCAGGAGCTTTTCTGGGTCTCCCACTTGAGTGCCCAAGAATTTGGGTGCTCCTCTGCTGCCTTTCCAGTGCATTAGCAGGGAGCTGGATTGCAAATGGAGCAGTCTGCACTTGAACTGTTGCCTATATGGGATGCTGGCGCCTCAGGCAGAGGCATAGCCTGATATACCACAATGCTAGCCCCCAAATGGCAGAATTTTAGTCTTCTTATGGCTGAATAAGAACTCCCACACCAGTTTGCTTTGATTGTGTTTTAAAGTCCCACCAACGTGGCAGCCAAGGTGGCAAAGGATGAGAGAAGGCAGCTGTAAGGAAAGCAGAGGATGAAGAATGCTGATTTCTGAGCAGAGGTCTGTGGGAGAGAAAAGAGGCTGATTAGGAGAGTCAAACATCACAAGCAATTCAAACAAACCCGAAAAGGCTTTTTGATTTACTGATTCAAAGGTTCCCATTGACCTTAGAGGGAGCAGTTTGTTTGGGGTTGACGGCCGCATGAGATTTGAGAATGAGTGAGAGCAGAGCAGGTAAAAAATAAGAGTGCAGGTGTCACTTTGGGGACATTTGGTGAAAGAGTAGCTGAAGTGAGTGGATTGTCAGGGTTAAGCAAGGGTCTTTTTAGAATAAGGGAGGCTTTGAACTTCTCTGTTGGAAGAAGAGAATAAGTGAGTGGAAAGAAACCAGCCAAATCCTTTGAGGAAGCCGTCGGGAAGGGGTCTGAGGCAGGACTGGAGTGGCCATGTCTCCTACAGAACAGAGCCTGCGCCACAATTGGGTTCTGCTTCTTTCACCTCCCTCAAACCTGGATGGGTGAGAAGAAAAGTCTAGCTTCCACTTTGTCACAAAAGCCACCCTATGACCTTGTCAAGTCCTGTCTCTTCCCTGGGTGTTGTTTTCCTAATAGTAAGATCATGAGGGAGGAACTAAATGATCTCTAAGCTCTAAGAGGAATCTTTGAGTAACGGCCAGGGGGAGAAGTCAGGGTTTACAAAGATCCTAGTAGTGAGGGCTGCCCAGGGTCCCCTGCAGATTCTGGGCTACGCTCTTGGAAGGCTGAGTTCTCACAGGGCTGGGCTCTGCTGGGCTCTTGGAGGACTGGGCTCTTGCGGGCTGGACTCTTGGAGGGCTGGGTTCTCATAGGTCTGGGCTCTCATAGGGTGGGCAGGTGGGCAAGCCCTGGGCAGTCTGGCCAACCCTACTGTGCTTGTGCCAATCCTCAGGTACAGCAAGCGAGTGGCGGACATAAAGGAGAGCAAGGAGCATGTGATTGCAAACAGGTACAGGTGGGCAGGGGGCTTTCAGAGAGGGGATGGGGCAGGTGTCTTGCCTGACTTCCCTTCTCTCCTAGGCCACCCCAAGGTTCTGTGCAGCCTCCTAGCTTCAACCCATGCACTGACTACTGCCCCACAGATGCCGTGTTTTCTAACCAGCCCTGCTGTTAACACTGACACTGCCTGCTGTCTGACACCCCGTCCTAAACACAGCACCCTTCTGTGCTGCCTGAGGTTTTGTAAGGAGGGGAGAGACCCCATTCTCCTGCTTCCCTTTTCCTTCTGCAGTGGCCAGTTTCACAGTCAACGGCGGCAATTCCTGCGGGTGGCGGTCAAGGAGTTGGAGATTGTGTTGAGTGATGAACCAGGACTCCTGGGTCCCAAGGCAAGAAGAGGAGATGCTGGGATGGGGTTGGTGGCCAGTGGGAAGAGGTTCGCAGCAGGGAGTGCCTTGGCATTCATGCGAGTTTACATTTTGGAATCTATCATGACTTGTTTTTATGTGAATCTGCTGATTCTGTACTCCCAAACTTTTAATGTCTTTTTTGGGGGGAACCCTTAGAGTGTGTCTTGGATTACAGCTGTTGATGTTCTTGTTCTCAATTTGCATGTGGACTAACTGGTGACAGAGCTTGCTGTTTTGTGTTAAACCGCACCATGCCCACTAACTATTTCTAGAATTCAGTTTGACGGCGAGGGAGGGGTACTGACTGGAGCCAGTGTCAACATATGGGCATGTCTGATTCTGTGCCACATGGCTGAGGGTTTTTGTAGGTCTGAGTGTCTGCTATGGGACACTATTGCTGCTGTCGTAACCCCAATCCTGGCTGGGTCCATGGGCACAGTATGGGAGTTTCCTCTGTGCTTTGAAATACACTTTGGAGGTTGAAATTTCTAATAGTCCCTTTTCTCACCCTAGGCGCTTTTCGCTTTCATGGCCCTGTCCTTCATTCGCGATGAAGTCACCTGGTTGGTCCGCCACACAGAAAATGTCACCAAGACGAAGACTCCAGAGGACTATGCTGACTCGTTAGTATTTGACATGGTCACAAACCTTGTGCTGAAATGGGCTGGGGAAAGGGCATGGCAAGGCACCCTGTGGGTCCAGGAGCCCCCCAGTGTCTGTCCTGTAATCACTGTGTTTGTCTCAACTCGTGTTTCCAATCTCCAACATCTCTCACTCCCATCCTCAACTTCCTAGGAGCATCGCTGCGCTGCTCTTCCTGTTGGAGGAGATTAGGGCTCTGGTTCGAAAGCACATCAAGGTGATCCAGCAGTACCACCTGCAGTACTTGGTCAGATTCGACGCCCTGGTGCTCAGTGACGTCATTCAGGTATATTCATTTTGCTCCTCCGGGCTCAGGCTCATGCTCTGTGGAGCGCATGTCAACCAGCCCATTTCTTCTCCCAACCCACAAACATTTGTTAAAATGAAAGACTCAAAAAAATCGCAGCACTCTTGTCAAAAACTTGTTTTTGAGAGGCAGGAAGAGAAAACTAGTGAGCTGCTATGTGCTGGTTCACCTCCCAGCTGCCCATGAAGGTTGGAGCTGGGCCTGGGGTCAAAGCAGAGCTAGGGCTTCCACACAGGTGGAAGGAACTGAAATATCTGAACTGCCACCACCACTGCCTCCCAGGGTTCACATTCGCAGAATGCTGGAGTTGGGAGGCAGACATTGGAACTGAGCCCAGATGTTGGCAACGCCCGCGTCGCCATGTACCCCGAGCTGAACGGAGGGACTAGGGTTACAAAAAAGACAATATGCAGAGACAAGACAACACGCAGTACACAGAATGCCGATCGATGATAGATTGATATTTATTGCAACTCCAGGCTTTCTTTTATACTCTGCCTAGCTCCTCCCAGGGTTTATCCAGTCCTCAAATGGCCACCCTAAATCCTTCGAGTTCCTCCCAGTAGTGGCCACCCTAAATCCCTTGAGTTCCTCCCAGTATTTATCCAATCCCTTGGCAGATAACTTGACAAATAGGAAGCAGGAACTTGTGGTTAAGCCAGTGGCTAGATGTATCAGGCCAAAATTGCTCATCCTGTTACCCTCTGAGAAACAAGCTAAGCTGTGGAGTTAATCCTTGGGAGACCGGGGCCTGCACCCAGAGACCCTGGTATCTGTAGGATGCAGGTGCCCTGACTGCTGTCTCAATCACTAGGTCAAATGTCAGCTTCAGCACTATTCTCTGCACCTCAGTGAAGCTACACAGAAGTCAGGAGAGAAAAAGAAAGGGTACCCACGTGTTGGAGTAACAGGAAGCTCTCTTTACCTCTTGTTTGGCATAGTTTTTTTCTCTGTTTGGGGCACCTGGCAACTCTGTGTTCACGCACAGACGGAACCCTCTGGCCCTACTTTCTATCCTGCGGGAAGCTAGGCGCACTTGGCCATAACTTCATCTCCCCTTTCAGAACCTCTCTGTGTGTCCTGAGGAGGAGTCTGTCATCATGTCTTCATTCGTCAGTACTCTCAATTCTCTCAATCCCAAACAAGGTAACTGGAGGCAGGTGAAGAGGCAGGGGGTCGGGTGATGTGTGTGTGTGTTTGAGCCACTTTGTCTGAGCCACAGAGGAAGGAGCAAGGTGACTTTGAAGAGGATGCTGTTAGATATTAGGATGCAGTCTCGTCTTTTCCTTTTAAACTTGATCCTGTTTTTCTTCTTCTTGCAGTTGAGAGCGGAGAGAAATTTGAATTCGCTGGATTGAGGCTGGACTGGTTCCGCCTGCAGGTAATTGTTCCTGCTCATCCTCAGATTGCTTCTCCCCTGTGATCCTTTTCCCTTTTTTACTTCCTAAGCTCTGCTGTGGGGAGCAAATCAAACCTTGCAAACTGCTGATTGGACAGGACATATCCCAAGCCAAATTTCCTTCACCATGTTTTTCTCCATCTTTCGCCAACGGCAACCACAGGCATATACAAGTGTGGCAAAGGCCCCTCTGCACCTGCATGAGAACCCTGACTTAGCCAAGGTGATGAACCTCATCGTCTTTCACTCCCAAATGTTGGACTCAGTGGAGAAGATGCTGGTGGAAACATCTGACCTGTCCATTTTCTGGTAGGTCCTGACCCTGGGCTCTTTTTTTTTTTTAATTATAAATTTTATTTTTTATAATGATTACATGGTGGATCAGGATGGGAAGGACCGAGGTTTGGGGAAAATTGGGTGCATTCATTGCTTCCAAGTTTGCCATTTCTTCTTGTTGTTTCTAGGGGAAGGGGAGTGACAAAGGGGGAAATCACTCATGACTTTCCACACATCCCAGCACCCAGGGATGAGAAACTGCCCCCTCTTATCAACCCAGGGTCTCCATGTGTGCATATTCTGAGGGTTCTGTCCAAGTGGTGTGGATAGTTCTGAAATGCAGCCGATCTCACCAATCCGAGGAGGATGTCACCCGATGTCCACTGGATCCATTCATCGAGATTTTTTGCTGTCATTGTTTGTTTGGGGTAGTTGTCCAGTTTATTCTGTTCTTCTTCTGCTACAGCATCAAATGAGCTGCTACATTCTCTTCTTACAACAGGGCCTATGTCCACTGCTCCACGTTTTTCATTATGTAGGACATGTTTTTGCACGCAAGTCCAAGTACCCAGACCAGGTGTCCCAAGCATCACCAGATCCCCCACCCCCGGGGCTCACAAACCTTTCACCCACCTAGTAGGTGGGCCCCAGGACCTGGGCCAGGAGATCCAAGGATTCCTGGGATCTTTATCAGCTCTCTCCATCTCCTTCCTGGTCCCCATAGAGGATGGTATTTCCCCTGGAGAGCTGGGAATGTCGTGTGTGTACGTGTGTGTGTGTGTGTTTTAATCTTAAAGGCAGATGCCCTAACTCCACATCTTGTTCACACCAGCTTCTTCCAATAATCCGAAGTGCTCGTTGCCTTCTGTCTAGTATTTGTCTTCTTTTTTTTTAAGATTTATTTATTTCTATTACAAAGTCAGATATACAGAGAGGAGGAGAGACAGAGAGGAAGATCTTCCGTCCGATGAATCACCCCCCAAGTGAGTCCAACGGCCTTCGAAGCCGGGAACCAGGAACCTCCTCCAGGTCTGCCACGCGGATGCAGGGTCCAAAAGTCTTGGGCCGTTCTTGACTGCTTCCCCGGGCCACAAGCAGGGAGCTGGATGGGAAGTGGAGCAGATGGGATTAGAACTGGCGCCCATATGGGATTCCGGCGTGTTCAAGGCGAGGACTTTAGCCACTAGGCCACACCGCCGGGCCCGTATTTGTCCTGTTAAGACAACCTTTTGGGCTTTCCAGTCTCTGGGACAAGTGGTCCATATGCCTTTTTCCAATATTGTCTCATCTTCACTGTTTTTTTTTTTTTTTAATCTCTCTAGCTATTTTTCTCTATTTTTTAAACCCTCAAGACATTGTGATTAAAAGGAATATTGAGTGGGCATTTGGCACGGTGGCTTATGCCACTGCTTGGAACGGCCACAGTCTGCATCAGAGTGCCTGGTTCGCGTCTCAGCTCAGCTCCCTGTTTCTTCTTCCTGCTGATGAGGGGAGGCAGCAGAGGATGGCTTCAGTCTGTGGGTCCCTGTCGTTCACATGAGACACCTGCATTGAGCTCCAGGCTTCTGCCTTCAGTCCTGCCTCTTGCAGGCATCTGGGGGAATTAGTGAATGGAAGCTCTCTTCATCTGTCTCTGTGCCCTTCAAACAAAATGAAGGAAAAAGCAAAATGAAACAAAAAAAAGCAGGGCAAAAACTTGAGAATTTAGTTAGGTGAATGCAAAGTAATCAGGAGCACTGTAGCATAGGCCTTTGGAGAAGGAACCTGACGTGCCTGTCTTCCTGAGGTTGCGTTCAGCGTGTATTAGGTGACTGCTGTTGTACAGAGCTGTACTCTTTGAAGGATCAAACAAAGCACATGACATGTCATCTCTGCTGTCTGCAGTCAGTGCGCGTGAGGAGATGCAAGACCCTTCTGCTAAAAGAATGTCAACACAACACCTGGAAATGGGAGAACTTGTGAAAAAGAGGACACGGAGTTGACACGATATGGGAGTGAGGAAAGATCAGCCTCATGGAATTAATCTGAGGAGATTTTCCGGTCCCTGGGTGTCAACTGTGGGGAGGAATGTGAAGGAGTGGAACCGAGGACTGCCCAAGTGTGTAAAGATGCAGGGGGGTGGTGGGGGGAGGAAAGCAAACTGAGTGTGAGGAAATGGAGGAAGATGATCCCCGGGCTGCCCTGGAGTCATTAGAAAAGTCTGAAAGGGTTAAGCTTCTGGATGCCTTCCTACCTCAAGAATAGGGATTTTAACAACTCATTTAATAGTCAAAGTTTGTCAGCCCAGCTTGGTAGCCTAGTGGCTAAAGTCTTTGCCTTGCAGGCATCAGGATCTCATGTGGGTGCCGATTTGTATCCTGGCTGCTCCACTTCCCATTCAGCTTCCTGCTTATGACCTGGGAAAACAGTTGAGTAAGACCCAAATGTTTGGGCCCCTGCACCATGTGGGAGACCTGGAAGAAGCTCCTGGCTCCTGATTTCAGCCCAGCTCTGTTCCAGACATTTCGGGCACTTGGGGAGTAAACCAGCAGACAGAAGATGTTTCTCTGTCTCTCCTACTCTCTGCAAATCTGACTTTCCAATAAAAATAAATAAATTTTTAAAAAAAGAAAGAGTTTGTGAGGAGAGTAAGAGGGAGAGAGGTGGGAGGTTGGGAGGGAGAAAGAGAGAGAGAGAGAGAGAGAGAGATCTTCTGTTCTCTGGTTCTTTCCCTAGGTGACCACAAAGCCAGTGCTGGGCCAGGTGCTGGGCTAGGGCAAAGCCAGGAGGAGCTGGGAGCTTCATTCAGGCCCCCCATGTGGGTTGCAGGAGCCCAGGCACTTGACCCATTTTCCACCGTTTTTCCCAGGCCATTAAGAGGGGGCTGGATCGGAAGTGGAGCAATCTGACCATGAACCAGTGCCTACCCAAATGGGATGCTGGCATTGCAGGAGGCAGCTTTACTCACTGGACTATAATGCTGGCCCCAGGGATTTTTTTTTTTTATGTCAGTCATTTTGAAATTTATTTTCACTTTTTTTTTTAAAGGCAGGGACAAAGACAGACACAAATCTTCCTTTTGCTGGTTTATTTCTTGAATCCCTGTATTAGCTGAGACTGGGCCAGGCAGGAGCTTGGAACCCCACCTGGGTCTCTTAAATAGGTGGCAGGGTCCCAAGTACTGGAACCACCATGAACTACCTTCCAGCCTGTGCAAAAAATAGGAAAATGGTTCTGAAGCAGAGGAGGCAGGACTTGAACTAGGCACTCTGATTCTGATTCGGGATGCTGATGTGCCAAGCAGAGTCTCAACTTCCAAGTCCCCCATGCCTACTCCACAGATAAGGAAATTCAGGAGGCAAGTGATGAATACAGGTGAGTATTTGTTGAAAAGGACTAGGGACTAAGCCCTGGTCTTTGGTCTCCTTCGTTGTTCTCTGCAGCTTTCACCTGCGGACCTTTGAGAAGATGTTTGCTGTGACCCTGGAGGAGCCCAGCATGCTGCGTTATGCCATTGCCTTCCCCCTGATTTGTGCCCATTTTGTCCACTGTACTCACGAGATGTGCCCAGAGGAGGTAGTTACCCTGAACTCCAAGCCCTGTCATTTCTCCCTAGTCACATCTCATCCTTATCTTCCCCTCTTCCAAAAACACAGCTGCAAGGGTTGAGCTTGGTTCCAGGAGGGCTGAAGCATAGGTGTGAGTCCCTAGATATCTGAGCTTGGTGTAGAACACATGCTGTCTCTCCCTCTGCACCTCGGGTTCTTGTTGGTAGCTCACACCAGGGGGTGGGGAGCAGTGGCTACCTTGGTGATGTGATGTCCTGCTGGTCCCTCCTCCCCCATGTAGTACCCCCACCTAAAGAACCACGGCCTGCACCACTGCAACTCTTTCCTGGAGGAGTTGGCCAAGCAGACCAGCAACTGCGTCTTGGAGATCTGTGCGGAGCAGCGCAACCTGAGTGAGCAGGTAGGCTGCGCCCTGTCCGCTTCCGGCCCCTCTCAGACCCCTCCCCTCAACTCCCTCTCAGACACGCAGCTCCCTAACTCTCAAGTAGGTTCAGGGCTGCCTTGTACTTGAGTTTCTGACAGGAGCCTTTTCTTAGTGTGGTCCCTTCTGTCTTTCCTTCCTTAGGGCCAGAGAGAGGTGTCTAAAAATACTCTTATTTGAACAGCTGCACTCAGGCAACATGTGTGCTCTTAAGGTGAAGGGCTCTGGAAGAGTTTACTTTCCCGTTCACTTTCCCTCCTCTCTTGGGGCCGGACATACTCAGGCCAGTGTGGCCCCAGATCGCCTGGCTCATGCCATCTTTTTGTTCCTCTGCATGCTCACCTGTGGCTGTCCGGACAGTTCAAGTGCCTCTTTCGCGTCTGTTCTCAAGGCTGCTCTCTTTTTCTTATCTCCTGATCTATTTTCCCCCTCCCTCCTGCACACTGACTCACAGCACCTGGTTATGATGAGCGCAGCTTCCAGCTCAGATTGCTTGAAAATGAGGAATTTGTTTTGTTGTTGCCCTGGAGTCACTGTTCAGGTTTCCCAGACTACCCACCCTTCCTGGGTTGGAGTCAGGCTTTGCAACAACTTTGGTGGAACTGGGAGTGGGGGGTGGGGTAGGGTGTGTGTGTGTGGGGGGGGGGGAGGGCGTGGAGAATCTCTAGCTGCACAGTTGTTTGATCACTTAACCTTGTCGTTTGCTTATAGGCAAAATGTGGGGGATTAGAGACATTTTCTTCATACACGTGTCACGAGGCTGAAATGAAGTAGACAACATTTGGTGTGCAGCACCTGGTACATGCCAACTGTTGTATTGGTTGGCACTTCTTGGACACTGAGCCTTGTGTTGGGTTTTGGAGTGAGTAACAACCCAGAGGGAATGTCTCAGTGTAAGGCAAAATGGAGCGCACACACCCAAGCTAGAAAGTTGAAGCAGTGAATGCAAGGGAAATAGGCAAATCAGTCCAGCTGCAGGTGTCATTATCAGACAGGGGAGACAGAGAGCTTTGCTCACTGCTGCCTCAGACCTGACTAAAGCCTGAGCAAGCAGCTGAGCAGAGCTCTTGCAACCCAACAAGGGCTGGCACTCCAGAGCTAGGGCTCAGCGCATCAGGGATATCAGACCGGCCTTTTCTGGCATGGCTTTCAGAGTCTACCTACAGACACTTTTGCCTCGGTTCAGGATCCACACATCTTTGTCCACCAGAATGGGCCTTTCTTGTTTTTCCTGAAGCAACGAACAATCTGAATTTAAGAAATTATGACTAGTAGAACCAGTTTTCTGGTGTGGCTTTTGTGCTATCCTCAGAATGAGTCCAGGCAGGCTCCACAATGCTGAACACCACTGGTGGAAGGGAGGTCCCAGGTGCTGAACTTGCACGACCCCTGAGCACGTGGTTGTATCTGATGCTGTCTGTGTGGCCAACTGGGGGGATCGCAGCGAAGAGGAGAGGTGCAGGGTTGCTGTGTGAGTCAACCGCAGAAACATGGCGTTAGCGAAGCCGTGGGAAGAGGGTGCTGTGTCTCTGGTGGGCTGCGGCGGTGTGGGTGACGGTCTCCATGGCATGGTGTGAAGGAACATGGCGAGTGAGAGGGTTGTTGTTCCATCTGGCAATGATGAATCCTTCTCCCACGGTGGAAGACCCTAGAAAGCAAACTGAGTGGTGCTCCTCACTGTATTTTAAAAAGTGTATTTGGAAGGCAAAGAAAGGAGAGACTGTTTTAAATCTCTGTCAAATAAATTGATAGGAATTTTGTGACCCTTCTAAAGTTGGCTTTACACAAGCGAAGTTGAACCTTTTTCACTAGATTATTGTTATAGCGCTTGCCTATTTTCCTGCTGATCTAGGGTCTTTTGTTATTTATTGAACTCTTTGTTTAGTGGAGCACTAAGTCTTTGACTATCATGTAAATTAAAAATGTCATCTTAAAAAATAAGAAATAAAATATAAAATTGAAATGTTTATTGAATTTTTTAAAAAGCCAGAGAAGGGGAGGAGAGAGCGCACACAAAAGTGCTCCCGTCTGCTGGTTTACTGTCCAAGAGCTCCCAGTAGCCAGGAGCCAAGAACCAGGAAGTCAGTGTGTGTCTTTCACATGGGTGTTAGGGACCCAAGAACTTGACATTGCCTGCTGCCCCCCAGGGTGCATATTAGCAGGAAAAAGCACCTGGAGAGGAGCAGAGACTGAACCCCAGAAACACAGTGGCAGATGCAGGGGTCCCAGGTGGCACCTCGACTTGGTACAAATGCCCATCTCTTAGACCTTCCTCTTTTTCATTGAAGTTTTCCATTGGGTACTGGACAAGCTGCTCAGCAGCTTCTGCAACTCTGCCTCATATCCCCACTCACCTGCATTTATTTCTAAAGCTTCTACCCAAGCACTGTGCCACCACCATTAGCAAGGCCAAGAACAAGAAAACCATGAAGCAGAGGCAGACTCCCAGGAAAGGAGAGCCCGAGAGAGATAAGCCGGGAGCCGAGAGTCACCGCAAGAACCGCGTCGTCGTCACCAAGTGAGAGCCGGGCCCCCAGAGGTCCACCTGGTCACTGGACCCCAAAAGGGAGACAGGGAAGAGGGAAGGTGGTACAGCAGAGGATCATGGGTATGGTGGCACTGGTGTCAGCTATAGGAAAACACTGCATGTGGCTTTTCTGTGTTTGAAGTCAGTACCCAGGGACAGTGTTGTGGGCTGAGTGTTGTGTTTGAAAGGGGTTTGAGGGATCCCTCACAGGGCTGGCATTTCCTTCCCAAATACTGGCCAGGTGGGGCCAAGACCTGTAACCTGACTTATTTGATTTTCCAGCATGGACAAGCTGCACCTGCACTTGACAGAACTGGCATTGACAATGAACCATGTTCACAGCTTCTCTGTCTTTGAGCATACCATCTTCCCTTCCGAGTATCTCAGCAGCCAGCTGGAGACCAGGCTTAACAGGTATTCTCTCTGTGTGTGTGTGTGTGTGTGTGTGTGTGTGTGTGTGTGTGTGTGTGTGTGGTACGTAGCCCGGTGACTGTCAGAGCTGGGCTTGCTCAGGTTTTTCTCAGTGGTGAATGCCACACGTAGGAGATTCTGGTGCAGCCATCTTGGCCTGGGTGCCCTACCCCTTTACCCAAACAATCTCTGTAGGTGGTTTCGCTGAACAACTGGAATTAATCTGTGCGAATTGCCCCAAATGAGCAGGGCCTTTGTTGTCCTCTGTCATCCTAGCTAGGACCCTGGAGCAGGTTATCTAACTTATCTGAGCCAGCTTCCTTCTCCATAAGGTGAAGCTAATAGTATTTACCTTATAGAATTACCTGCCATCAAGAACTGGCTGAGAATTAAAGATAGCAATGAGTGTCAAGTTCTCAGCATATCAGAAACCTTAGTGAAGCAAATTCCCTTCCCTATACTTTGTTCCTCATGCCACCATCCCCCTAAAGTAGGAGGGGATGATGCTGAATGACCCTTTAATCTTCAGGGTTCTGTTTTGGAATGGAGTTCACTCATTTAGCAAATATTTAGTGTGTACCTACTCTCTCAGGAATGTTCTAGAAGCTGTTGACAAGGTGGTATACAGAACATATCCCCTGCGTTGTCTCTGTGAAGCTTGCCTTTTAGTAGAAGAGACATACCAACAAAAGAAACTAGAATACCAAGTGGGTTGGATGCTGATAAATGCTAGGCTGCAAGCTCAAGCAGGGGAGCTAGGAGAGAGTGGGCAGATGGCAGTGGAGGGCTGGTGTTGCAGGTATAAGACAGGGTGGACTGCTTGAGAAAGTGACACATGCAGGCGTAGGGGCCCGAAAGAGCTGAGGGAGCCAGGTGTGTGGTGATGAGGGGAAAGAGCGTCATGGACAGAGGGCATGGCAAGGGCAGAAGCCTGTTTGGTGTGTTCCTGAGGCCCGAGGGGAAGCCAACATGGCACAGCAACACGGGCCTGCAGGGCAGGGGATCAGAAAACCAAGACAAGAGGCAGGCTACACAGACACTTGTGTGTCCTGATGAACATGTTCCCTTTTGTTCTGGTGATATGAGGAGGCTTGCAGGAGTAGGGCAGAGCTGTGATAAGGTTAGACTCCATATTTCATGCTGCATGGGCAGAGGCAAGGATGGGTGCCGGGAGACCAGTTTAGAGTGGTGTTTGGATCAGAGGAGACACACACTTTTTTTTTTTTGCAATGAGGTTTTTGTCTGGGTGAAGTGAGATCAATTGGCCTCCGTGACATGCAGTTGGCTATGTCTGTCTGGTGTCAGGAAGAGGAGACAGGGTCTGGTACCTAGCTGAACACAAACCCCCAGCACCTAGAGCACCCTGCCTGGGATATTCCAGGTTTCTCGGAGGATCTCTGGCACTTGGCTTCTCTGATACTGTTGCCCCTGAATCCTAAGGTTGGCCCAGAGGTTTGATAGAACAGATGAGCCTTCCTCCCAAGCTGCCCTTTTGGATGGTAGGAGGGTCCTTTCTTCCACCCTTCTCCTCCCTGCCATAAACACTTCGCCCCAAAACTCCCAGGAACTGGTGGCCTGGGGAAGAATCTGAGGAATTCATCCCCAGCCAAGTACAGATGGCTGCCAGGGGCCTGCGGTGTGCTCTCAGGCTCCAGGGAGGGATTTGGCAAGGAGGGGGACATCTAGTGGGGCGAGGTCTCCCTGTCTTCCCCAAGTAACAGCATGGGTGGTCCTCCACCTTCTCAAAGGTTGCTTGAAGCTGCGTGCTGGCCAAGTGTGCCCTCTGTCTGGCCTTGCCTTCCTGTGGCCACTTGTGATCGAGATTTCCAGACATGGCTTCCATTAAAAAATATATATTTTTTTATGTATTTGAGAGGTGTATGTGTGCACACACACACAGATCCTCTATCTGCTGGTTCACTCCCTTCAAATGCCCACAACAGTTGGAGCTGGCCCAGGCCAAAGCCAGGAGCCAGGAACCCCATCTGGGTCTCCCACACAGTAGTAGGGACTCTTGGACTTGAGCAATTGCCTGCTGCTTCACAGGGTACATGAGCAGGAAGCTGGATCGGAAGCAGAGACAGAACTTGATCCCAGGTGCTCCAATATGGGATGTGGGCATCTCGAGTAGCAGACTAGCCGGCTGAATCACAACATCTACTCCTAGTTTTCCATTTTTGAGAGCAGTGAGGATAGATTGTTTCCAAGGAAAAAACAACCACTGACTCTGAGTATGCAGGAAGTGTTGGGTGGAACTTGGGGTCTCAAGTCACCCCTTGACTTAATATCTTCAGAGAATGTGAAAGAGTTTAGGGGTTAGAAATCAGATATTACGGGCCTCAAATCCCAGCTTGGCCCCCTGCCCACTAGGCTGTCTTCAGCAAGTGCTGTGCTATCTCCATGTGTCAGTTTATTCATCCACAACCCTCTCTTGTTGGGTTGCTGTATGATTTAAAAGGTATGATACGGGCTGTAAAATCATAGCCCAGCACCTGGAACGTGATACACACTCGGCATGATCGTTGTACTTGTCATTCTGACTGCGTTTGTGATTTCTGTCACTTAGAGCCATTGTGTGGCTGTCTGGCTACAACGCCACCACGCAGGAGATCGCAAGGCCCTCTGAGTTACTGGCGGGGGTGAAGGCCTACATTGGCTTCATCCAGTCACTGACCCAGTTCCTGGGTGCAGATGCTTCCAGAGTCATCCGCAACGCCCTCCTGCAGCAGACACAGCCGCTGGACTCGGCTGGGGAGCAGACCATCACCACCCTCTACACTAACTGGTCAGTGTGGCTTATCCCTTCCCCGCACAGAGCAGGACCACAGGGGCCAAGCATACCAGCCCCGCGGGCCCCAGACCTGGTGGCTTGTCCATGCTTGAGCATCAGAGCAGTGATTCAGGGCCAACCTGGATCCCCTCTGTCCACCCACAAACTTCCTTGCACTCCACAGTATAACAGAGTATACCTTGCTGCTGTTTGACCTCCTACAGGATCACCACTCCTTAGCTTTCCCTTTCTGGTTTCTCACTATTTTAGTTTCCAACAATTGGTCTTCTTTCAAAGATTCTCTTCTGTTTCTCTTAAGGCATCTGTGTTATTTATTTTCATTCTCCTTGCTAAAAAAACCCACATCTTTTAAAAACAGATTTAACTATTTTTATTGGAAAGGCAGATTTACAGAAAGAAAAAGAGACACAGAGAAAGATCTTTCATCTGCTGGCTCACTCCCTCAATGGCCACAATGGTTGCAAATGAGTCAATCTGAAGCCAGGAGTCAGAAGCGTCTTCCAGGTCTCCCATGTGGATGCAGTGTCCCAAGGCTTTAGGCTATCCGCCATTGCTTTCCCAGGCCATAAGCAGAGAGCTGGACGGGAAGTGGAACAGCTAGGACATGAACCGGTGCCCATATTGTATGCTAGTGCTTGCAGTTGAAGGATTTGCCAGTTGAGCTACTGTGCTGGCTGCTTTCATTCTCCTTTAAAAAGGAGAGAGAGAGAGAGAGAAAGAAAGAGAGAGAGAGAGGGAGAGAGAGAGAGAGAGAGAACAAATTCCTGCAATAGCTAAGGGTAGGCCCAGGCAGAAGCCAAGAAGCTGGAACTCAATCCAAATCTCCTACACAGATGGCAGGGACCCAAGTACTTGAGTCATCTACTGCCTTCCTGGATGTGTATAGGCAGGAAGCTAGATCAGAAGCATAGCAGCTAGGACTTGAACCTAGACACTCTAGTGTGTGATACAGGGGTCCCAAGTAGTGATTTAAGCTTGCTGCATCAAATGCCCACCCCTCTTTCTTTTTTTGTCCTAGCTTGGTCCCTTTGAAAACCGGTCCACTACTATCTTTCCTGATTACTATCCCTCCATGCTCATATATAATCAGGTCAGATGGAGTAAACTGTTCTTAACAGGAAATGAGGCCTCCTTCCCCAAATTGAAGCTGTGAATCTGTACCCTTTCCTTTGAAATGTTGAGAAAGTAACTGGATTGCTACCTCCTCAAGCCACTGGGTGGCGCTCTTAATCCAATCTCAGCCCAGCAGGAGCCAGGCGGCCCAGAACCCCCTGAGAAAGGGGAGAGGTAGAAAGTTTAGGCAGACAAATGCCAACAAGGGCGGGTGGAACTTAAGACAAATGGATGGCCTGGGCCAGGTGGGAACTTGGAGGACTCTGAGAGGGAATGCTTTCTGAAGGCGACAGCCACCACTCAGCTGCACTTGCTTGCTGCTCTACAAAATCCCAGTTTTTAAACTTTTGACCACTAATTTGATTTAAAACCCACTGCTATGTTTGATGAGTTTGGCCTGCTGGTGTTTAGCTTGTGATGTCTGTTAGATACACACCAGACTAGAGGCTAGGTGGCTGTCAGGGGCTGGTCAGGCCTGCTCCGCCAGGAATGGCTGGAGCTCAGCCCCTGTATGTATGCTTGCTTGCCCAGCGGTCAGGAGGGGCTAGATATTTGGAGATGGGGTGACCAACATTCACTGTAGACCAAGGGTGTGAGGCTTTTTCTCACTATGACTCTGTTTTAGGGTTGTCCAACTACTGAGAATATTTCCCCGGCCCGATTGAGCCCATGTTCCCTGACAGAGGGTGAGGAGGATGAGGGAATACACCTGTTGGCAGAGAGTAGGGGCCAGGGTGGGCCATGCCAGCAAAGGCCACACCCTGCAGGTTGGAGGTGAACTGGGATGACAAGAAGGCCGGGCTCTTCTCTGCCACTTTTCTCCCCACTGCTGGCTTCTAGCAAGTTCCCATCCCTATGTGTGCCCCATGAGAGTGGGAGGAAGAAGGGACTGGTCCTTAACTCTTTGATGCTTCTTGGTTCATCCCCGCAGGTACCTGGAAAGTTTGCTCAGACAGGCGAGCAGCGGGGCCATTCTCCTGTCCCCGGCCATGCAGGCCTTCCTCAGCCTCCCCAGGGAGGGGGAGCAGAACTTCAATGCCGAGGAGTTCTCAGACATCTCTGGTGAGCTGAGGGCCTGCTGCCCTGCACAGGGCCCTGGCCTCGGGAGACCGTGGAAATTCTCCCACCTTCTCAGATTCCCGTTTGTGTTCTGCTGGATGCCTCTGTCGGACAGCTCCTTCAGGACTCCAAAAAGAACTTCTGAGAACCAACTCAGAATTTGACAGCAGCCCAGAGGTGGTGGGGGCGGGGTGGGGCAAGGGATGTGGAGCAGGGTGGAGAGGGCACGACAGGGGAGCTTTGGTGGTCAGCAGGGCTCCCCTCAAGTTACTGAAGGGATTTAGTCTTACAAGGGTGGTACATGGTTGCTTTCCACTGACATGAATCAGAATGGAAGAAGTGGCCCCGGTGTGTGGGGTAGCGGATACCATGGAGGACTCGCCCAGTGCTCGGAGCCATTGCTAGGCTGTTTCCTTCAGGCCTGGGCTGAGGAGCCTCATTTGGCTTGCTGATGTTGAGGGTGTTGACAGTGGGCTGCATGCTCAGGGTCTACCTGTTGTTCACCCTCTTCCTTCTCAGAGCCTTGGGGCGTCTGTTCTTCCTTTCCAGGCTTCCCAGTTTGAGATGCTGGGAAGGTCAGGAGCTCTTCAGGGACTATGCATTCCTCAGTGGTAGGGCTTGCCTTTCAGCTCCAGAGCAGGTGCCTGCCGCATTCCCAGGGCATGGAGGGGCTTTTGTGTCTCCAGGGCTAGGGCAGGTGTACAGTGCGAGGTGAAGGAGCTGGGAAGCTATTCCCTTGGGTAGGAAGGCTGGAGGTCATACAGATCCCACTCCATGGATCTGTTTTCCTGACTGTCCCCACATCCTCCTCCTCCACCTCCTGCTTCTCACCTCTATACCAGTCTTGAGTCCTGCTTGGTGCCTGGGACCGTGTGTGTGTGTGTGTGTGTGTGTGTGTGTGTGTGTGTGAAGAAAGCTAGAGCAGACAGTTTTGTCTTCCAGCCATGCCTCCTCATGGTCTTCTTATTCCACCAGGACACCTGACTTACCCCTCTGCCTGCTGGAGGTGTCACAGGGCCCCTTCTCATCAACTCTAACCCGCCAATTGTAGGCAGCCTCCAAAAGCCAGTCTAGGTCTTGCTGACAAGTGATGAACAGCAGGAGGTGATGCTCCTTCCCCTTCTCCCACCCCCATCCCAATTTCCTTGGGTTGCCATGGTGATGGGGCAATGCTCCTGTAAAAATAGATAGACAGAAAGAGAAGGCTGCCTGCCCTAGGGTTTCGACTGGGAGTAAGTAGACCCAAGACCAGGGCTGGAGTGGGGGCGGGGTATCTGGTGGGTCCCCTCTCCGTCAGCTCCAGACAGGACCAGCCAGCCCCTTGTCCTCTCTCAGTGACATTAGCATGGTGTGAGCTGGCCAGCTGGGGAGATCCTTTAATATTTCTTGGCTCAGTTCTTTTTTGTTGTAAATAGGCGATTCTAAAAACGTCCACTGTGTCCTTTGGACAAGGCTGTCCATTAGCTGTGGGGGCCAGTTCCGCTTCCTCTGTGGTTGGTGCAGGTGGAGAACAACTGGTCTCACCTTCAAAGCCTTGGTTGGACCTGGAACCTCAACTACCTGCTCTGTCTGATCTCCGTGATTAACAAGCCCCAGCTTGCCTTTCTTCCACCTGCTGTCCCAGTGGTCATGTTGACGTTGCTTCTGGTCTTTTGTGGTTTTCTCTGTGGGGACGGCCCATTGCCAAAGATCACAGCACACCTTCCTGTCTGAATTAGTCACTTGGTGTTTCTAACATGGGGGAACTTCCCTGGGGCAGAGTTTATTCAATTCACAACAGACCAGAGCAGGCCACGTAGGGAGGGATAAAGGCACTGGGAAAGACTAGACGAAAGAAGGTTCCATAGGGCTAAAGAGTTGTGTACTGTGCAAGGAGAGGGGAAAGTTGCACAGTGAGACACAAGCAAGGAAAGTGGAGGGAGCTGCATACAAAAAGCCTGTGATGGGAAGGAGTTCTGTTGGCCCAGATACAGTCAGGGGGCAGCAAGGCATCGTGCTGCTCCAGGTCCCAGCCCCGGGTGTGGGCTCACGGACTTGGACTAGCACTTCGCTGGGTGCCCCAAAGAGCTGTCAGTCATGCTGCTGAGAGGTAGCCACTATTCCTAAGCATCTCTGTTGTCTCAGGAGCCTTTAACTTGTTTGTACCCCCGGCTGCTCTGTCGGGGTTCACAGCAGATCTCAATGCATTCATTTGACAATGATGTGAACTGAGGCTCCCCAAGCTTGCTGAGGATCTTAACATCTCACAAAGTGGGTGCTGCAAGTGTAAGACCCCAGGGGATGGAGGTGAAGGGGCTTGGGAAAGTACAGGGGCATGAAACAGAGGAGGAGCACATTGTTATTGCTTGTGAGTTGCCCACGGAGAGTTGGGGGAAGGTAAGGGGAGATGGGGGCAGTTACCTGCATAAGGCATCAGGAGCTGCATAGGGCTCACTGAGTCCCGCCTGGGCCCTTCTAACTCTGTTCCAGAGATGCGGGCCTTGGCCGAGCTCCTGGGCCCCTATGGCATGAAATTCCTGAGTGAAAACCTGATGTGGCATGTGACTTCTCAGATTGTGGAGCTGAAGGTAACCGTGGAGACGCACCCCTGTGTCAGTGACCCTCCAGGGGAGGTGGATGGGGTGGGGTGGGGGGAGAGACCAGGGTGGAGACCGAGGTTGTGAACAAGTGGGTTTCCTACTGCATATTGCCATTTTACCCCCACCCCGCTCCGCCCCCGTTCCACCCCCATCCCCTGGCGGTTGCAGAAACTGGTGGTGGAGAACATGGACGTGCTTGTTCAGATCAGATCCAACTTCAGTAAGCCTGGACTGATGGCTTCCCTGCTGCCTCAGCTGACGGGTAAGTGCTGGCACCCAGGGTCAGGAAGGAAGAGCACTGGCGAGGTGAGGGCTGGGAGGGACATGCCCCATCCAGGCACCACCACTGCTCTCCTAAGTCCCCCTCTGTCCTAGGGGCCGAGAATGTGCTAAAACGTATGACCATCATCGGAGTCATCCTCAGCTTCAGGGCCATGGCCCAAGAAGGACTTCGGGAGGTGAGTGGTGATGTCATAGACTCGCAGCCGCCTCTGTGGGCAGGGCTTGTACAGGGAGCTATAGAAGGGATTGATGAACCCAGAGGTGCAGCTAGATTTGGCTGGGGGCCCAGCCAGGTCCCTGGGGATGGATGAGCTGGGAACACCCAAAGGCATAGGAGAGGGGTTGCTTGGGGAGCTTGGCTAAATTCTTGTGTCCTCCAAGACCCCCTTTCTGGTTGATTTTCACCTAGTTCTGAGGACATGGGTGGCTGTCTGCTGTCCAAGGGGGCTCATTTCTCTTCTCTTTCATCCAGGTTTTCTCCTCCCACTGCCCGTTTCTCATGGGCCCCATCGAGTGCTTAAAAGAATTTGTGACTCCGGACACAGACATCCAGGTATGAGGAGAGCAAGGTAGAGTCTTGGTCCAACACTTTGCTGCTACGAAAGCCGAAAGGTCAAGGCTCAGATCTGTGAGGGAGAGAGAGCACCCAAAAATACAGCAGGGAGAGGAGCTGGCACATGTCATTTGTGCTGATTTACTTACCAGACACAGGGAGCACTCTCATCCGCTGGTTCACTCCCTAGATGCCTGCAGCAGCCAGGGCAGGATAGGGCCAGGCCAAACCCAGGAGCTGGGAACTCAGTCCAAGTCTCCCATGTAGGTGGAGGGGACTCGGTTGCGAGCTGTCTGCTGCTGCCTCCCCGGGTGCACATCAGCAGGAGGCTGGAATCAGGAGCAGAGCCTGGACTCCAACCTGGGTGCTTCAGTGTGGGTCGTGGGTGTCCCTTGTGCATCACAGTGTAACAGCTGCACCAGTCTCCCTCCCAGGGGACTAAACTGACCAAGCAGGTCTTCCTGGTGAGAAGAGGCATTGCTGGGAGACAGAGAGAGAAGTGGAGGCTCCGTGAGCCCCACGGGGTGGGAGACACTGCTGCTGGGAGAGTGGTCAGAGGTTGGAGAGCACCTGCCAGCTCTCTCCTGGGAAGAGCACTGAGCCCAGCAGCTGCCCCAAGCTCTGGGCACATGAGTCCCGCCTCAGGCAGGAATGTGGTGCTTGCTCGGGGAAGGCTTGGTCCTTCTGTCCCCATCCACCCAGCCTGCCCTCAGAATTTCCTTTCTTTTCCTGGCCATTTCTTCCTCTATGGTTCTTAAACCTTCCAGTTGCTCTGTGTCGGTTACAGGAGATACAGCTCTCCTGAGTGGCACAGCTAACTAAACTCCACCTGTCCCCAACCTGGGAGTTGCCTTGACTTTTGAGTGTCTGGCAACAAACACAGCCAAAGCCGGGGAGGCAGGCTCCCCACCACTCCCATGTGGAGGGCCAGCCACTTGTGTTACTGTGAGCTCCTTTAATGGAGAGAGGGCTGTGACACAGGGGACCCCCGAGCTGGAGGAGTTAAGTTTGACGTTGAGGGAAAGACCCTCACCTTGAGATCAGAAGAGTCAAGATATTTCCCTGTGCTTGCATGGAACTGTAGGAGAGTTGAGTGGCTGCAAGGGCAGTGAGAGGGGATACCATTTATTTATGGAGTGTTTGATGTGGGGGTCCAGCGCCCTGGGCCGGCAGGAGCTCAGCCAGCTGGTATGTCCCAGATAGCTTTAGGCTCCGTTTCCCTTTCTCTCCCCACCACCAGAAAGCCACAAGACCAGGCTCTTGGCATCCTGGTGGTAAGGTGCCACCAGCAGGGCCCACTCTCTGGAGATTTGCTGAGTTGCAGAGCAAGAGGAGCGAGGGCGTGGTGTCAGTGGGCACGCCCCAGGCGGAGCGCATGCGTGCTCGTGTCCATTGATCTGTGCCTAAAACACTGACCTAGCGTTTGGATCCTGGAGTTCTTCTCTGTTCTCTTGGAGCATTCAGAGTTGGCTGGTCTGCAGCCCTGAAGGGGCTCCCAGTGTGTGGTGTGAGGGTGGAGGTTCCACGCCGTGGCTTGGGAGCCTAGCCCCAAGCACCGGGGGAAGCGCCTGCTGCGCGCTTAGCCTTATGTTAGGCTTGGCAGAGGACACACAGAAGCGCCAAGATCCAGTGGATGTCACAGGCTTGGGGGAATTCTGCTCAGATGAGCGGTCTGTCTCTGTTTCTGGGCTCTCAAATAGAAACCAACAAAAGCAAGGTGAAGGAAGAGACAAGAAAGATGTACCCCCTGCTCTTTCGGTCACTGGAGTTAGGTTTTATTCAAGTGGTCTATGGTGAGGTGAGCATTATGAGCCCAGTTTTATGGCGAGAAGACTGAGGCTTAAAGAAGTGACTATTAGCCGAAGGCATAGCTACTAAGTGGTATTGCTAGGATTGGAACCCCACATTTTCCTGGCTCCAAAAGCCCTTTTATTTCTTCTCCTGGGTGAGACAAGCCTCAAGTCTTACCTCCTATCTGAAAAGATAACAGACCTCAGAGGCTGTGTGGGTACCCCGTGCTAAGTCAGTGGTTCTACTTTAAGGAGGAAGAGATGGGTTTGGGCAGAGAAATCAGGGAGGGCTTCACGGAGGAGGTGAAATTTGAATTAAACCTCCAGGCATATGGGGGTGCGTTACAAGTAGAGGAGAGAAAAGAATCCTTTGGAAAGAGGAAGGATGGGAACTAATGTGTGGAAGTAAGAAAGGGAATCACAGTTGTTGCGAACAATGACCCTGGCTGCCCTGACCAAGGAAGCATTTTAGGGAGATGATGAAGTTGAACAAGCAAATCCTGTACTATGGAGTATCCTAAAGGCCACTCTAAAGTGTTTGGGATCTCTTTGACTCTCTTAGAATTCTTAGAAAGAGGATAGTATTCTAGAAGTTTCGAACCCAGGGCCCAGGAATCATGGTTCCTTGTAAGCTTCTGCCAAGCCCTGCTCCTCGAAAATCCTCTCTAACCTGCCATTTTCTTCTCCGCCAGGTGACTCTGAGTGTCTTTGAGCTGGCCTCTGCTGCGGGTGTGGGCTGTGACATTGACCCAGCCTTGGTGGCTGCCATTGCTAACCTGAAAACTGGTGAGCAGGGGAACAGCTGGGGCCCTTCCCTGGGATCCGGGAGAAACCTTTGCTTTGGGATTGAGAACTTGGAGGGAGTAAGATGGGGGCTGAGTCTCCAAGCGTAGACCTTTACCTTCTTAGATTTCCCCTCAGCCTCCAGCCAGCTCCATCCACCAATCAGCTAACAAGGGATCCTAAGTTAGTCTGTTTGGAGGAAGTGAGATGAATACAAGCAGAACAATGAGAGAGGTATACAACACAATGCAAGACTTCCTGGTATAGTGACTGGGTCTCCCACAATCCTCCTCTCCCACATCACCACCATAAATTCGATTCTTCCCCGGCCACAGACTCGTGCCTTCTGTTTTGCGTTTTCTATCATGCAGTTCCGCGGGTGAGCTCATTCACACACGCTTCGCACAGGAGGGAGCCAAGGGGGCTGATGTCCAGCCCTTTATTACTTGGCAGGCTCACCTCTCCCCTTCTCTCTGCATGAGATACAGGCTTTCCTTTTTGCTGCTCCACTCTGTTGGGAAGCCTGCAGGTGCCTTGGGCCTGCGTATCCTCAGAGCCCCTTGCTGTGAGTTCTGCCCTGTCCCAGAGGCAGGTGGTCGAGACTCCAGCCCCCGGCCACGAGAGGCTGCCAGTCCTGGACCCTATAACAACAATCACCTGCTTTATGAAGTGTGATCACCGATGTTATTCCTTGTGATCTTCGTGGAGAGTCCACGGGGATGTGACGGGTCCATGGGGACCCCTGTGGGAGATCACTCCCATCTGCCTACCTAATCCATCCCTCTTCTTGCAACAGATGGCTCATCCCCCGAGGAGGAGTACAAGGTGGCCTGCCTGCTCTTGATCTTTCTCGCTGTTTCCCTCCCACTCCTCGCCACCGACCCCTCTTCCTTCTACAGCATTGAGAAGGATGGTGAGGAAGAATTGGGTCTCAGGCTAGTACAAATTGGGGTTAGCATCAGGGGTAGAGCTGAGATGAAACCCTTTCCTGGGAAACACAGACTTTTGACCCAGAGATCAAGTCCTACCTCAAAAGGCACTCAACAGTGGCATACTGGACTACCCACCATTGCCTGGATCTGCAATGTGTGATACACTTAAATAATAGCATGCTAGGCTTGGCACTGTTGATGAAGGACTATATTATTGTAATAATATGGGGGAAAACAGTGTAGGAGGAGAATGGGGAGGGAGCAAGGGAAGGTGGAGGGAGGAATCTCTATACCTCTAAAACTGTATCATGGAAAATAATATTAATAAATAAATTAGTTAAAAAAATAAAAACGCTTGCAATGGGGGAATCTCAACTGAACTTGAGCTGTGGTTATGCAACAAGGTGGAGGAATCCACCATGGTGGGAGGGTTTGGGGAGGGGTGGGGAGAACCCAAGTACCTATGTAACTGTGTCACATAATACAATGTAATTAATGAAGTAAAATAATAAATAATTAAAAGAAAAAAAATAAAAACACAAGTAATAAGAAAAGGCACTTGAATGAAGCAAAAAAAAAAAAAATCCTCCCTGGGTAAGATCTCACAGGTACGTCCTCCCTCTATCCCCCAGTGACTATGGTCTCTCGGATGTCATCTAAAAGTGGCTCAGCCTGAAACAGTGAGAGCTTACACTTTGGTTTCAGCTGCGGGAGGCTCACATGGTTGTTTCCTCTCTTCCTCCACGCCCCCCTCCCTGCCCCAATAATAATCCAGGTTACAACAACAACATTCATTGCTTGACCAAAGCCATCATACAGGTGTCTGCTGCTCTCTTCACGCTCTACAACAAGAACATTGAAACACACCTCAAAGAGTTTCTGGTGGTGAGTGGGTCTGGGTTGTAAAAGATTGCAAAAGGCTGGAGTTGGCTTGGTGTACATCCACAGTGGTTACCAGTCTTACCTCCCACCTCCTTCACTGAATAAACAGTGAGAGGCTGCTTCGTGCAAGGCAGGTTTGTAAAATTTATTTTCTTTTTTATTTGAAAGGCAGAGTTACAGAATGGAGGAGAGACAGAGAGAGAAGGTTGTTTCATCTGCTGGTTCACTCTCCAAATGGTCACAAATGGCTGGAGCTGAGCCAATCTGAAGCCAAGAGCTAGTTTTGTCAGTGTCTCCTACATGGGTGCAGGGGTCCAAGAACTTGAGCCCTCCTCGACTGCTTTCCCAGGCTTCTAGCAGGGAGCTGGATTGGCAGCAGGGCAGCTTGGACTTGAACTGGAGCCTATATGGAATGCCACTACTGCAGGCAGAGGATTAGTCTACTATGCCAGGGCGCTGGTCCCAGCAAGGCAGGTGTTTTTTTTTTTTTTTTTTTGCCTCAACCTGTACACTTGAGAGGATCATTGGACAAAGAGTCAGAAAAGCCAAGAACTGGTTCTGGATGTGCCAGTAAGCAGTGTAACGTCATAAGAGCTAAAGTCTTGGAGACTTGGTTTGTTCATTGATAAAATTAGGGAGAGTAAACTGAATTAGGTCCTGGGGAATGTGTCAGGGTATCAGTGCTCAAAGAAAGACTCTGATCATTGTACCCCAGCCCCACTGGTGAGTCCCGGCTCCTGGGCTGTTTCGTCAGGTCTCCTGGAGAGCAGGGTGTGCCCATGTTGTTCTATGGTCAGTCATTTACCAGTTCGCAGACTGTGCTGTCAATCAGAATCACCCACAGGCATCTGGAATCCATAGATGAGGGCGGGGAAGGACCCTTTGCTTTTTTGGAAGGTTTCTAGGTAGTGTTGAGGCTGTGGGCTTGGAGTTTCACTCTGAGAACCGCTGGCCCAGGTTTCTAGGGAGCACTAGTTACAACCAGGCAACTAAGTCATTGTAGGTGATGTGCAATCTGTTTGGAAAAACGGTTAAAATGATTTCAAAAAAATTTTTTTTAGCCAAAGTCGACTCCTTCTTACTCTCACCATTGATCTTAGCTTTGCCTCTGGAAAAACACAATAAATAATCTGTCGCTGAACGAGAGGCCCTAGAGTTTTCCATCCTGAATCTCCGTGGAGGCATCCCATCCCTCCGCCTCGGATCCATGGTCCATTAGCCACCGCCTGCCTGAGCGTGCTCAGTAATGGGAGCTTATGGTTCTGCAAAAAACGTGCTTCTGATTTAAGAACCAGGGCCTCATTTGTCTCTCTCCAGCAGGAAGCGCGACAGATCACGCTGTTCTCTCTGGAATCCTCGTCTTGTCCTCAGAAGGGCTGTGTTTTTATTATTTTTTTAAAAGCCAGGACAAGCAACCAGGCAGAAAGGAGTCCTGAGCATCTTAAATCTAAGATTCACATCAGATCTCAAAGATGAGGTTGAGGGGCGGAGGGGCAAGGCAGCTCCCTGTTCCCACTTCCCTTTTATCCTGTTTGTTTGCTAAATGCAGGTAACCTGGGCCTGGGATGCATGAATCACATTACCTCCTCCCTGTCTGATGCGCTGGGGGCCTGAAGGTGAAGGGAGATGACAGCCACTGGGGGAACCTGACAGGAGAAGAATACTAAGAGTGCCGGGTCTGCGTCCAAGGCCCAGCTCTGCTTCCATCCGGCCAGGGAGCCCGACCACAGCAGTGTCTGCAGGTGCAGGCGCCTGGAAAAATAGAGATTAAGCTCCAGGCAGACAGCCTCACCTGCCTTTTTCTAGGCTCCACCTCTGTGCCCCTTGTCACCTCTCCTCGCAGCAGTCCCCCCTGCAGGCTTGCAGCTGTCTGCACAGCCGGGGCTCGGCTGGTTTACAGGCAGCATGTGTCTGGGAAACCTTGGGGACCTGCCACTTTTCCACCCCGAGTCTTCAGGAACACGCTGGCAGCTTCTTAACTCTCCTCCTTGATCTTTTCTTAACTTCCTGTAGCCTGAGGCTGTCCTATCCTGACCTCCATAAAAATCAGCGGCTTTATAAAACCTTCCCTTACAGGTGGCTTCTGTCAGCCTCTTGCAGCTGGGCCAGGAGACAGACAAGCTCAAGACCAGAAATCGGGAGTCCGTTTCCCTGCTCATGCGCTTGGTATGTGTCTCATTTAGGCTGCTGGCGGGGGCACAGAGGAAGGCAGGAAGGGCGGGCTTTGGGGGAATCCCTGTTTAGGGTTTTTGGGTTCCTGCAGTGTCATCAGCAGGAAGTAGTAACAGAAGTTAATTTTGCCTGTTGCCCCCGGGACCTAATTTCCCAGGTTGGCTCAGGCATCCGGAGCTAGTCTCCAGTCTTCAGAGGCTTCTGTGCAGGACAAGCCTCCCTGTGCCTTTTTTTCCTACAGTGTTCCCAAATTCCAAGCCGGAAGCCCAGCTGGGGTCCTTTAACCTGTGACTTCTAGTCCGGGATGTGGCTTTTTAAAAAAAATGATTTATTTATTTTTATTGCAAAGTCAGGTATATATGGAGAGAGGAGGAGAGACAGAGAGAAATATCTTCCATCCGATGATTCACTCCCCAAGTGACCACAACGGCCAGAGCTATGCCTATCTGAAGCCAGGAGCCAGAAGCTCTTCTGAGTCTCTCATGTGGGTGCACGGTCCCAAGGTTTTGGGCCGTCCTTGACTGCTTTCCCAGGCCACAAGCAGGGAGCTGGATGGGAAGCTGGGCTGCCAGGATTAGAACCGGTGTCCATATGGGTTCCTGGCATGTTCAAGGCGAGGACTTCAACCACTAGGCCACCGTGCCAGGCCCTGGGATGTGGCTTTAACATACAGCTCCCCATTACAGTGTTTTTTTGTTCCTTAGGGGCCTCTGAAGAGGGTTCCGGACAGCAGATTGTGGAACCAAAGGGCCTGGGAATGTGGGATGGGGGTGCTTGGAGGAGGCCAGTGCTTCTAGCTGAGGGGCTGGAAGGCAGGGAGCCCAGCGGGCCCGCATTGGGCTGCTGCTCGCTTTTCTGCAAGCTGTGGGCCTCCCTCAACTCCGGTGGCATAATGTTCAGGGAATTCTGACTCCAATCAGCTTTTGAAGATCTTCTCCCCCTTGTGAGCCTGCTTCTTGCTTCTCCAATGCTTGTGCGTACTCTTCTCTACCAATCAGGTCGCCCTTGCACGCCGCCAGGAGGGGCTCTTGTGTCTGAGAGCAGAGGACACTCTCCCCCTGGAGACTGTGCCCGCCTCACAGCCCATGTGCAAGACACCTGGAGCCCAGCATTCTCTGCAAAGGCCTGCATGGGCCCCTCCCCATGGCTGTGCCATGCCCTGGGAGCAGATGGCTGGAGGTAGCTTTGTGGATAGAGACATCTACACATGGATTCAGAATCCCCCAGACTGCCGGGAGGAAGACCAGAAGGGGCTGAGCTGGGGGCTGGCATCCTGTTCTCACTCTGTTCTGGTGCAGAACGGGGACAGAAAGAGTTTGGAAATTCTCAGTTTAAGGCCAGACTTGCATGGACTCTCACAGGGATGTGGGCCAGGTTGAAGGAGAAAGCATGGGTGCGTTCCATTTATTTTGTCCTAAAGTATGTGGGGGACCCTGTTTGGATTCTAGACCTAGGTTCAGAAATGTTCCTGGGGTCTCCCTCTTCAAACCCCTCCCACCCTGGGCATGAGTGGTATGTCCTGCACAGGGCACTAGCGGGTACTGATTGAGGCGCTGTGGTAGAGGAGAAAAGGGGTGTGTGTGTGTGTGTGTGTGTGTGTGTGTGTGTGTGTGTGTGGTGTGTGTGTGGTGGGTCAAGGTTGAGAGAGGAAAGGAAGAGCATGCTATTTGGGACAGTGTGACCTTGGCAGGGTAAGTTGTCTCTCTGAGACTCTGACTCTGTGTCCATCAGAGTGGTGGACAATCCTTAAGAGGACTGGGTGTGAAAGTGCCTCGGACCTAGCGGGTGTTCCCACTCCACTGTTCATGTTCGTTTCTGGGTGGTTTAGGCATGGTCTCTTGGTGTGCTCAGGCAGTGTTTGCACCTGGAAGGTTGGAGGTGATTCTGAATGAGCACTCAGCACCCCTTCTTCTGCCTTGACCACCCCCTCCGAGTGTATGCGGAAGGATATGCTCCCCCCCCCCCTCCGGCCTCCCAGTGGGGCTGGCACCTTGGCAGCTGCAGAGCTGGGATGGGAGGCTGCTGCAAAGCAATTCAAATGCAAATGTCGTGCTGAGAGCCGACTGCAGGGGAAGGAGCTGCGGGAGCTAGTCTGAAAGGCTGCTCTGCAGCCCACACGCCTTTCCCTGGGGGCTGTCTGTCTCGACTGTTACGCCCGGGCAGTGCCCAACCCCAGGACTGCTGCTGGCCAGCTCCTGGCATGGGTTTCCTGCGGGAGAGAGAGATGACTCCTGGAACCCCGGACATCAGAACTAGACCAGGTCCTGGCAGTTGGTCAGGGAACTGAGGCGGAGGTAGAAATGGAGGATGCTGGGGTCTCCTGCTGTGATGCCTGGGCAGGTGTGACACAGGTCCTCAGCCTCCAGGGCTCTTTCCACCTCCATGAACACCTGCGGGCTGGGAGCCAGGCCAGCACATCCTTCCTGAGTTCATCCTTCATTTTCCTGGAGTCAGTAACTTGGAGAAGCATTCTCCCCTGATTTAGGGTTTGAGACTCACCTAGCAAGAAATTATTTTTAAATGTGTATTTATTTATTATATGAAAAGAAGAGAAATCTTCTATCTAGTGGTTCACTTCCCCAAATGCTCACAAGAGTTGGAGCTGAGCCAGGCTGAAGCCAAGAGATACAAGGGACCCAAGCACTTGGGCTTACCTTTTACTGCCTGCCCAGCAGCATCAGTAGGGAGCTGGACTGGAAACAGGGGAGCTGGGACTTGAACTTGCACTCCAAGATATCAGTGGGATGAACCACAGCTTCACCTACTGTGCTGACTCTAGGGGATCTGTTGCCAACAAGATGAAGCTCATCTAATCGAGGCTGCTGTTTTGCCCACAGATTTTTTTTGTTTGTTTCCTTCATCCAGCAGTGTGTTTCCTGCTGAGGCTGTCGTGTGTATGTGTATGTGTGTGTGTGTGTGTGTGTGTGTGTGTGTGTGTGTGTGTGTGTGTGTATGTTTGAGAACGGCAGAGCTTTTAGAGACACACATTAGCGTGGATATGGTAGATTCTTCTTTCTGCATTTCCAGAACCTGAAGTACCAGCCACCATGGGACTGAGTCCCGACTGTGTGACTAGTCCCTAACCTATCCAGGGAAATACATCTGCTCCTTCCTCAAGGATGGGGACCCTCCAGTGCCATGCTAGGTCATCACGGCTGTTTGTGAACATGCTCCCTCCCTCCCTGCCACCCTCTTCCCCCAGTCTGATCCAGGCATCTTGATCTGTGTTCCTGCCTGCTTGTAGAGGCTGCTGGGATTACCACGACATGCAGGCTTCTAATTAAACTAATTAATCATGCCTGCTCCTTTATGCAGTATCCTTACTGGTCCCCAAGCACTGTGCTGAGAGAGGAGGACACGCAGGCCCAACACAAGAGGACCCCTGTGGCTCCCAGACCCCTTGTCCTAGACCTGCAGTGGCAATTGTTTGCTGTGTGTGAAGCTTTGCAATTCACACTTTTCTCTCCTGTCTTCACCTGCTGGCCACCCATGTAGGAGTTAGCAGGCAGCACAGGAAAGCACTGGGCTTTCCTGCCTCTGGTTCCTGGGCCATGGCAGACCCCAGTCAAGAGGGGTGGGAGGTAGAGGCTGTTGTCACAGAGCCCAGAAGTCCACGTTACCTTGCTGGTGTCCAACAGAAAGACACAGGTGCGGGTAGTGTGAGGGCGGTTCCACTGCCTGCTAACCCCAAGGGTCTCCGAGGGGTCCTGAGGAATGCATGACAAGTGACAGATGCACACCCTTGCCTGGGGTCCTCACTGCCTGGCCATGTCTCTTCCAGGTGGTGGAGGAGTCGTCCTTCTTGACCCTGGACATGTTGGAGGCCTGTTTCCCCTACGTCCTGCTCCGCAATGCCTATCGGGAGGTCTCCCGAGCCTTCCACCTGAACCGGGTGCCTGCCAGCACCCACTGAAGGCCCTCCTGGACCTACACAAGCCATCCTCATCATTGTCCTGGAGGCTGGGGGCGTCTGGTCATGGGGGCGGGAACAGGGTGTAGGGGAGGGAGGAGGGTGGCAAGGGAGAGGGTCTGGAGCCAGAACTGAAGAGGAGGTGAATGGAGGCACACCCTGGGGGGAGGGGGCAGAGGCTGCCTCTCAGGGAAGGCGGGGGATGCAGGCCATAGGTATGAATTTGGACGGTGAGGCAGGAACGAGTGACACGCACTTGGGTTTTCTGGGGCCTCGGAGCTCTACATGGGTCTCTCCGACCTTCATCACTATTCTAGGCTCACGCTGGCAGGCAGAGGTGATCAATCATCATATTAAACCATAATGAGCTTATAATCCTCCCACTGGAGCTGCTATTGTCTCCTGCACATTCATTAGGACGATTAGTTCCTCTCTTCCTTTTCCACATGTGCTCGGCAAACATGCAGCCTGCTCCTCCGGCATGTGCAGCCAGTGCCCAGGAACCCCTCTTTTCCTTTGTTGTGGGGAATGCTCTCTGACGGGTCATTGGGCCTCTTCCTTTGGCCCAGTGTGACTCCCTTTCCTCCTGGCTGAGGAGGAAGCACCCCCTTGCACCTGCCCACGCTTCGCACCCTGCTGCTTTCTCCTTGCCAAACAGGGGTCAGTGTTGGGCCACTGGAGGTCACGTGACAACTCAGTAGACCAGTTTTTCCTCTTGAGCCTTTTTTGGGGGTGCTCTCTCTCTATCTTATCTGGAGGAGCTGATTCACCCCTCACACGCCTGCCCCGCCCCCGAGTCTGGGTACAGCTGTTGCTAAGGGCAGGGATTTCTCTCCTAAATCCCACATTTCACAGACCTCATTAGCTTGTAGGGCCCTGAGAGTAGGGGATTCTTGTGGGAGCACAGGCTGTTTCAACTTGGCTCTCTTTGGCACTAATTAGAATTTCAAGTGTCACGGAGCCTGAGGCACTCAAGACAGCACTAAACCAGGTTTAGTTAACTCCAAAGCGGGAATGTGTGGCCTCGCCATCCATCACTGTTGTGCGTCTGCTGCCAGGGAGGAGGACTCAGGCAACTGGTCCAAAGTGGTCAGAATGGGCAGATACGATTAGCCAGTTGATTAATAAAGGTCACTTCCAAACTCAGGCAGTAATTGTGGGTGTCAGCCATCCAGCCTTCATTAAAAGCTATTTTTGGATTTTGTTACGTGTATTTTACTTGTCTTTTCTTTCTCGAGATCTGAGCTTAGTTAATACTTTTTGAACTTGGCACCTAGAATCAACACACAACGTCTTTCTTAGCAACAGTTGTCAGCTCCTCGGGACAAATGGAGTCCTGCTCCGTGCCTCAGCTGGTCGTCCATCTTCGCCGTGGGAGGGACAGTGTGTTCCGAGCAGTGACTCAGTGTCAGGCCGGCTGAAGCAGAGTCTCCAGAGAGGGAGAGGTTGGGGGGAACGGCTGAACACCTCCCCCCGCCAGCCCCCAACCATCTGTGTTTGGTCCTTCTGCCTGGGGGCGCGGGTGGGGTGGGGTAGGGATTTCTTTCCCACCTGCGTTCGTTGGATCCACTTGGAGGAGCTTCCCACAGGACAGCAGTACAAGATGCTGCAGGGGGACAGACGGTAGACATGCTGCCTTCTGTCACACTGAAAAATGTGTTGTGATGGTTAATCCACATGTACTTGTAAGAAATAATAGCGCCTAGCAGCTAAGAGCCCAGCTAAGATCCCATGTCACCAATTGGAGAGCTTGGGTTCCATCCCTGGCTCCGGCTCCCGACTGCAGTTTTCTGCTGGTGCAGACCAGAGGAGGCAATGGTGATGGCTCCAAGTACTTGGGCTCCTATCACCTGCATGGGAGACCTGGATTGAATTCTCAGTTTCCAGCTTTAGCCAGTCTCAGCTGCTGCAGGCATCTGGGCATGATCCAGGGGGTGGGAGATACCTGTTTCTCTTGCTCTCTTAAAAAAAAAAGCCTCAGAGTGCCTAGGTTTGAGTCGCAGCTCTGCTCCTGGTTCTGGCTTCCTGCTAATGTGCATCCTGGGAAGCAGCAAAATGATGCTCAGGTGGTTGGGTCCCTGGATTGAGTTCCTGGCTCCTGTCTTCAGCCTGGCCCATCCCTGACTATTATAAGACATTTGGAGAGCACACAAGAAGATGGCAGAGCTCAGTCTTTCAAACAGATTAAATAAATAAATAAGCATGTAAAAAATAGATCCCATGTACTTTCATGCAGCTTCTCTCAATGGCAGTAGCTTGGGTACTGACACTGATGCAATCCGCCGGTTCTACTCAGATTTCCCCAGCTTTACTCTGTGAATGCATATTCAGTTCAGCAAAGCTGGTACATGTATGATTTCTGGATCCACCAGCACCACAGCTGGGATGCAGTATAGTCCCACCCCCACAAGGATTCTTCCTGTCGAACTTTTGTAACCACACTCACTTTGCTCCTGTCACTGTTTCTGCTCTAGCCCCTGGCAGTGCCAGCTTCTTTAACGTTTTGTCATGGAATCTTTTTATGAACACATGCACGCTTCACCACTGATTCACCTTCAGAGTGCTTTTGCATCCTTAGAGCAATTCTGCAAGGCAGCCAGGAAAGGGAAGTATTAGATGAGTGAATGAAAGCCAGGTACCGAGCACTGGAAACTGGAGCTGGGACCCAAGCCTTATGTTCAGCTCTCGCTCTTTCCGACCCAGCCCAACTGCCTCTTCCTAGTGGAAGACTCGAAGATTTGATTTCAGAGAGCCTGAACAAGCACACGGGAGAAGATAAGGACCTGCTGGCCTTTGCCACCTGAACCAGTAGGCGACTATCTAGAGGCAGCTGAACTAATGAGACTCTTGGGTGTTCGGACAGTTTGCTTCTTTGTCCACAAGGATCTCTGACCTCTGAGAATCTGGGATGCCATCAATGATGGCTTCCCTTTTGCTCTCAGACCCCCTGGCTTGCTTGCTGAGAGGCCTGACGGGACCTGGGGAATGACGATCAGGGAGATTATTTTGTCTTGCAGGCAGAGAGTCGGATCCAGCCCAGCGTTTTCATTAGTGCTGTGTTTTCATTAAAATCTCCATTAACTTGTTTGCAGTAATGTGATGAGATCAGCCCTCCCACCAAGCCTCGGCCAGGATGCTCACAGAGGCGCTCTGTTCCCTGTGGGCAGGAGAAGTGTGGGGTTTGGTCCAGGGGCTGAGGTTGGGGGGTGGTGAGAAAGGTACCCTTGCAATGCAGCAGATCTGGGGCTTCTGACCAAGGGTGCCTTGGCTGTTGGCTTTTTGCTTTGCAGGAAGGAGTCACTGCATGGTCTGAGGACAGGGAGGAAAGAGAGAGAGGGAGGTCCCCAAGGGAGACAAGACTCCCTTGACCTTGAGTTTCACGTCTGTGTCTGTATTGTTCTTCTCCAACAAAGTTTGACTTTGAGCTGAAGCTGGCACATGGGGCGGGGTGGGGTTGGTTAGGGAGAGGAGGAGGATGCACTCACGTGGCTGGGGGAAGAATGTTGTTGCAGCCCTCTTCTTCCCCACAGAGCCTCCTGCCTTTCTTGTCATTGAAAGGAGTTGAAGATGAACCCCTCTCCCAGCCCCCACACCTCTGGGAGGTGTCAAGCGCTCTCCCTCCCACCTGAATGGGAAGCAAGAGCAAGCAGCAGGCCAGGCTGCAGGTGGAAGAAGTCAGAAGTGAACTTGAGCTGAGTTTGCAGCTCTGGAGAGATTGAGGAGCAGGCTTTCTCTTGTCACTGGGGAAGGAGAGAATTGGGAGGCCGCCCCTTTAAATAGCATTCCCGTAGGAGGCAGATCACATCCATCCGTCACCTGCTGCCAAAGCATCATTTTTGGTCTCCATCAAACTCAGAGCTTTTTGGGAGGAACTGTGGGGTTAGGGGAGTTGGGGAGGCAGGTGTCTCAGGCAGGCAGGGGATAGTTCAGAAGCTGAAAAGTAAGGAGTGAGGTTGGGCAATAGGACCCTGGGAAGAGCGGGGGGCGGGGGGGCGGCTGGGGGACCAGAGGAATAGGAGAACAGAACAGCTGTCTTTTCAGTCTAGGAGTGGAACACACATACCCTATCCTTATCTCTTTTGAGGTGCTGTACAGCAGAGATGGAATTGGATTGCCTTTGAAGGAAAGAGGCTGGAGCTAAGCACCAGGGCTGGTGATTGAAGACTGGCTTCCATGGAGTGCAAACGGCAGTAGATACGGGCTGGGCACTGAGCAATGGCTTTGTCGCTGACTCTCATGGGATGCCTAATCTTTTGGGGCTTAGTTTTCCCATTTATTAAATGAAGGGGATTAGATGGCGTAGACTCTGAAGTCTCTTTCATGAGTCATTTGTTTTTGTGGGTGAATTTCCCTTTTCTAAAAAACAGATTAGGAGTCGGGGGGCCTGGCAGGGCAGCCAGGGTGAACTTCTGTGTTGACAGAGGCGCAATGAGTTAAGATGCTGCCTGGACACTTTCATCCCATATGGCAGGGCCCATTTGGAGTCCCAGCTGCTCTGCTTTCCATCTGCTTTCCTGCTAATGCACCTGGGAAGGTAGTAAACAAAGGCTCAAGCGCTGTTTAAGCCCTTGCCACTCACATGGGAGACCACAAAGGAGTTCCTGACCCAGTAACCGGCTGTTGTGCTCAATGGGAGTAGATCTCTTTCTTCCTCTCTGCCTTTCCAATTTTCTCTCTCTCTCACACACACCCCTCTTAAAAAATTGCAAAGCATTCAGAGATCCCTCTGGAAATATATCTCCCACTCCTTCTAGTTTAAATACATGCCTGAACTAGGAAACTCTTTAGCTCCATTCTTACTTTCGTAATTAGAACTCTTCAGTGCTAATCCTACTGTACGGTTCTTATGACTTTTCAAGCCCAATTTTTGGCTGCTGAGGAGGCAGACTGCTTCCCGACTGAAAAGTGGCTCGTGTAGGAGTGCAACAGGGGTCTCTCATGCAGCCCTCTCTTGCCTGGCTCTGCTCCCCTGCAAAGAGAACATGGGCTGCATGTGTGTGCAAGTCAGGTGCACCCAGAGCAGGAAGCTCCAGGCTTTCTTTCGGCTTGCCCTCCAACTCTGGTTCTGTCATCTCCTCCGGCTTCTGGATTTCCCACGTGCTGATTCTGCTGCTACTTCTGCTGGATCTGAAGACCTGACCTAATTTGGTAATTCTTTAAAATTCTTTATTTTTAAATGTAATTGAGAGAGAGAGAGAAAGAGAGAGAGCAAGAACCTTTCCATCCATTAGTTTTCTCCCCACATGCCTGCCACATTCAGGAGCCAAAGACGCAATCCAGGTCTCCCAGGTGGGTGGTAGGCAGCTGATCACTTGGGCCAGCAGCACTGCGTCTTAGAGTCTGCATCGCCAGGGAACTGGGGCCAGGAGTCAGAGCCAGGTGTCAAACATGGGCACATGAGTTGGGCAAGTTTACTGCAGGGCCAAATGCCCAGTTCGTGGCCATTCCTCTAGGCAGGAAGTCTCAGCTGGGAGAGTCCATCCTTTTCTTCACTCCACCACTCTGTTTCTGTTCTTTCCCCCTCCTGTGCCCAGGAGAAGGGCAACTGCCACGGAGATTTAAAGTGAACTAAATGCTGTCTCCTGCCCAGTTCTCTTTCCAACCTTGAAATAAAGTTCAGGTTCTGGGATGGATGAATGAGCTGATGGCCTGTGGGAAATAAGTTAGGGGTCGAGAAGAGATAGCAGGAAGGAATTTCCGGCAGAGTGGAATTATTGTGGAGCTAAAACAGGTGCACGCGGAGCTGCCCAGTCTGCAGAAATTTCCCGGGGTCGGCAGACACCGCTAGTGGTTAGAAGCAGCACGGGGAGGCTCGGTTCAAGTCTGCGCAGCGCAGTATGGAGAGTGGCGGAATGCCTTCCCTGCTCAGGGCAGACTCTGGACTCAGCCCTCTTTAAAGACGGGAGTACACACAGATGGGCTCCAATCCGCCTGAGACGGCTCCAGTACACCTGTGTCCAGGTCCAACCTCCCGTCCCCCCAGACGGGGATCATCCCCCTCTCCCTCCTGTCTGCACGGGACATACCAGGCGGTGGGGCACACGTGGCTCCAGGAAGCCGCTCGCACCAACAGAGACTCCAAACATACATAGACGGAACCCAGGAAGCCACCTACATCCGAGCCCTGCCTGCAGGCCGCCTGCGCTGCGCAGGGTAAACACGCACTCGCACCCGCAGCCGCCCGCGCAGGGCACACGCAGGCAACCGCTCGCACCGGGCGCGGGTGTGCGTGCGTTCGCCCTTGGGTACTTGGGTCTGCTCGTGCCCCTCGGCTTCCAATCCCGCCTCTGGGAGGGGGAGGAGCGGCAGCGAGGAGTGAGAGACGGGCGAGTAGGCCGAGGAGGAGGAGGAAGAGGGAGAAAGGGAGGCAGGGAAGGAGGGAGGGAGGGAGAGCGGAGGGAGGAGAGCCGGGGACTGGGGAGGCGGAGAGAGGCGAGGAGCCGGCTCTGGCAGCGCGCGCGCGGCGGCCGCGGTGGTGGTGGCGGTAGCGGCGGCGCGGAGAGCTTGGACCCAGAGCCCAGAGCTCGGTTGGGCGGCGGGAGAGGAGGAGCCGCAGGAGCTGCAGCTCTGCCAGCTTGGGCCGAGCCTGGAGACACCGGCCTGGCTGGTCCGCACCAGCCGCAGGTGGGAAGGGGTTGGCATGCTGGTAAGAGGGTCTGTTGGCTCTAGGGCTGACGAGGAGCTGCTGTTTCCTCCTTCTCTTCCACAGACTGTGGCCGAGCATGGAGCTGTCCCCCCGCAGCCCTCCGGAGATGTTGGAGTCGGATTGTCCCTCACCCTTGGAGCTCAAGTCGGCCCCCAGCAAGAAAATGTGGATTAAGCTTCGGTCCCTGTGAGTCTTAGCCCAGGAATGGGGATGCGGGGTGGGAGGAATCTTAGGGAACCTGGGTTGGCGGCGGGTTTTGGTGGTGGTGTTGGGTAGCCAGAGCTGGGCTGATAGATTCTCCAGGGGGACCTATGTTGGCAGGTGCCAGGACACGCGTTGCCGGTCCACATGTGCAAAGCATGTGCGGAGCCAGCTGGCTGGCTGGCTGGAGCGGCTGAGGAGTTGCCTGTGCCCGAGGACCCCCCTGGTGACACACGCAGGGCGGCACAGCAGTGGCGGTGTGGCAGGGCTGCAGACAGCTGGGCAGCCTTCGGGAGGTGCCCGGCTGACTCACACGGATCCATGTGCAGGGGTGTGCAGATGGAGAGCTGTCACATGTGTGTGCCCCAGGCTCCAGCATTCGGCAGCAGGCTTCATGCCAACCTGTGGGGCATAGGTATATTCAGCGGGATGGGAGTTTCTACCTCCTGCATCCTATGGGGCAGTGGGGGAGGGGAAAGGAGAGCACCCCACCTTCCCAAGCTGTTAGTCTCTCCTGGGGCCTGGAAATTCACTCCCCACCTGACATCTGGAGGAGGGGGATGGTACCCCCACCTGGGAGAGAGTGGGTGGCAGTTAAAGCAGACAGAGCCCCAGGAGCCAGGTAATTGGCTTAATGAAAGCCTTTTTGTTTCTGTATGGTCTTCCAGTACTTACCAGCATGTTTCGGCATCTTGGGTAACTGTTTTAGGACCAGGGCTTGTGGGGAGCAATCAGTAGGTAAAGGGAGGACTCAGGTGTCCCATACTCCAGGCAGTCCCAGGGCGAGGAGAGCAACTTTCTCTCCTGCTCTGCAGAAAGGGAGAGGGCAGGGCCAAAGACCAACGATGTACCCTCTTCCCCCAACCGTCTAGTCTGGTGCCATTGAGAAATCCAGCTGTGGTAGTGGGTTCTCCATCAGAAGGTGAGGGCAGGTGCCTTTCTTCCTGAGACCTCCCCCCTCCCTTCCCTGCAATCCCAGAAGGGCAGGGACAGCCAGGGGAGCGTGTGGATGGTTAGTGAGGAAGCATAGCCCCTGAGCCCGGGTCCTTGGCAGCATCCCCAGTGGTGAGCTTTGGGTTGGGTAAGGGAGAGGAGGAGGTGACGGATAGATAGGTACTGTGGCTGTGTCATACTTCAGGGGAATGCTAAGAGGATGCCTTTGTCTTGGGGCAGGTGGGGCTGATGTGTAGGCTAGCTGCTTAGTGAGGCTTTAGGGAAAAGCCTGATGTAGTGGGCACCAAGGCTTTGGTATCCAAATGTCCCCTTCTTTTGCTGCCTCTGGTCAAAGCAATTTGCCAGGCTTCCTGAAGCGCAGCCTTGGAATGAGTTCTGGGGTGAAGAAATGAAAAACCCGGATTGAACTGGTTTTTCTTCAGAGGGGTACTGGGTGATACTTGATGGCCAATGGTGTTCTGCTCCCAGTTGAGGTGGGGGGATTGGTGAGCCAGTGGCTCACCAATAGAGGAGTCAATAGATGGGGGAATTCAAGGTCTGGCAGGATATCATCCTCCCACACCCCCCACACCCCCCACAGGTGGCTCAGGAAACAGGGTCGCTGCGGAAGACTGGGTTTTGCCCTATTCCTTGATTTTCTGTATCCTTCTAGCCAAAGTCTTGTCTGAAAGAGAATTTTTCTTTTCTCCCTAAGCAAATGCTCCATGGGAAGAAGATCCACAGAAGGAGACAGCTACCCCTGCGCAGGGCTGAGAGGACAATGTCCTTTAGGGAGCTTGTGAGGGGACAGGGGTCACTAATTTCTCTGATGAGATTGTCCTGGTCTTTATTCACTTGGCCCGTCTGGTCCTTCAGAAGGCTGGTTACGTGTAATAACTCATTCTGAGAGGTGCCGTCTCCTGAATACTAATGGCCAAGAGCCCCTTCCCAGTCTCACTTCCTCAAGACGAGGAGGTCTCAATGTCTGAGCATCCCCAGGTGCATGGCTGTGTGCGTCTGGCCCTGTTTGGATGCTGGGGAGGCCGAAGTGCACGGGGGCTGAGGGCGTTTGTTGGACAGGAGGACTGAAGGGGCCCAGCTCTCTGGTGCAGTGATTTCTGAAGGGGTGCTCTTACTTTGAAATGGACGTGGAGCTCCTTCCCTTCAGTAGGTCAGAATAGGAAGGATGCATTTATTCTGGAAATAGAGGGTAAGTCATGACTATTTCAGACCTGGGTACTGAATCAAAATGAAGACGGATGGGAAAAAATATCTAGCTAACTAGATATCTTTTTTTAAAAAAAATATTTATTTTCATATATTTGAAAGGCACAGAAAGAGAAGGAGATTGAGAGAGAGAGATATTTCTTATCTGCTGGTCTGTTCCTCACATGCTCACAAGAGCCAGAGGTGGGCCAGTGAAAGCCAGGAGCATGGAGCTTATTGTGGGTCTCTCACGTGGGTGCAGGTGCTCAAACATCTGGGCCATCTCTTGCTGCTTTCCCAGGTGCGTGAGCAGGGAGCTGGATTGGAAGTGGAGCAGCCAGGACACAATGTAGCATTCCCATTTGGGATGTTGGTGTTGCAAATGGCGGCCTAACCTGTGCATCGTAACAATAGCTCCTGTATCCATCTTGATTGTCCTACTCAGTACACTTTCTTTTCTCTCTTCTACTTTTAAAATGGCTAATCTAGGACATTTAGACTCTCCCTAGGGGGATCACGTGAGGTGTTTTGCCTCTTTGGACAAGAAATCCTGACTGACAGAGCCGTGCAGTGAAGAGCACGGGGGAATTCTACTCTGCTCATTAGGAGCTTGTCAAGGATGGATTGAGAGAATCTTTAGCATGTGAGCTGGGGACAGTCCCAACTGTAGGGTATCCCTCTGGCTCACCAGAAAGCGTTCCTAATGCTTTCAGGCTGCTCAGCTGGGGCTGGGATCCAGGGATCATGGCTGCGACAGCTTCGGAAGGAGGGGTTGGCCTGGATGATGCTGAGTGTCTCAAAGTGTCTCTGATGAAGAGTGCGGCCTGTGACCCCTTCCCAGAGCCCAAGGAGAGTGTGGGGAGGGCCAGCAGAGGCAGCAGGACTGCTCTGTGCTTTTTTGTGCTTCAAGAGAAACCATGAGCAGGGATGGGTTGAGCATCCTTGGCTTGATTATTTATTCAGCAGCTATGAAGGCACTTCAGAAAGTTGTGGAAAGTTAACATTAAAAAATAAGTTTCTTTGGGTGCCAAAAAAACCCTAGAATTTATTTGTAAGTTTTCACAATAAATATTTCCCATAAACTTTTTGAAGAATCCTCATATACATGAGTTTTATTTATTTATTTTTTTTGGCATCAAAACAACCTTTTAAAATTTTATTTATTTATTTATTTATTTATTTATTTATTTATTTGAGAGAGAGGGAGCAGAGAGCAGGGCTCTTCTGTCATTTGGTTCATTCCCCCAAATCCTGCAACAACCAGGAACCAGGAACTTCATCGGGGTCTCTCACATGGGTAGCACAGACTCAAGGACTTGGACCATTGTCCACTGTTTTCTTGTTAACAGAGAGCTGTATCAAAAGTGGGGTAACCAAGACTCAAATGGGAACCATGATATGGGATGCTGGTGTCTGTCCAAAGCGGCAGCTTAATCCACTGGGTAACAATGCTGGCCCCAAAGGTGGCTTTTAATTCTGTTTTCTGTGAACTTGTCGAAGTGCCCTTGCATATATTGAATGCCCCTTTGGGCCAGGTTATGTGTGCTGGATGCTGGAGATGCTACAGTGGATAGAATGGACCCGGTCCCTGCTCCCACGAAGCTTGTGGTCTAGTTCAAACTCCTTGCGGGTAAGGAGGGTGGGAGGCATCCTGTTCCTCCTTTTGCTGCTCCCCCCAAGTGGTAAAAGTCCGCCTGTTGGCATGTCTGCCTAGTTTTTTCTTACGGGGTGTCTTTTATACATGGGAAAGGCACCCAGAGGAATTTTCTGTCTTTCCCAGGTTAGCACAAGCTTCCCTCTTATTTCTCCTCTCAGTTTCTCTTAGAATTTTACATTTCACAGATAAAACGTTTCCTTTCCCTTGTAGGGACAGCGTAGACATAGCCCACTCTCTCTTCCTCCATTCTCCACACAGGGCACACATTCAGGAAGCCCCTGGTTCAGGCTTGTGAGCCTGCGCTGTGGTTCAAGGTCAGTACAGCTGAGCTGAAGCCAGAAGCCAGGCTGGGGATTGTTGAGACTGGTTTTGCTTCTTTAGTGTGGTGTGGTGCCCTGAACACAGTAGACGCTCAATAAATGCTGTGAAAGAAACAAGCAAATGCATTAAGACAGCCACGTGTGTATGTCTCGGAGCCCAGTTCTGTGACTGATTTGGTGGCGAATGCCTGTCTACCTCCGTGCGAGAGAGACAGGAAATGGAGAGGAAGATGATGATGTTGTTTTTGGAGATGGGTGATGCTTAAAAGGTAAGAGGTTTAGGGACCTCAGGACAGAAACTGTGCTACAGGAGGATACAGAAACCAATGGCATAAGGAGGTATGGATGGGACATGTCAGGATGCAGTTGAGAATGCCTGGAAGGTATGCATGCATGTGTGGGTAGATGTTGACTTGCATTTTGGGGACAGTTTGTGGAAGCAAATGTCACAGTGACATCTCATTGTTGTTATGTTTAGAAATGGCATTGTGATGATAAATATGCACTACCCCGTAATAGCTGAATCTTTCAGACATTCCTGAGGACGTGAAATTGTCCTAGGTGTGAATGAGATGGTGTGTGTGTGTGTGTGTGTGTGAATGTGGATGCTGGGTTCATATGTATGCATGTTTTTCTAGACAATGAGATAATATGTATGTGTGGGTGCATGTAGTGGGGTAATATTTGTGAGTGTAGATAATGGGATAATATGCATGTGTGTATGAATATATGTAATGGGATAATACCTAAGTATGCACATGTGAATGTGTGCATGTATATGATGGGATAGCATGTATGTGTGTGGATATGCATGTGGGTATATGTATAGGTAATGGAATAATGTGTGTGTGTGCGTGTGTGTGTGTGGTCTGACATATGTGCAGCGCTCACATTTTTGGCAGCCCTGCAGAGAGGCAGTGGGCAGCAGCAGAAGCCGAGGGCCTTGCCTGGGTGCTTTGTTGACGCGCCCCATCTTTCTTTTGCCCTCGTTTCGTATATGCCCCATGGAGTGATCCTGTGCGGCTCTCACTAGTTTTGAAAATTACACTGCGTTCTCCTTTCTCTGCATGTGGCTGGGGAGCTGCTGTGAAGATGGCAGGATAAAGTGTGGCTCCCTGGACCGATGGGAAAAAAAACAGTCTCGTTTCTCCCAGGCCGTGGTGGCGATGACTGTGCCCTGTCCTCCCTGGATTAGCCCTTCCAGCCACACAAAGAGAATCTTGCCCCTGGGGCCCCATCAGATGCCTTATTTTTTCCTCCTCTGTCCGAGAGCACAGTTTTGCATAAGGACTGTGTGGCATCCCTGGGATGGAAGAGGATGGACAATTCCTGCAGGGGCGTGTAGAGGAGGTGCGGGGATAGGGGGAATCAGAGTCAAACCAAAGAAAGCACTGCATGAACCTCTGTCTGGAAGCGTCGGCTGCTGGGATATGGGAGGGCATTGGGAGTGGAATAGCCTGAGGATTTTGGGACCTGTGAGTCTTGAGTTCCCATCTCACTCTGCCAGGGACCAGCTGTGCTGTTTTGAGGTCATATGGTTTCTCTGAGTTTTAGTTCTTCATTTGATAGCATCCATCTGAAAGTTTTTTTTTTAACATGGTAAGTCTGGAGAACTTTCAGCATGAGACGGGGTGGCAATGAATGGGTGACTGTTAGCTGGGGTAAGGGAGAATGGTAAAGATGGTAAATTCGAGTCATAATGGATGGGACGTGATTTGGAAGAATCTTATTGATGAATGAGGGAAGGGGTGAGAGCAGGTGTCTGACTTCAAAGAACAGGAGGTTGGGTGAGCTGGAAAAGGGCTGTGTAGTGTAGGCTGTGGGCTAGTGGAGCAAAAAGATGGGGAAACACTTACTTCTTATTGTCTGGACCAGTGTTCCATTCAGGCGTGGATGCAGCAATTGCAGGAGAGTACTGTGCATGTGGGTCAAAATAAGGTGTACCCAGGGGCCACCAGGGGTGTACCCCTCTGGCACTTCTCCAGAGTCCCTGGAGCTGAGAGGGTACGTTTTCAGGTTACCATAACCTATCCTAGAGTTTCTTAGAACCCAGATATCACTCTTCGTATCCAAAAGCCGAAAGAATAGAGACTCCATGTCCCCATTAGAGGTGGAATCTCTAACTTTTAAAAAATAATTTTATTCTTGCACTGGTTGACTCCCCAAATTGCCACAATGGTGGTGGGGGGAGAGCTGGAGCAGGCCAAAGCTAAGTGCCAGGAACTCCACCCAAGTCTTCTGCGTGGTTGACGGGGCCCAAGTACCTGGACCATCATCTGCTGCAAGGAGCTGTATCAGAATTCGAAGTAGCGCTCCCGTATGAGATGTTGGCTTTGCAAGGTGCTTTGTGAGTTTTGACCAGAGGAAGGTGAGGAATTTTGGGGTAATGTAGGTCTGGCAGTCTGTGGGAGAGAAGACTGGCTATCTCTAGACCATTCCTTACTTGTCTCTTGCCTGGGGCTTCCTGCAATTCCTGAAATGAGTGGCTGTCTCCCCTCTGCATCCCCTCCTTTTTTTTTTTTTTTAAGATTTATTTATTTTTATTGGAAAGGCAGATATACAGAGAGGAGGAGAGACAGAGAGGAAGATCTTCCACTGATGGTTCACTCCCAAAGTGGCCACAATGGCTGGAGCTGAGCCAATCTGAAGCCAGGAGCCAGGAACTTCCTCCAGGCCTCCCACGCGGGTGCAGGGTCCCAAGGTTTTGGGCTGTCCCCGAATTCTTTCCCAGGCCACAAGCAGGGAGCTGGATGGGAAGTGGAGTTGCCGGGATTAGAACCGGCTCCCGTATGGGATCCCAGTGTGTGCAAGGACTTCAGCTGCTACACTGTCGTGTCGAGCTCCTGCATCCCCTCCTTAAGAAGGAAACCTTGGAACGTCTTGCCTTTCCTTTGGTGGGAAGAGAGAGATAGAGAGAGAGAGAGAGAGACCTTAAATGTTTGCAAAGGCTAGGAGCCTGGCATTCCATCAAGGTCTCCCATGTGGGTGGCAAAAGCACAAGCATTTGGCCCATCTCTGAAGCTTTCCCAGGTGCCTTACCAGGGAACTGGATCAAAAGTAGAGCATCTGGGACTTGAACCTGCTCCCATGTGGGAGGCTGGCTTTGCGGGTGATGACTTAAGCATTTGTCTCACACTGCCAGCCCTCTGAGTTTTTCAACAGCCGTCTAAGATGTGTCTGCAGCATTCCATGCCCTCGTACTTTCCCTCTTTTGATTCTTTCTGTGACTTCTCCTCTGCCCCTTCCTCCTTCGCTCTGTCTTTCTCCCCGAGGTTCCATTTTACTCCTTCTGGTTCCATTTCCTGTCTCTCTGGCCTATTCCTGTGACTTGCCCCCTTGCTCCTTCCCTCTCCTCCTTCCCTCTCTTCTGCGTTGCAGTCCTGTTCTTCCCTCCCTATCCCACTACCGGGAAGGGGGTGGAGGCATTGCTGGTGCAGGATCCCGGCACCTGAGGCATCCTTTGGAGTCCAGCCCCTGACTGCTGTCTTCTGCAAGGCCTTTTGCTTTTACTGTCTCAGTGACCTCATCCTCCCAGCTCCTCGGGGGGAGGAAGCCAGTAATTGCCTTTGAATCTCAGGGGGCTGGTTTTCTCAGGTAAAGGAAGTTGAGTAGCTATTTTCCAACTCTCTTCAGGACAGCAATGGAGGGACGGAAGGACCGAAGCAGGGCAGCCGATGGAGGCGAGGCAGCTGGGGGAACAGAAGTTGTTAGATAACGAGATGGTTCCTCCAGGGAGGAAGACAGAATGACCCAGGAGAACCACGGGAGAGTCATGTTGAGGGACCAAGTTGGGAACTGAGAGGGAAGGGACAGTTCCTGAGCTGGGAAGAGCAGAAAGTTGAGTTGTTAGCCAGTCCATGGCAGGCAGTTCCTCGTACCAGGGCCCTCGGCCTCCACCCTGATATCTGCCAGCCCTGCCAGCAGCCTGCTCCCTGCCGCTGCTGCTGCCGCAGTCCTGCCAGGAGAGAAGGCTTTAGGTTAGGATTCTCCTGCAGCCTCCCAGCTCTGGCACAGTCCACCGAAGGAACCTGATTGGGGCTGGGTGGGAAAAGAACCAAGGTGGATCCAGAGAGGAACCTGATGGTACAGGACTGGGAGAAGAGCTCGGGAGGGGGCTCTTCAGGAGATGTAGTTGGATAGAGCCAGGCTCCAGGTCCGTGGATGCCACAGCTGCAAGAAGTCAGATTTGCAAATAATTATGATGGCTGCAGCGGGGTGATTAGGCTGCCAGCTGGTGTCAGCACCTTAGATTGGGCAGGGAACTTGGCCTGCTGGGGCAGGGCAGGGCGTTGCTTTGAAATTCTCTGGCACAAGGAACCAGGAGTTACGGACCATCCTCCTTTCATTCCTATATCTTGGCTCCCCCTTGCAGCCCTGTTTATCAGCCTCTGCATATCCAGCTTGACACCATCTCCTGGTTCTCCCCTCAGTGTCTATCTTATTTGGAAGTGTCTCAAGCCAGGGCTGAATGAATGCGCTGCGTGTACACACACACACACACACACACACACACACACACACACACACAAACCCCAGCAGTGTTGCCATGACTGTTAACTCCGGCCATCTCTCCATGTCAAGTTTTGAAATTCCAGTCTGAAAAGCACCCTGAAAACCTCCATTCCTTCCACCACCCGCCACTAACCCCCCACCGCCTCCTCTGCACCTGCTTTTCTCGGAAATGCCCAGAAAGTTGCCTGTTGTTTTGTTGGGCTGAGGACTGGTATGCAGGAAACTTTCCTGCCAAACTCATGGAGGTCAGGAGGTGGCCTTCCTCCGTTCTTGATGAAAGCCACACGGCTCCCTGGAGCATTGGGTCTGAGCTGGTTTGGAGGAAGCAGCGAGCTGAGCAGAAAGGATGCCCTCTGGAAGTTAAGGATCCAGGCCCAGGGACCCTGCTTCCCCTGGGGCTTCCCCTAGGCTCTGATGAAGCTGAGAATCATCAAGAAGGGTAGCTGGTAAGGTATGGGGGGAGGGCATCCCTGGACCCAGACCCCAATCCTGCTGATCCGCAGTCTGGCTGCTAACCTCCTTACACCTGCAGACTGACTCCAGTCAAGCTTCCAGCTCCTCTTCCCAGCCCAGGCGGCCTTCCACATCTGCAAGGTCTCCTGGAAGCGGGCCATCTGCTGAGAACAGCTGTCCGGAGGCAGTTTGGAGGGCTGGCGGGGTGGTCCATGTGGAGGTGGTTAATGAGCAGAATGAAATAACACAGGGAGGGGAGACAGGTGGACCAGGGAGTGGAGGGGGTTCTTCTGATCCCCCCCCCCCAGCCCATCTCTCCCAGTTCCTCTCTCTCTCCAGGGCGCATGGCTGAGGCGGGGGTCGGGGGGGTTTGTATGCAGGGGTGGGAATCGGGATGCCCAGATTCTTAACTGGTCTGGCTTGCTTTTCTGCCTTCCCTCCTGCGAGCCTAGCCATGCTAGAGCCTAGCCTGCTGGGTGGAAGGGGCAAAGAGGAGTTGCTTTTAGACAGGTCGCTTCTACCCCCTTCTTCAGAGTCTCCCAGGCTGTCTTCTGCTGCACCCCCACCCTGCTCTCTTAGCACTGCCTGTTCCCTCTCGTCATCTTCCTCCTACTGTCTTGTTCCCTACTCCCTTCTCTCCCAGCCTTGCCCTGTCCCTCACCCCAACCCAACTCCTCTGTCCCGTCTTCTTGAGACCTCTCACTGTGACTGCTGCCTCAACCAGAGGCCTGCACCTCTCCGGCTGGCACCCCAACTCTGTCACCAGGGGGACTATTTTTATTCCTGGAGCCACCCCCGCCACCATGCCCAGCCAGCTGCCAGAGGCTGGGGCTGCTCCTATAGCAATGGGGACTGAGGGGAGCGGGTGTGCTTGGGTGAGTGCGAGCTGGTTGCTCTTGGTTTCCGGAGCTCCAGGCTCCACAGGCTCTGTTCTGCTGCCTCGCTGGTCCTTGTGGAGTAACAAGCCCCTGAGAAGTCCTGCCTGTCTGGAGGGGAGCAGGTGGCTGGGAGACCAGAGCGCAGGTGCCTTTCTGGGCCTGAATGGAAAACCAGGATTCATGGGTGGAAGGGTAGGCCTGGGGACCTGTGTCTTCATGAATATTAGCTGAGCCGACTGCATCATAAGCTGGCCCTGGATGGACCCACATCGCATCAGGCTTCTCTTGCGACTTCTGTGGAGCCTGTGTTTGCCCACTTTGGGCAAGGAAATGGGGCATCCAAGTGACTGGCCCCGCGGGTCGCATGTTGTCTCCTGGTTTTACCTCACGTCCTCTCTCTCTTGGATCTGGAGGATTCCCTTGGTTCCTTCAACAGCTGGCATTTTAGAACCTCAAGATCAGCCAGTTCTTCCCTTTCCCCAGCACCCTTATTTTGTGACGGGGGCCAGAGTCTCCCAGCCTCTGTTCCTTTTCCTGAGTTGCATTCCTCGCGGAGGAGAAGGGGCACCTGGGGATAGGCTGAGGAAGGACACGTGATTGGGCCAAGGGAAGCTGCTTGGCCAGTACCCCTTCCTCAGCAGGAACAGCTGGTAACAGCCAGCTGAGACAGTGGTGTAGCCTGTGTGTGTGTGAGTGTGCGTAGTTCTCCTGGGCAGGCCAGTAGAGGATTGGAGGTGTTCCTAGTCTGAGAAATGACTACCTTTCCGTAGGAGGGTGGAGGGGCACACATGCTAGGACCAGAGGAAGGGGTCATGGGTTTGGTGGGGTTGCGGTGGGCTGGCTTGGCTTGGAGATTTGTGAATGTCCCAGGCTGGCTACACCCCCATCCACACGATCCTCCCAGGCCAGCAGGACCACATAAGAGGTCCAGCGTGGCATCTCTCGACCCCAGGTCTCTGGGGTGGCACTTCTGGGGCTCTGGCGCTGGGTCCAGTTCGTCCTCTCTCTCTTTCTCTTTGCAAGCATTTTATCAGCTTGCCATGCTGTGGGGAGGTGGGACTGGGGCACAGAGCGGTTCTTTCCTGCTCCGGGCCACGAGTTCACTAGAAAACAACCTGTGAGATACTCAAGCGTCCTTTGCACTGGTTCCACGCGCTACTCAAGAGGCACCAAGAAACAGCAGGTTCCTAAACTGCTTGTTTACCATCCCTCAAGGCTTGGGCACGGTGACAAGGTATGTTAACGTCTCCCTGCTTTGGAGGGGCAGCGGTGAGGGAGGGGAAAGGCTGCCCGCTGCCCAGCCCCCGCTCTCGGCCATGTCTGCTCCCCGTTTCCACCCGCACCCCTGGCCGGCCGGGCACCCTCCATAAAGGGGACTGCAGACGCCAGCAACTCTTTGCCCCGGACGCCCCGCCCAGTCCCCTCAACCGACCAATCGCAGCCTCGGAGTTCGCGTATCGGTGACGTCACCGTTTAGCCAATCTCTGGGAGGCTGGCGCTGGGTGCGCACGTCCACTTGGCGCCACGGGCGGGTTTGGTGGGGGGGAATCCGCTGCTTTGCTCGGCAGCCAGAGCCAAGGGTGCAGCGGCAAGAGTGGGGTCCTGGTCCCCGGAACGCGCCAGGCTGCCCTCCTTTGGCCTCTTTGAGCCATTTCGTCGCTTCTCTCCCTCTGCGCCAGACTGGCCTCTCCGTTTCATCCACTGTTCTGCCCCAAATCCCATTTCACAGATAAGAAAAGTGGGGCTGGCGATGGGGAAGCTGCGTGCACGTCCTTGTGATTTGGATAAACAAATTCTCGCGGCTTTCATTCATTGCTGGGGACGGGAGGCCCTTCCTTCTGTCTTCAGCAAGACCCCTCACCCCTACCCCCACCCGCCATACACCTGCAGTGTCCAGTGGCCCGTGGGAGGTGCAACCTTCTGTCTTATTTCCTTTCTCTCGCGTGGGTGAACGTTCTTTTTGGAGAACGGTCTGGACAAAGACCCAGACAGGAGCCTGCATTGCTCCTTTTGGACTGGAATGGGGTGGGGTGGGGGCTCTTGTGAGGGACCCCCTGGCCTCCACTGTAGATTTCCTTCCCTGGATGGCCTCTTGTCCCTGTGTCCCCAAGCCTCCCGCTAACCCCTTGTTCCCAAAGGCGAGCCCCACCTCCTCGGAGCAAGGGGCTGGCCTGTGCTATTTCTGGCCTTTCTGGGACTCTTCTGACGGCAGATTCTTGTTTTCGGTCTGATTCAGATGTGAAACTTTTCCCGCGGCCTCTCACCCGGTTCCTGTGGGCTGGGTCTCTGCCCCATCACTCCCTGCTTCCTGGGGCCAGGCCCCTCCCCAGAGCTGTCTCTGGTTAGTAGCTCAGTTCTTCTGGGACTTGGAGGAGGAAGTTAGGGGCCCCAAGAGGGAGTTGTTCCCCCAGGGGGGCCTTGGAGGCCCTGGGGTCTGCGGCTTGGACACCTGCAAAAGGAAGCTCGGATTCCCATGGCAAGCAGTGCTCCTGTTCAAAGGAGCCACCTCCAGGGCCCCATCCTCAGGTAGGTGCTGGGGAGGAGGACTCAGAAGGACAGGAGGAGAACGATAGGTTGCTGGTAGCTCTACCAGCTCTGATGTGGCAGGGAGTGGGTAGGTGGCGCAGGAACTGACACAGGACCCTGTGAGTTTGGGGGTACATGCGTGCTGCTTTCTCCACCTTTCCATCCCTGCACCTTATTCCCACCCCTTTCCATTGCTTGCCTTCCTGCCGCTTGCTCATGTGCATGTAAGACTGAACAGCAGTGACCCCTCCCCACCCCACCAACTTTCTCTCCTTCTAATCCCAGCATCCTGGGCACTCCACATTGCCTTGAAATGGTCTCATCTTGTCTTTAAAAAACTCAAACCATAGATGCGATTCTTCTCTGAGTGCCCAGCCCCTGTCTTGAGGCTGCACTGCTCTAAGTTTCCTGTGTAGCCGTGGTCTGTTAGGGAGGGTGTGGGGGGCTGTAGGGCATGGCTGGGGGCATTGGAAATCCCCAGGCCACTGCCAGCCCTGTGTTGCTCTGAAGCACCTGGCGGGTAGGCCGGGGATGCTAAGCTCCTCAGAGATGCTGGGGTGGTTACTCTGAAAGTTTTCCCTTCCAGCTGACCACCCAGAGCTAGGAGAGACCAGGGCCTTCCCCGGAGCTGGGAGCTGAAGCTTTTCCCATTGCGTGGGGACTGAAGGTAGAGGAGAAAGAGGTGGTGTGATGAAGTTGGGGCAGGAAACCATGGGCCGGACAGAGCTGGGCATTGTCTGTGCCTGGCTCATTGAGGGCTGAACCCTAGGTACTGGTCAAGCTGATGTGGGGTGGGAAGGAGAACTTCCAGCCAGAAGAAGGGAGAGGTGAGGGCTTGGGTGAGTTTTGGGGAGATCTTCACCCTGAAGAACTTTCAAGCTAAGAGAGGTCTCTGAAACCAGCAAGTACTATATGTGTGTGTGCTCAGTTGTATGAATATGTGCGTGCGTGTGCATGCATGTGCGTAGAGGCCGCATCTGACTTCAGAGGGGTGGAGTTCAGCACCTGGCTCCCTTCAGCGGCCTTCTCTCATTTATCAAATTTATTCTTCCATCTTTCTTTCCCTTCCTACCTCCCTCCTACCTCACCTCACCCAGCCCCGCCCCGGTGTCTGGATAATGTTGAGATTTCAACAGAAGTTATACCGGTGCTCCTGGCTGGGGTCTGCAAGGGATCCTGGAGAGACTTGGAGGGAGAGATGTGTTGCCAGTCAGTGCACCCACAGTGACCTGCCTCCTCCACTGAGAGTTGCTGAAGCCTGGCTCCCAAGTCTCAGCTGCAAGTTCTGGGCACTCAACCTACACCTGATTAATCTGCCTTCTTTCCCTTTTATTTACTTAATGAACTTTTTCTGGGCACGTCCTGTGTGCTCTGAGGATGGCTAAGATAAACAAGTTCCCGTTAGTGCCTCCAGGTCTGGGCTGACACCAGGGCTTCATTAAGTGGCAGGAACTGGAGAAGCCAGTCCTCTCTCCACACTGTCACCATGCTTGGGCTTGCCCAGAGCCAATGCCTTCCTTGTTGTGGGACACTGCTCAGGCCCATGGGCGTGAGCTGTGGGCCTTGCCGATCTGACAGACGTGGACAAGTTGTGTTACCTTGGGCAAGTCATGGAGCCTCCACTCCCAAAGCGCTTGTGAAGATCAAATGAGGATTGTAATTGTCAGCGGGAGGTCATGGTCATTGTCATCCTCCCATTTTCTCTGTCTGTGCTAGGCTTCTCTCCCAGGACTTGGGGTACAGGAAGCAGGTGCTTGTTGGGATTTTTAAAAAAAGATTTTATTTGTTTTTATTGGAAAGACAGGTTAAAAAAAAGATTTATTTATTTTGTTGGAAAGGCAGATCAGATTTACAGAGAGAAGGAGAAACAGAAAGATCTTCCATCTGGTTTATTCCCTAAATGGCTGATCTGAAGCTAAGCCAGAAGTTTCTTCCGGGTCTCCCAAGTGGCTGCAGGGTCCCAGGGCCATCCTCTGCAGCTTTCTCAGGCCATAAGCAGGGAGCTGGATGGGAGGTGGAGCAGCCAAGACATGAATCAGCACCCAAATGGGATGCTGGTGCTTGTAGGTGGAGGATTAAAAAATTGAACCATTGTTCATAATCTTTTTTTTTTTTCAAAGATTTACTTATTTACCTGAAAGGCACAGAGAGACAGATATCTTCCATGAACTGGATTGCAGTTCAAATGCCTGCCACAGCCAGGACTAGACCACAGCTGAAGCCATGAGCCGGGAACTCTGTCCAGGTTTCCCAAGTGGGTAGCAAGAAACCAATTACTTGAGCCCTCACCTGCTGCCTCCCAGAGTTCCTGGGCAGGAAGCTGGGTGGAATGTAGAGGCAGGATTTGATTTCAGACTCTGAGATGTGGGATGCAGGTGCCCCAAGTGGCAGCTTATTATGCTGCACCACAACACCCATCTGGTTTGTTGGATATGAGAATGGTGTGAGTTGAGTGGGATGAATATGATGCTGGTTGTTAATTCCCGTAGAGATCCCATTTATGGAGATTCTTGTACGTGCCAGGCCTTTCACCTGCATCCTTCCGTTTAATACTCCTGTTAATAGCCCTGTGAGGTGGTTTAGTGTCATTCTCAAATTTTTTCAGATGAGATGATTAAGGCTCTGACATAAAAGTCCTCAAACTTCTTAGTGTACATTCGACATGTTTGTGGGATGTTTGGAAATGCAGATCCCGTCTATGGCCATACCACCCTGAACGCGGCTGATCTCGGAAATGCAGATCCCCTGGACCACACCCTCAGAAAGTTCGATTCTGCAGGTGTGCAGTGACGTCTAGGATTGCTGTGGTTTTCCAAAGATTGTTTCTTGAAGACAGGGAGCGCTGCCACCTGCTGTTGTACTCTCCGGCTGCATGCTGGAGCCTCAAGCTCTCCCTCGTGGGTGACCGAAACTCCATGGCTTGAGCCATCACCTGTGGCCTTCCAGGGTGTGCATTAGCAGGAAGCTGGAGGCAGACCTGAAACTCCAGGAGGGGAGGTGGGAGTGTTAACCTGCACCATCACTGCTGGGACACACGCCTGCTGCATCTGTGTTATGTGGTATTCAAGGCGATGGCAGTGCTGGAGGCTGATGGCCACATTTTAGTAAATATGGATCAAGTGTTAGCAGCTTGCCCAAGAACTCAGGGCTGAGTGAGAACAAGAGAGAGAGCACGCCTTGAACCTGGGGTTGCTGCTCCATGCCAGGCCATCCATGCTTCCTGAATCTTGTGTTTTGCACAGAGTGGGGTTGCAGTTCTTCCCCTAGCTTCCTCCCTCACAGGCCGATTGTGAGAATAAAATGATACAATGTAGGAGAACAGACTTCTTAAAATGTAGGGCTGGCAGCATTGTTAGTGCTTATGCAGATACATGCAAATGAGTGCTCATGGGCGTGGCTGTTCACTTTGGGATGTGTGTTATAAGAGATGGGTCAGTGGAGAAGGAAGCTGGGAGAGTTTTAGTGGTGGGCAGTGACCCTGGTAGAGAGGAGCGGGAGCAGAGGAGGTTGGCCGCGTCCCATGGCTGTGCCTGGGGTCCCAAGGCACAGTGTCTCCATTCTGTGATCTCTTGTTGGGATTCTGCAACAATCTGGAACACTCTGGTAACTCCTTCCTGGCTGCTTGACCTAAGAGAACCGTTTCTGATGTCTACTTCTGTTCCTCCTCCCTCGTGAAGCCAGAGCCGTACTTTGCTCACACCATCCTCTCTGTCTCTCAAACATCCGGCTGCTCCCACATGGGCACTGGCAGCAGACGGGCCTGGAAGTGGGACACAAAGGCAGCCCACTGAGCAGGCTGCAGTGCCTCTTTTGGCCCCATTTGCTCTGCCAGGCCCTGGAGGCTTGGCCCAAGCTGCTGCCTGGAGCTGGCTGTTTTGGGTGCCGGGACCCCAGCACTCTAGAGCTACTGCTGTTCAGGAATGCTATGCTCCTCCCTCCCCCAGCAGCCTGGAATCGATGCTAATTTCAGCCTCTGGTCCCTGACTCACTCTCTCCTGACTCACAGGGTGACCTTGGGTTTCTGAAGCCCCTCTGGGTGGGGGAGTTGGGATGGCGACCATTTTACCCTGCTTTGGGAAGGAGTGGGGATGGAGCCAAAGAGGGCGGGGTGGAGGGAACTTTAAAAATTGTCGTCTAAACTCAGAGAGCTGAGCTTGCACTGTGAATGTCTGAGCTTGGACTCATCAGACTCCTACCAGGCCTTCCTGTTGGTTCCTCACCCATCCCCAGGCTTCCTAAATGCCACATCTGAGGGCACTGTCCTTTAAGGCAGAACTGGCAGCCCACGAGATCCTAGGCTCTGCCTCACCACATCCATGGGGACTGAGATGGGGGAAGTGTCAACTGGGCACAGGTGCAAAGACCAGAGGTTGCCTGTGGCGCCAGGTGGGGAGGCAGGGGTTAATCCAGCTCTGTCCTGGTTGATGGATTCTGGAATCATAATCCATTAGCTCTGCTTGCGTGGAGTGAGGCCAGGCGGGAGCATTCAGATGGGTCTTTGTTCTGAGCCCTGGCTGTCCCCACCAGTGACAGAGGGGATGTAGATGCCCATACCCCCTCCCTGCCTTGACCTAGAGACAATGAAAGAGCTTTGCCTCCTTCCCCCCTCCCGAGAGAGAGATAGAGATGAGAGAGAGAGAGAGAGAGAGAGAGAGAGAGAGAGAGTAAGCAATTCAGAGCTTGGTTATTCAGCCTAAGAGACAGATCACTGTACCACTACCTACTCCAAAAATCACCTGAGGCGCTCGCACCTGCCTAATTGTGCTGGGCCCTGCTGTCTTGGGTAAGAGTTTATAGCCAAGCCTGGCTGGATGGTTGGTGTGGAGAGGCAAAGGCAGAGGCAGGAGAGCCTGGGCTTAAACTTTAAGGGTGATTGAATCTGATAGAGGCAGCAAGGTGGAAAATGTGGCTGCTGCGATGACGTGGTCGGAGTTGTTATGAACTGATGTGCACAGACATACAAATGTGTATCTGTCAGATGTCCCCTGGAGGGGTTTGGGGGGTGGTGTGTGTGACCCAGGAGCAGGGCCTAAGCTGGCTGCCCGGTGCCACTGCCCACAGGCTGCGTTACATGGTGAAGCAGCTTGAGAACGGGGAGGTGAATATCGAGGAGCTGAAGAAGAACCTGGAATACACGGCGTCTCTGCTGGAGGCCGTCTACATCGATGAGACACGGTGAGCATGGGGCCCGCGGAGAGGTAGACATGGTGTGCCGGAAGAAGGAGGAAGGCAGGAAGCTGGAGACAGGACTGAACCACCAGGACGGCGATGGGAAAGAAGAGGCAGGTGTAAGCTAGGGAGAGGAGAGATGACAGGAGGGAGAGGAGACTGCTGTTGGACAGCACCCTCAATCTCATCTGGTCCTGACCCTCCTGGTGTGCAAGGGTCTAAATGCATTACAGCTTTTATTTCATTCAGAGAGAGAAAGGGAGAGAGGGAGTGCTTCTATTTGCTGGTTCACTCCCTAGGTTCCTACAAGAGCTGGGACTGAGCCAAGCTGAACCTGACTGGGGGTTGGGAACTCAATCCAGGTCTCCCATGTGGGTAGCAGGAGCTCAGTCAGAGGAGGGTGTGTGTGGGCAGGATGCTGGAACAGCAGCCAGAGGCAGGAAACCCAGGTGCCCCCATGTGGGCGTCTCATCTGCTGGGCCAGACAGCTGCCCCCAGTGTGCAGTTCCTCCAGACCCCTCCTGTCCCACGTGGGGGCCCTGAGTCCTAGCAGTTCCTCGGTGCTTGAAATGTGATGAGAATGAATTGAAATTTCTGTAGAAAAGACGTGCTGCGTTTCAAAGACTTAGGGGGAAAAAAAAGAATTGTGCAATATGTCACTCAAATATTTTATATTGATTCACGTTGAAATGACAATATTTTGGAAGTATTGGGTTAAATAAACTTTATCATGAAGACAAACCTCCCCCGTTTCTTTTGATCCGTTGTAGCAACTAGAGAACTTAAAATGTCAAATATGCTTGCATGCCGTTTCTTTCTCCTGAACAGAACTGCTCTGTAGCACCCTGATAGATGCTATTCCGTTGTCCTGCTTGAATACTCTCATAGCTGGGGAGCTCGCTCTGCCACCCCCACACAGCATGACCTGTTGCTTTACTGGGGACAACAGCTAGAATAGACATAATCAAGGAAAGGGAGACAGAGTGTCAGTGTTTCTGAGCATGGGGTGTGGAGAGCAACACCTGCTATCCTTCCCCCCCCCACCCCCGTGACTGTCCTTCTGGGGCCTCAGGCAAATCCTGGACACGGAGGACGAGCTGCAGGAGCTGAGGTCTGATGCGGTGCCTTCGGAGGTGCGCGACTGGCTGGCCTCCACTTTCACGCAACAGACTCGCGCCAAAGGCCGCCGCGCGGAGGAGAAGCCCAAGTTCCGTAGCATCGTGCACGCCGTGCAGGCTGGGATCTTCGTGGAACGGTGAGACTGGCCCAGGCTTGGCTCCTCTCTCCCGGTCATCCTGGTCTGCTCGGAGCCCCCAAGCCGTGTGTTCCTGATCCCATACAGCTGCACCTGGCTATGTCCCTGCTCCTCAGACCTTTATACCTGGGGTTCCCGCCCCCATCCCCGCTACTGTTTTCTCTTAGGATGTTCCGGAGAACATACACCTCCGTGGGCCCCACCTACTCCACCGCTGTCCACAACTGTCTCAAGGTGATGCATGCGATGGTGGGAGAGAGGGCGAGAGAGGAGGGGTTGGGAGATGGGACAGCGCTTGGGATCTGTGGAATCCCTCGCCATCTCGCTGCTTCCCATGTCTCCATAATCACTGGGAAGGCCTCCTCAAAATCTAACTCCGACCCTTGCTGTTGTGTCCAACCCCTCCTGCTGGCTGCATTCTTTCTCTGCAGAATCTGGACCTCTGGTGCTTTGATGTCTTTTCCTTGAATCGGGCAAGCGAAGACCATGCGCTGAGGACCATTGTGTTTGAGTTGCTCACTCGGCACAACCTCATCAGCCGCTTCAAGGTTGGGCAGCACCCTGTTCTCAGATTCCCAGCTCCCCCCACCTCACACTCCCACACTGCCCCTCCCACCCCCCTCCCTTCCACAGCTCCCTCATTCAGGGTCAGGTTTGGGGCTGCCTCCCACCCCACCTGACTTGTTGCGGTCCCGACTTCTAACTTTGTTGATTTGCAGGTCTGCAGCAGGGGTTCTTCTCTCTCTGCAGCCCAAGGTGTCCTCTGTAGGCTGCCCCGCTCTCCAGCTGTTCTGTCTTTTGCTTAAGGACCTTTCCTGGGCCCCAGACCTAGAGTCTGCACGTTGCGGCTTGCTGGACCCTTTGGGACTGGAGTCTCTCTCTTAGTTTCCTGCCCCCCCCCCGTCACCTTAGGAGGTAGAGAAGGGGACAAACTTGGCCCTTCCTCCCTCCTTGCCCTGGCAGGGCCTTCCCTAGGGAGCTGGGTTGTGTGAGCACCATTGCATCTTCAGCTTGGCTAGACAGGAAGAATAACAGGGATTAAAGACTTCTCCAGGCCCTGTGCTGGAAACAGCATCTTTTGAGAGGGATGTTTCTGTAGGGACAAAGCACACGTGGGAGCTGGGGCCGAAGGGGGCTGTTGCCTAGTCGTTTTGGGGCCAGAGGCAAAGGACTGTTGAAAGCAGCTGTCCCAGAAGGTGATGACCTTAGAAAGGTTGATTCCTCCACAGTCTGTGTCCTGTGAGCCTGCCATGACTCTGACCCTGACCCTGCCTCTAATAGCAGCTCCCCAGAGATCTGCCTGCCCCCTGCCATCCCTGGGTTGTTCCCTTGGGTCTTCCAGAGGCCTGGATGGCTGCCATGTCGTGTTCTTCCTTCCAGTCCTGCTCCTTCTGGGAGACAGAACGGCAGGCTGTACACTCCTGAGATTTTTGTCAGCTCCTGTTTCTGCAAGCTGGTTCTCGGTTGAACTCTGAGGCACCTGCTTCTCCTATACTCCGCCTCCTTAACCTGATAGCATGGGCTCTGGCAGAGTGGCTCAGACCCAGTCCCGGTCTGCCTTGCTCTGAGGCTGCTAGATGAGATGGCGTGCATGTGGAGACCCCAGTTGGAGGAGCTATCCTTCTCAAGCTGCACGTTCTCCTTCTCTGGCACTCTCCCCTCCTCTGCTCCTCCCTTTTTCTTCCCTTCCTTTCCCTTCAGGGACGCCATGGCAACGCAAAAGCAAGGGCAGTTGTCATGGAAACAGTCCTTTAAATTCCCTGAATTTGGGGCACAGCCCTCCAGGGGTAGAGGTGGGGACGATGGGGTCTGCCTGTGTGCTTCTCCAGTGTCTTCTACCACTCTGTGGTTTTCCTCCCACTATCAAGTCCAGAGCCGCTGTACCCGCCCTACTGCGGAGACGCAGGGGCAGGTGGAGACCCCAACCCCGGGGCTGTGGGAGCCCTGAGGCTGAGCCACGGCTTGGGTGTACGCAGGGACAGGGCTGAGTTAGAAGTCCTTGCTTGGAAGCCCTGGCTGTGGCTGCTTGTGTGTGTGTGTGTGTGTGTTGCACATTGTGTGGCAGCGCACATGGCCACGACGTGGTCAGGGAAGGCGTCCCGGAGATGTTGATCCACATCTGGCAGCCAGGGTTCATGCTGGGTCACTCTTTCTCCTACTCCTGAGTTCTCCATGCTGCTCCATTTGGGGCTGGGGCAGGGCAGTGGGAAGGTAGGAAGGAAGGTAGGAGGGAAGATAGGAGGGAAGCTTTCTTTTATCAAGACTCTCCAGGGAAATAATAATAATTACAGCTACTCTTTAGCGTATTGACTAAGTGCCTTGCACTTATCTCATTCAATTTCAGGTAGGTGGTATGAGCTGCCTACAGGGAGGCACGTGACTTGCCCAAGATCACTTCAGCTAGCAGGTGGTGGAGCCGGGCTGTGAGCCCAGGTTCATCTGCCTGTGGGTGCCTATTGCACTCCGAAAGAAGGGTGGAGCTGCTGGAGTCAGCTCCGCAGCTCCCGGACATGACTCCCTGGCCTCCCTCTGCCACAGATTCCCACTGTGTTTCTGATGACCTTCCTGGATGCCTTGGAGACCGGCTACGGCAAGTATAAGAACCCTTACCACAACCAGATCCACGCAGCTGACGTCACCCAGACTGTCCACTGCTTCTTGCTGCGCACCGGGATGGTGGTAGGTGGGCCTTCCCTCCTCTCTGAGATGCAGTCCTGGCATGGATTGACAGACTCAGTTGACAGGATTCCTTGGGTGGGAGGACTGGAAGGAGGCTCAAAACTTCACAGGGACTTGTGCTGCGATGCAGTGGGGATGCTGCAGGTTGGAGGTGGAGGTCGGGCATGCGCAGCTCTGGGCGGTGACTCGCAGCGGGCTGGCTGTCTCCCTTCCTGCCTCTCATTTCAGCACTGCCTGTCGGAGATCGAGGTCCTGGCCATCATCTTTGCCGCGGCCATCCACGACTATGAGCACACGGGCACTACCAACAGCTTTCACATCCAGACCAAGTGAGGGTTGGGGTGTGGCAGGGCCAGGAGGAGCCCTGTGGAGGTGGGGTGGGTGGGGCAGGGTACAGTCTGGACACGGTTGCCTTTGGCCATGTGTGCAGGTCGGAGTGCGCCATCCTATACAATGACCGCTCGGTGCTGGAGAACCACCACATCAGCTCCGTTTTCCGCATGATGCAGGATGATGAGATGAACATTTTCATCAACCTCACCAAGGACGAGTTTGTGTGAGCAGAACCGGTCCTGGATGTTGCCCCACTCTTCCACCCCTGCCTGCTTCCCAGACCTCCTGCCCCACCAGGGTGTACGGAGTGCCGATCGTGTCTTCTATGGTCTCTCCAGAGAGCTGCGGGCCCTGGTCATCGAGATGGTGCTGGCCACTGACATGTCCTGCCATTTCCAGCAAGTGAAGACCATGAAGACAGCACTACAGCAGCTGGAGAGGTGGGGTGGGGTGGAGTGGGGTGGCAGGGCTGAGCCAGCAGGATGAGATGGGGGTGTGAATGGGGGAGTGAGTGCACGTGAGTGTAGCCGGTGATCAGGGCTTTAGCTGTCCCCACTCTAGGTATGAGAGTATGTACATGTATGCATGTGTGTGCACACGTGTGCATGTGAATGTGTGTATGTGTTCATAGGTGTGTGTGTGTGATGTGTTGCATGTGGCCCCAGGTTTAACTGGGGAGTGTCTGGGACTGAGGTCTGAGACAGGGGGGTCTGTCACAGGTTCAAGATGGGAAGCCTGTGAATGTAGGGGCGCTTAATCAGCACACCCCACCCTCCACCCCCTCTGTGAAGGGGTGAGAAGCCTCCCTCTTCACACCTTGCCACTCATCCTGTTTCAGTAGGTCCACTGGGAGAGTCCTGAGGGGGTTATATATATATAAAAAAAAAAACCAAGGCAGGACAGAACAAAGGCCGTGGAGCATTGAATGCTGCTGTGAGGTGGGTGAGGGTGGACGAGTGTAGGAGAGGAGGAGCCTGCTGTGTGTGTGCACGCGGTGACTCCACGGGTCACCCTCGTGGATATCATCATGATAATGAGTGACCATGACAGCTGCCCAACACTTAGTGTGAGCCAGCCGCTCTCCCCAGTCCTCGGCTATTAGGTGCATTTATTTCTCAGAACAGCTCAGTGTGTGGTGGGGTGAGTGCTTTCCATAGTAGGCTCGAGAAAAGGGAGATGTGGCACAGTGGTGATGTGTGGCAAGCGCTAGGTGAGGTGCAGATTCGAGCCCAGACATGAGGAGGTTAGGAGTTAGCATTTCTTCCAGCTGTGCTGCTGGAGCTTCGGGGAGTTCACGGGGACGGGATGCAACGATGAGAGAAAACGTTGAAATGCACGCATGGGTGCTTTTATGTTTTATTTTTTCACAATGTGTGTGCATCTCTCATGAGTTTTTTGATGAACTCTCCTTATGCTTGGAATTAGAAGTCTTAGTTATTTATTTTTTGCACTGGAATAAATCTCTTTTAGTTCCTTTTCCCTGACCATTGGGGCGTACCTTGTGTGGGTGTGTATGCACATGAATGGGTTTGAGAGAGGGCGTGAGATGGGGAGTTAGGCAGTGGTTGAGGTTTCCTTTCTCCAAAATACCAGCCTCGCTTCCTTTGCCCTCTGCCCCACCTAGGATCGACAAGCCCAAGGCTCTGTCTCTACTCTTGCACGCTGCTGACATCAGCCACCCCACCAAACAGTGGCCGGTGCACAGCCGTTGGACCAAGGCCCTCATGGAAGAATTCTTCCGCCAGGTAGTGAGGCATCTTGCCCACCCCCTGCCCTCTCTTCTCACCCAGCTCGGTCCTCCTCCTCTGGATAACCCTGCTATTTGTGATCCCATATGTGTGAGATAGAAATCTTACTATCCTGAAGTCTGATGGTGGTCGCTGATAGCTTGTACTCCATTTGCATGTCACTCATTTCCAGGTCCGAAGTGAGGAATTTCCCCCTCACCACTTGCTCCAGCAGCCCCTTCCCATCCCCACCTGCACCCCAGACCTGTTAAGGCTGAAGTGTCCACTCTCATTTCCCTGCAGGGTGACAAGGAGGCTGAGCTGGGCCTGCCCTTTTCTCCGCTCTGTGATCGCACCTCCACTCTGGTAGCCCAGTCCCAGATAGGTGAGTGTCCCCGTCCTGCAGGGGGGATGGGGTTGGGAAGGGGTCCTCCCAGGGTCCAGGGGGGTTGGCATTGCTCTAGGAGCATAGGTCTCCCATAGGTAAGGGGAAACCTGCTTTGTCGGAGCCAGGAGATGGGGGTAGGAGGGCAGGGGCTGCTTAGAGTGGGAGGGTAGCCCATCATCGCAATGCCTGCTGCCACTTGCCAGCCCAGGTGACCTCTGTGCACCTGGGGGTGGGCGGCCCGCCAAGTGGCCAAGACACCTCTGCCATGTGGCTCCCTCTACCCTGCAGGTTTCATTGACTTCATAGTGGAGCCCACATTCTCTGTGCTGACCGATGTGGCTGAGAAAAGCGTGCAGCCCCTGGTGGATGACGACTCCAAGTCTAAAAACCAGCCCAGGTGAGAATGGCTGGGGGCGGTTGGTCAGGCTGTGGGTTCTGGGCCATACAGAGGATCTGCCCGCTGGATGGGGGTGGTGGCTGAGGCAGCAGTGAGGTCCCTCTGCTAGCTATAATGTTGGGGCCAGGGAGGTGCACTGTGCACCTGTGCTGACCTCCCTGCGTTGTCTCTCCCTTGTTGTGTTGCCTTTTGGGAGAGAGAGAGGGTGGCGAAGGGGCATAGGGGGAAAGGACAGGGACTTCAGTCTCCCAGTCTAGGGCAGTGCTGGGCTGGGCTGAGTCTCATCACTGGGGCTGGGCTTGGGGCTGGGGGCTTGCTTTTAGCTTCCAGTGGCGCCAGCCTTCTTTGGACGTGGACGTGGGTGACCCCAACCCTGACGTGGTCAGCTTCCGCTCCACCTGGACCAAATACATCCAGGAGAACAAGCAGAAGTGGAAGGAACGGGCGGCCAGTGGTGGGTGCTCTGGGGGGCGGGACAGGGAGATCCGCTGGGGGCAGCTGATGGGACCTTAGCAGATCATAGCGGATCTGTTTTCCTTAAGCCTCCGGGGCAGCTCTGTCATTCTTGGCAATTGGGAACACAACTAACTGGACTAGGGTTAGAGTCCAGGAAAAACTGAACAGCTGAACAGGTCTGGAGAGAGGCTGGGAGCTGTTATAGCATTCTACAACTCAGGGTCCTCCAGAGTCACAGGGGGTTGCTGCAAATGGGGTCCCTGTAGATGTGGGTGGGCCCGGCTGGGATGTCCTTCCCTCACGTGGGGCCAGAGAGGCTATCTTGTGTGACCTGGGCTTGGGGGGTGGGATAGGGGCAGGTCAATGTTGATCTAGCCTTACTGCCCATTTGCAGGCGTCACCAATCAGATGTCCATTGATGAGCTGTCACCCTGTGATGAGGAGGCCCCATCCTCGCCTGCGGAAGATGAACACAATCAAAATGGGAATCTGGACTAGCTCTGCCTGGGGCCGGCCTGGGTGAGCCAGGGCCCAGGAGGGGGCTGGGTGGCCACCACGGCACCACTCATCAGCTGTCTGCAAGGGGTGATGGGGAATGGTGCATGGAGGTGAGGGTCTCCCTCATCCTTTCCCAAGGAAAGACAGAGGAAGTGAAGGTGACATGGGGAGGGAGCCTTCCCACCCTTGTGGTTTCTTGGCTCCTGCAGGAAGGGAGGCAGTGGCTCCCCCACATGGGGCAGGCACGTGGGGTCTGCACCTGTGCGGCTACCTCCATGTACAGCCCCTGTTGGGGGTGAGGGAAGTGGTGCTGACCCAGGTGCCAGGCCCTGGGGAGGTTGGCAGAACCTGATTGTTCTTCTGGCCTCAGCTCACCCTCTTGGTGGGTCACCTTTCCCAGGGCTCTTTTGCCTAGCCCTGCATGGGAGCTGGGACCTGCCTGGGCTTGGAGGACCGGTGAGCCTGCAGATGGAGGCAGCCTTTGCACGCTCAGGCCTTGACTTCTTCCCCCAGGTCCTCACTGAGGCCGGAGAGCTTGATGTCATCAGCACCATCCATCGGGACATCTGCTCCAAGGGGTGTGGAGGTGGCCCAAGGGACTGCCCACCCAAAGGCCACGTGGATTCTCTGGATTGTGGGTCCAGGGAAGGGCCCCTTCCACCTGCCACCCTTTGGGGTCCACTTTAATCCCCGGGCAGCAGGATTGGGAACACGAGGCTCCCAGCTGTGCCCCATCCCCTGCCTCTGGCTCCCCCTCATGGCCATGGCTGCCTGGGAGGGAGCCGGGGTGCCTCCCGGCCATGGGGAGGGGGAGGTCAAAGCTGCCAGCACCCCGGGCCCTCCCCCATCCTTTTTGCCTCCAAGTTTCTAAGCAATACATTTTGGGGGTTCCCTCAGCCCCCCACCCCAGATCTTAGCTGGCAGGTCTGGGGCACCCTTATCCTCCCTACCCCATGGGGAAGGGCTGAAGTAGGATAGAAGGCTGGGATTCCCTGGCCCAGGTGGAGGGTGGAAAGGGGCATGGCTGCTCCCTAGGCCCTACAAGAGTGTGGGGGGCGGCAGCCCCTGTACCCACACTTATTCTACTTCAGTCAGACTTCCTGCCGCATACCCCTGCCCTATCCCCTCTACCATTCTGAAACAGAGAAGCCAGGAGGGCCAGGGGCTGGAAGGAAGCCTTTTTTTTTTTTCTGGGGAGGGGGAGGTCCTCTAGCTGACCTAGAGGATAGGGGACTGGGTTCTTGGTGCCCCCTTCCTCCTCCTAGTACTAGGAGGCTCCTGCCGACCAATGTCTGTAAAGGGCCTGGGCGCCTTCAGGATGGGTCTTGGCACTCAGGCTAGAGGGACTAGGGTGGGAGGCGAGTGTGAGGTGTGGTGTCCAACAACAGCGTCCCTGGCCCAGGGATGCTGGGGCCATGATGGGCTGAAGGTGGGTGGGTGGGGGGCTTCACGCTGCTGTTGCTGCTGCCACCGCCCGCCAGATCCTATGCTGCCCCCTCCTCTCTTTGGGCTCCCCCTCATCCCAGGTGACCGCCCCCCACACCTGCTGTCCTTGTACATAGCAGCCAAGCATTTGTACAGTTGGCTCCCCCGTGCGTGTACACTCCATGTCCTTGGTCTCTGAGACCCACCAGCCCAATACTAGTCCCAGACGCATGTGACTCACACCCACCCCAGGTCTCCCACACCCCCACTATAGCCAGAGATCAATAAAGAAGGGAGACTGGGTCTGTCTGTGTGCAGGGTTTGCTGAGTGATGTCAAGTGAGTGCCATGGCATACACAGGCTTCTGGAAATTCTGGAAGACTCAGGGTGGGGAGGTTCCCAGAACCCACAAGTGGGCAAGCTGTGCACCCTGCCCCTGGCCTCACAGTGGGGCAGGTGCATGGCCCACATGGGACCCTGTCCTTGTCTTTGGGTCTGCTCTTTGTGGCTCCCTCATCTTGCCTTCTGTTGCCTGGGGCAAGACAAACAGGGATGGCAGAGACACTGTGGGATGTGCAGGATGCTTGGTTTATGCCTTGCCTTTGCCCCTCGGTGTCTGGGACAAAGGGAGACACGACGCTTCCCGTTCCTGGACTTTGTGTGTGTGTGTGTGTGTGTGCGCGCGCGCGCGCGCGCGCTAAGGGACTGGAATGAGGGAGCTGGAGAAGGGAACACATCCTTCAGGAAGGCAACAGGGTCTGGGGAGCACCCACACTCCTTGTCAGAGTGCAGTTCCACACATCGTCCAGCAGGAGGTGCTCGTGGCACGCAGTGACAGCGTGAGCGCGCCCAGTCTCGCAGGTGCAGGGCCCTCCTGCCAGATGGCAGCATCTTCCCCTAGCCGCATCCCACAGGGGGCCCGGGCTCAGGGTTGGGAACTGGGCAGAGAGAATTCTCCGAGTCCAGGAAAAGAAGTAAAGTGCCAACGATCTAACACCAAATTTATCACTTTTTAAAAACGAGATGTTTTTTTCCAAAAAGTGAGGAAGTAAGAAACAAATCCAGTGTCCGTGCATGCCCCAACTGTGGTCTCCATCTAGGATACCTCCTCCTTCTCTCTCAGACCTGTCATGGGGAAGGGGGTAGAAACAAAAGGTGAGCACGAGGCCCAGCGGCCATCTGGTTCCCTCACCTGCTGGTCTGCCCAACAGCCCACCTGCCAAGCACCCAGCATGGCAAGAAAGCCAGTTCTGCTGTCTGATAACCACTTTCAGTCCATTGCTAGTCAGTGGCTCTGTGTGTGTGTGTATTCACAGACCAGGAGGTCCCTTCACACACAGCCCACCCAGCTTGGGAAGGTGGGGAACACCCTTTGGGAACCAGTGCTCTTTGTGTGCAGTCACCCATCACCCATTCCAAGACGTGGAGATCCTGCAGAGAGTCTGACCTCAGTGCCCCCTGCTGCAGTGTGGTCCCTCTGAGGAAAAAAAAAAAGCCCTCTCATCACAGAAGACAGTGTCTCAATGACAGAAGTTTCCCTTGCCCCTCAGCATGTGGCCTGTTCTTCGGGGTCCTCCTTACCGCGCTGGCTCCCTGGCAGTCCGGTGACTTCAGGGTGGCAGGGTCCCCTGTGCCAGCTTCCTCACTGCGCCTCTCCTGAGCTCTGGGGCTGGGCTGTGCAGGCTCTAGGAAGGGAGAGGCAGCATTGGGGAAGGGGCCTTGGTTGGGCGGCCGTGTGTTGCTCATGGAACCCTGTGCTGCAGGCAGTGGGGAGAGGGGCCCAGGACGCATGGTGCATGGTCTCTGATCGCCATGGCTGCCTTAGGTTCCCTGCTTCTTTAAATCTGCTATCAACAAGTACATAAACAGAACAGAAAGCCACCCCAAAGAAACCTCTACAGAAAGGACACGGAATAGACAATGTACAGCTCTAAAGAACCTGGACTGCTGGCCCGCGCCTTCTAGTCTGTGTTTATCTCACGCACGTCATTGCCTTGTGAAGACTGATGTGTGTGTGATTGGGGGTGTGGAGTTTCATGTGATACACAGTGTCGATACTGGATTACCTTCAAGAGGTCGAAAAAATCCTGCATTCTGGCGCGTGTTAACATCACACACTCACTGCACATGGTTGTCAGGTGTGTGTCAGGAGCTCAGCCAGACCGGTTTCACTGAGCAGTCACACACAGCCCAGTGCAATGGCTGAGCTCTAAGGCCTCTGGGCTAAGGAAGCAGCAAGTGGCAGAGAGAAGGTTCTAGTCTGTGGGCATGGAGCAGCCACCACAGGAGCCCTGAAGTCCAAGGCAGGAGCGGGTAGTGTTAAATAGGAAAGTGCACACAGAGGTGCCCACAATGCCTTGAGGTTGGTTTTGGCTTCCCCTGCACTTCTCCCAGTTGCTAACTCTTGCTCCTCCCCAGTGGGTGAGGCTTGCCCACAGCTTGGCTGAGGGACAGGCTGCCCCGGGCCCTCCCAGCCTGCACGTACTCTGTGCTGTGCCAGAGGAGCCCAGCCTGGAGTCCGCTCCCGTGCCCGTGGTCCCTGGTGGGCAGCACTCCTGGCTCCCTGTACTCTCGCCGGCTTCGTCGGGCTCCTCTCCTTGCTGCTGCTGCCCCAGGTGCTGTTCAACCATCATGTGCAGCTCTGGGGACACACACAGAGGAAGGCAGCACTGGGAGAGGCTGCCCCAAACTCGACAGTCTCACCTAGGGGTTGGCACACATGACCGGGATTTGGCATCTGCTCACCTTCCCCATTGAGACCTGAATAGGAAGGCAAATGAGCGGGGCACCAGCTAGATCCCAAGCAGTGCTTCTGCCAGGGGTGGCCACTGTGGGGCGCTGTGCTCAGGAGGCGGGCACCCCACCGCACAGCACGAGCTGCAGGTCCTCTGCTTCTTAACCAGCTTCCTGCTAAGGCACTGGGAAGGCAGCAGGTGACGGCCCACATCTGGCCCACATCTGGCCCCCTGCCACCTGGCTCCTGGCTTCATCCTGGCCTGCTGCTGGCTGGCACAGCTAGCTGAGGACTGAACTAGCAGAGGGAAGCGCTCTCTGTCACTCTCCCTTTCAAATAAACAAGTAAATATACTTTAAAAACAAAACACTTCTTCCAAAGGTGAGCGGTGGTGGTAGGAGAACAGCCTTTTGTGCTTGGAATAAAAGGTGGGGCTGATGTGGTGCAGCAAGTTAAGCTGCAGCCTATGTTGCTGGCATCCATGTGCCTGGCAGTTCCAGTCTGACTGCTCTGCTTCTCATCCAGCTCCCTGCTAATGTCCCTGGGAGAAAAGCAGAAGATGGGCCCCGTGCATGGGCCCCCGCACCCATGTAGGAGACCGTGATGGGCTCAGACTCCTGGCTTTGGCTTAACCCTGGTCGTTTTGACCTAGCCCTCCTGTTCTGCCTGGTCATTGTGGTCATTTGGGGGAATAAGCCAGCAGATAGAAAATCTCTTTCTTTCCTGTTTCATCTCTCTGTCATTCTACCTTTCAAAGAAAATATATCTTAAGTAATAAAAGATAGCTGACTGGTTGGGACACCTTGCGTTCTCCAGGGGAAGGCGGAAAGGACACGAGTTCAGCTGAGCAGGCGGGCAGACAAGGCAGGCAATAGGCAGGCACAGAAGCTATATGGCAAGCAGTGCGCCGGCAGCCCTCAGGTACTCTGGCGTGCACGCATGCGTGCAGCGCCCTATGCTAGGGAGTTCATAAATGGCGTGCCACTTTCCAGGCTCCGAGAGTCGGGGGGTCAAGTGGTATCAGCTCCACTCTGAGAAAGTCTGACCTGACCATCTCCCCAGGATCCCTTCCCAAGGGGTCAGGTTTGCCTACTCAGCCTCCGCCCCTGGGGCAAAAAGGGGCAGCAGGTTGGCGCACCTTTCATCGTGGGAGTGGTCCTTGTCATCTTCTTCCGTTGCCGTGGAGACATAGCCAGGGTGGACTGTGGAGGATACGGAGCAGAGATGGGTGCCAGGCGTGCTGACCCTGCCACCCCATCTGGCTTTACTTTTCGACGGAGGGGGGTTGAGAGGCAGTGAGGGCTTCAGCATGGCAAGGAGAACAATGCTTGACTCCCCAGCCACCCGCGCAGTGTGTCAGGGAGACCCCGTGCACTCTGCATGTGCGTGTGTGTGTGTGTGAGTGTGTGTGTGCGTGGATGGAAGCATGCAGGTCCATTTGTTCACCTGTTTGGATGCAGGGAACGGGGAGTCAGGGTTTTAGGGACTCGTCCCCTAGGAAGCTGTGGGTTCCTCAGACTCCTGGGTGGAAGGGACCAGCTCACCTTGAGAAGTGGGTTGGGAATCCGGTCTTCATCCACCTCTGAGGGGAACAGGGACAAGAGAGGTGACAAGGACAGGAGATCCAGGGGGACCCCACAGTGCTGACTTGCCAAGAGAGTTGGGGGGCTTGGTAATCACCTCCTTCCTGATCTGTCTCTTACCTCCTCTGCCTCCAGGAAGCTGCCCTGATGCTGCCCAGCCTGCCTTCTCTTCCCCCCTCCTGCTCTGCCGGCAGACCCTAACCCATGCATCTAGTCTTGTCCTTGACCATGAGGTTGCAGACACAGAGGTCTCTGGCAGCAGACTCTGCAGCCTGTTCTCTCAGTTTGCCAGGCTTACCCTCCACCCCAGGGCCCTGCATAGGAGGCAACACGGAGGTCCAGGCACTGGGTTCTAGACTGGCTCATCAGCCTGGTTCACCCTCCTCCACCCCAGTAGCGCCCTCCCCATCACTCTCTCCACATCCCTTGATGGGGACACTGGCGCCCAGAATCCCAGCTGCTCCAGGGCTGTTTCTAACCTTCGCCTTTCCTCTGGGGGCCGAGAAGAGAGCTGGCGGAGGCGGGCCCTCCCCCTCGCAGCTGTCACTGCCTCTAGGGGTGGGGGCAGCAGTTGCTGGAGAAACCTGGGAAGCTGTTGCCGCAGCAACCGGCCCACCATTGACCACCCTAATGCCTCCTGGGGGGGGGGTTGGGGACCGGGGTGGTCTCCACTTCCCAGCACTGCTCTGTCTGGCCAACAGTAGAGGAGATCCTGCTAATGTAACCACAGCGCCAGCCTGCTTGCCTTGGGGAAGATCCAGGGGCCCTGCTCTCCATCCCCCTGGCACCCCAGCCGTCTGTGGTGGCTCCTAATCCCCTTGGTGCTCCGGCCCTGGGTTACCTGGGGAAGACTGGTCACTGGTCAGCACGAGGGTGGCCGGGGTGGGGCGACGCCTCCGAATCTGAGTGGGGTTGGGGGAAGGGTGGGAAAGTGGGAAGAAGTCAAGTACAGGTGAAGGCGTCACAGCTCACCCCACACAGCCAGCCCTCTGGACACACACCTCTGAGAGGGCCACCATGCACTGGACCTACCGGGCCAGGGTGGCCAACCCAGGGGACTACTGCTCCCAAGAACCCAAACGTCACCTCTCTTGCTCCATCTCCCCTGTCCCATCTCTCTCCATCCCTGCAGCCTTATCTGCTCTAATGCATCGATTTCTGGCCTGCTGTCCTTCCGTCCGTTCTGGATCAGTGGTTAGAAATAACCTAGGAGGGTGCAGACCTGTCTCTTGGCCTCTCACCCACCCACCCCCCCCCCCACTCTTAGCAGGCATTAACCTTCAGCGGGCCAGTGCTTAGCAACAGCGACCCTCAGTCCTATCTAGTGGGAGGCGGGGCAGGGCACAGGGTGGGCAGGGCTGAACTGCATCTCCTCTGGCCCTCTGCCTGCACACATCCCCTCCCCCCTTCAGGGCCTGACCTGGGACACACCATTGTTCTGATTGGCTGGAAAGCAGGGTAAGGGGAAATCCTTGTCAAGGTGACTGCCCCACACGGAGGAGCCCCAGGCAGGACCTGGCTCAGATCCTCAAGTTGAGCTGAGAAAAATCTCACTGAGTTTTAAGGTCTCCTAAGACACTAACACACAAAGCTGGTGGATGCCAGGTCTCCCGGAGTGCCCCCTCCCCTGCTGCCATTCTTATGTCATTGCTGTGAATAAGTTGGCTCAAGGACTCCTGGGACATGTAGTTTTTCTCCCGGACTCTGGCGGCTTGGAAATGAGTGGAACGAAGTATTGGAGTTGCCAGTGGCAGCTTCTTCCAGGAGGGCAGTGGAGCGGGAAGGCCAATAGGCCAGGAAAGGATGAGGGCAGAGGGCAAGGACAGTGAATGGTCAACTCCTACCCCCGCCCCGCTCTCTCTTTGCAGGTGGCTTGCTCAGCATTGGAACCAAGGGCAGCACAGGGTAGGGGATAGTGGTGAAATGCAGCCCTTCTTTGTCCAGGGGTGCCAGAGAAGCAGGTGCCCCTTAAGGGGCTGGTGGGGGGTGGGACTGTTTCCCAGGAGATTGAGTGGCATCTGTTTTGGTGACATTTCAAGGTCCTTGGCAATAGCGGTCCTGTGTATGTGTGTGTGCACACGCACACACATGCACTGCACACACATTAACCATCCACTGTTTCTGCCTATTCCCAATTGCAAAAAGGGCCAAAGACTGGCAGCTGGGCACAGGCAATCCACGTGACTGGGGTGAAGGCCCTTGTTTTACTAGGACACCCTCTTCCTCCCTGTTCCTTTGGTGGCAGGGGGGTGCCTAAGAGCAGAAGGCATGGGAGCAGTGGGAATTGGTGCGTTGATGTGACATCCACATTGGGAGAGGCACCTGTCAGTGGGGCTCTAGGGGACTCCGAGAGGGCAGCAGGGCTCTGCGACCCTGGACATGTCCTCCTCCCTTATCTGATTTCCTGGTCTTGGATTAGGCTTCTAATTGCTCGGAGTCCTTGAGAAGTGTGATGTCCTACATCAGGAGGCAGGAAAAGTCAGACTTGCTGGGGCACCTCCCAGGCTGGGCTTCTGCACCCAGCCTGGCTGCCGGCTCTGAAGGACACATGGTGCCTTCACCTCTGCATTCTTTTTCCGCAACAGTTAGGCCAAAGGCCAGGGCGCTGGGTGCTCCCTGAGCCCCCCGCCCTTTCACCTCCCCGGGTAGGGCTGGGTTAGGGGCTCTTGCCAAGCCTATACACTCAGGCAGTGCAGCAGCAGGGACGGGTCTGAGTTTACAGGTAGAGCTCCAGGCCTCGGAGACACGGATTTCTGAAGATGCCAGGAAAGAAAGCAGGTCTAAGTTCCAGCAATCTTTGCCCACCCCCCCCCCGCCACATTGCTTCACACACGCCCCCTTCCCCCCTAGATCCCTAAGCCAGCTGGCCTGCCCCTCCTCCCTCTAACCCACACCCATTACACCTGCCTTCAACACCAAACAGAAGCAGGTGCCAGGCGCCAGCGCGACGTGTTCCCAACCTCACCCCACCCACTGTGGCCTGGTCCTGGGTGTGGGGTGATCCTAGCCTGGCCCTTGCTTTCCAGCACAAGGACTTTCCCCTTGACCTCCAGGGAATGCTGTATGCTAGCATCTTCCTCATTCTCAGGAGGCTTCTGGCCCCTCCCATAGTCAAATCTTGGATGCTGGAGATGAACCAGGGAGGGTGGGGAGGGCGGAGACCAGGGACCTGAGCGTTTCCTGTTCTGGGGAGCCAGAGTTACAGAGGGTCTGCCTTTTCCCTCCACATCCACACCTTGGGCTGTCACACAGCTGGAGTGGAAACGACAGAGCCCCTCCCTGGGCCCACCCCAGGGGGCCACACAGCTCCTTTTGGGGGGTGGAGTGCACGGCCCCACCAGAACCTGGCAGCTGTTGGTCAGGGGGTGGGGGGGGGCGGGTAGGCAGGAAGCAGAGAGCTGCCCTTATGGGAAGGAACCCCTTCTTTTGGGAGGGGTGGAGTCTGGGCAGGTGGACAGAGAATACAAAGAGATGGAGTGATGGGCAGACACGGAGATCTTGGGAAAATGGGCAGTAGTAAGGACCACGGGTGTCCACCCTCACCACACACGCTCACTCTCTCACTGAGACACTGCCGCTGTGCCAGGCTGCTGAGCTAAAAATAGGCCAGGCCAGGAGGTTGGGCCAGGGCCCTGGACTCCCACCTCTCCAGTGAGGCTGTCCCTGCGTGAGGCCGTTCCTAGTGGCTCAGCTGGGGACCCCTTTGCCTCCTGGTGTCAAGAAAGCTGTCTGTCCCTTCCCACCCCTCCCCCACCCTGTCTCTGGCCTCTCAGCACCACTCACTCCATCCCACCCCACTCCAGCGGAATTCCAAAGGGCAGGAGTTGAGACCCACGTGCCCAGACTTGCAGGACAACGGAGGACACCTGGCTGCACCCGGGAGCAGCCTTCCTCCTCCAAAGCCCCAGCCCTTTGGGCTTGGTTGGTTCCTGCATCACCTGGCCAGCACTCTGAGAAGCCGGCAAGGTGTGCCTCCAGGTAGGCTGCGACGTGAGAGCTGCCTCCCTGCCAACTCCCTACCGCACCAGCCCCTCGGTTACCGACCCCCTCCCTGCCCCCTCCCGCGCGCAGGCAGGTCCTCTCGGCGTGGTCAGCAACCTAGGAAACTCTGGTAGGGGCTGATAGGGTGGTGGGGGAGGCGAGGCTGGAGAAGAGGGAGGGGTCGTGTCCTCGTGAAGGCCCCCTCCCCCAGGGTGGCGTGTAGGGAGCGACTCTGGCGGGGTCAGTCGTCGGGTGGACAGTCTGCACAGATAGACAGATGTGACTCCGACGTTGGGGGAGGGGACAGAGACCCTCCTCCTCCCCTCAAAAAGAGCACATTCGTCCTCCAAGGGGCGCGCAGCTCCGGGAAGACTGGACAGGGATCCCGGGTGGCCCCGGTCCTGGGATCCCTCCGTCTTTCGCTGGGGGAGTCCCCAGCCGCCCCGCCCTGCTCCGCACCTGCTCCGCCGCCTCGGGATCAAGGTGCGGCTCCAGCAGCGGGACCGTGAACTGGATCTTGCGGGGACTGTTGTCTTGCTCCATGGCTTGGGGCGGCGGCCGCGGCGCCCGCGCTGCGGCGGGGGGCGGGAAGGCGGCGGGACTCGGGGCTGGGGAGGGCGCGCGCCCCTCTCCGCTGCGCTCCGGCCCCGGCCCCAGCCCGGCGCGCTCGGCTCCCGGCTCCCGGCTCCCGGCTCAGCGCTCTCGGCTCCCGGCTCCGGGGACTGGGTGGCCGCCGATTGGCTCCGCACCCGCCGCTCCCGGCCCCTTCCCCCTCCCCCAGCCCGGAGCCTTAACCCCGTCGTGGCCGCGCCCGCCAGCTGCCGGGGGGGGGGGTCACCACCCGCGCGGGCGGGTGCGAGGGCTCCGGGCGTGGCCGGTCCCTGCGGACACCCGGCTGCCCTCGGAGTTCTGGTCAGGGAGTAGAGATGGGGAGTGGCTAAGGAGAACTTGTCCAAGCTGGGGCAGGTTTTGGAGGGGGCGGAGGGAGGTGAGGGGGAAGGGTGAGGGCTGGGGAGGGTGGAGGGGAGCAGGTGGCACAGGCGAGAGGGAGATTTTATTTCTCATTTACGGGGGTGGGGTTATCTCGAAGAGAAAAAGTGCAAAGCGGCAGGGAAGGAGGGAGGATTTAGTCGTGCAACATCAGGGACTCAGGTTAGACTTAGAGAGGGGCTGATCTGTGAAAGGACATGCTGGTGGAAGTGGAGACTTGGAGGGGAGGTGTGGGTTCCAGAGAGGGAGCTGAGACCCTGTCTGGCGTCTTCTGAGGGGAGGGTCTCTTTCTGGGAGCGCCTTCCGGGGTGCGTGCAGCAGGGCTAGGAGACAGCAGCTCCTGCAGCTCCGGGCAACCAATAATGCTTGTGAAATAGCTTCCACTTTCTGGGTGCTAGATTATAGGGATCATCGGAAAGTAGGCGAGAGGCTGACAGAGGGAGGAGGCGGCCATTCTTTCCACCCAGTGACTTGTTTACAATTGACCCGGGGTTTCCACTTTCACCTTGGGCGTCCCTGGCAATGACCTGTGACAAAAGGGGTGGAAGTTAGACCAAAGGAACAACTTACTGGTTTGGGGCAGGACCTAAATGGTCAATCAATACCATGGAGTAAGAGAGTCAGGCTGTTATTTGGAGCAGCTGGCCGGGGCCTGTCCTGGGTCAGTGGGCAGAGGGGGAGGTGGATGCTGGGCCCCCAGCAGGGCCAGGGCTGGCTGGCTGCCTGATCCTTGTGAGGGACAGGAAGGGGGTGGGGGAAAGGACTGGAGGTCTGGGGGTAGGGGTGAGTAGCGGTGCAGAGAGGAAGAGGAGGAACACCCATGGCATTCTGTTTCTTTTGAACCTTAAGCCAAGCCTGAGTGCTCTGCAGATTTATGGCTGTTTTCTTGCAAGGATCTTGGGCTCACGCTGTCTTCCGAAGGGTCAGCTTCAACTCTGCGGGGCAGTTTTTCCCTGGACCTGGATTGCACATGACCCCTCCCCCTCCCACCTCCCAAAATAACCTGTCCTGCCCTCCCCCCTCAGCCGGATCTCTTTACAGATGTCTGGCTCAGTTTTCCCTGGGTGAGGCTGGGGCCACAGGAACTCAGGGAATCCTTTGCGCTCCTTTGCGTGTGGTTGCCCCCTCATGGCTGTCCCATGGCCTCTCAGGAGTTCCTGCCTGCACCCTGCCCAGTGCTAGGGGTCTCATTTGTAAAACAGACAGATTGGTTCCTGCCTCCTGGGGTTGGGTATCAGAGGCAGTAAGGAACCCTCTGTGACTTGACAGCTGCCAATCCTATTGTTCTGTCATCTCCCAGCAGGGCTGTAGTACTGGGCAACACATTTCCAGGTTCTCTTAGGAGGCATACCTCTATAAGAGAGACTCTTCCAAACGCTGGTTCACTCCCCAAGTGCCCACAACAGCTGGGGCTGAACCAGGCTGAAGCCAGTAGCTGAGACCTTCATCCTAGTTTCCAATGTGGGTGGCAGGGGCTCAAGCACTTGGGTCATCTTTTGTTGCTTTTCCTGGAGCATTAGCAGGGAGTTGGATGGGAAGTGGGCAGCCTGGACTCTGCTATGGGATGCGGGAGTGCCAAATGGTGGCTTAACCCTCTTGTGCCACAACCACTTTTATCTCCATTTTGCTTGGGTCTTTTCCATATTCCCCCTTTTCTCTCAAACTTTGGTCTGGATTGTGGAAGTCCCTTCCCAAGTCTCTCACTCGAGCCTTCAAGTTGCTTTATGAAGTCCTAGGTTCTCAGACCTCACTCTCCAGAGATCTATGGATAGGGAGAGGGGCCCAGAGAGCTGGGGCTTTGAAGAGATAGCTGGTGTGTGTGTAGGTTGGGGGGTAGAGGGAGGGTGGGCAGGAGCAGCTGGTGCTGGGGTGGAGGCAGAGCAGGAGGGAGCAGGGAGCGGCAGGAGACTGTGGGCAGGTGGGCTGTTGTGGGTGGCAGGGAGGGGAGTGTGGCTGCGTGGGGTTTTCTGGGAAGGTGTGTGGATATGTCATTTTGACCTTTAATTTACACCCAGAACCGTTGGGGTGCCTGCTGGGCCTGTGGGTGGAAGAAGCCCGGGCTGCCCACGCACGGCGAGGGGGTTGTCAGGGCCTGCACCTGCTCTTGGAGGCCCTTGCTAGAGCGAATGAGTGTTAGAGACGGGTGCCTGCCCTTCCCACAGCTTGCCAGTGTCTCCATCAGGTGTGTGTCCGTGTGCAGGTGTGCCGGTCCCTGTGGCAGTCACAGCCAGGGCTGGGGGAGTGGCAGCAGCTCTTCTCTGTGGTGTGCTCTTGAGTCCATGAATATTTAAGGTTACAGGGATATGCCTGGGTGATGCAGCCACTTAACTGCTCCCACTCTGCCCTGCTCCGGGTTAATGGGGCTGCTCTGGGTTGCCCTCAGCATTTTCTGCTTTTGTGTATTTACTCTGCTCCCCCCATCTTGCCAACCTCCCCCTGCATTGATTTCCCCATCCTCACAAGCATCAAGCGTAGGGGGAGCAGTAGCCTTTATTTTTCAAGGGCAGGGTATTGCAGGGAGGGGCTGGTGACATGGACCGCCTGGGCTGGCATCCCGGGCTTGAAGGTCTAGTTCCTGTCTTTGCTGCCAACCCCCTGGCTGACTTGGGGTCCTACCCCCACCATATAACACATGCATAGGCATGCACAGGCACACATACTCACACACACATGCCGTAGATGCATGTCTCTACATACATACATACATGTAACACATACACAACACACACGAATACACATATACACATGTATACATGTACACACTCAGACATGTATGTATATCCTGTGCTCACTTTTTTTCATCTGCAAGATGAGCGGGACCAGATGACCCTGGAGGTCTCTTCTGATCTTGGTCTTGTTATTCGGAGTTAGAAAAGCCTTGTCACACAACTGGAAGTCTTAGCACCAAGCTCAGAGCCCAGGAGACAGGACCATGTTTCTTTCTTTGCATTTCTCCTTGTCCAGCTAGGGCAGTGGGTCAAACACCTGCTTGTTGACTATGTGGTACATGCATGCTGTCTCACACATCTCTAAAGAACTAGGGGTAGACTCAGCTTTTATTTTATAATTTTTACTTATTTGAAGGTGGGGGGTTTCACTTACGGGCTTATTCTCAGAGTGCCTGAAATAGCTGGGGCTGAGCCATGTCAAAGCCAGGATCCAGGAACTCAATCCATTTCTTTCATGGGGTAGCAGGAACCCAACTACACAAGTCATTTAGGGTCTGCATTAGCAGGAAGCTGGAATTAGGAGCTGGAGCCAAAACTGGAATTAGGAGCTGGCATCAAAACTGGCATTGGGGTTGGGGAAGGAAGTTACACAGTCCACTGCCCGCACTGCTGGCATCCCACATGAGTGTCATTTGAAACCCTAGCTGCTTCTCTTCTGACCCAGCTCCCTGCTTATGTGCTTGGAGGATGTGCAGCAGAGGATGGCCCCAGTCCTTGGGTCTCTGCACCTATGTGGGAGACCTGGAAGAAGCTCCTGGCTCCTGGCTCCTGCCTGGGCCAGCCCTGGCACTGGAGCCATTTGCGGAGTGAACTAAAGAATGAAAGTCTTCTCTGCTCCCATCCTCTCTCTATCTCTCCCTTTCAAGGAAACAAAGACAAAAACAAACAAACAAAAAACAATGGACTTCCAATGGTGGGACCCAGATACCCCAAACACACTGGAGGGCAGCTGCTCAGACTGCTTCTATACCCAGACCGACTGCATCCAAGGAGCACCTGAAAGCCATGTGCTCACACCGGCGCACTGCAGTTTCTGGAAACTGTCCTCAGAGCTGTGGCAGATGCTCTGAAACGCCACTCCAGGGAGCAGATCTTGGTCTTCTGTGGTGGGGTGGGGGATGCTCTTTCCGCAGTGACGGAGACCCTAGGGGCCAAGTTATATGGAGAGACCAGGAGGCCAGGAAGGGGACAGACCTTGGTTTGGAGAAGTGTTTGTGCCCTGCAGAGTCTGTGTGTATCCCCCTCCTCCTCTCCATCCCGGGGTGCCACATCCAGGAGTCTGCAGAGCAGGGCTGCCACAGAGGCGTGGCCTCCTAGGGGACACCTTGTGAGGCCCAGGCCTGACATGCCTGCAAGAAAGTCCCCTAGTTGTGGTTCTGCCAAGCTTGGGCGCACACCCCTGCAGCTGGTGCTTTTGGGAGCGTGGCCAGAGCTGCTGACTCATGCACAGGTGGCTGCTCACTTCCAAGCTGCCTTGCCTCTCACAACCGCAGAAACCACGGGCACAGGTGGGAACAGCCTGTGAGGTGGGCAGGAAGGGTGGTGGTGGGGGGTGCAGGTAGGAATCAAGGCCAGGTGGGAAAAGGCAGATTTCTCAAGGGCTGGCAGTAGGGCCAGGGTTTTCTGGAGTCATGTAGACTCCTGGCTGTCACAGGGCAAACCTTGGACCTCAAGCAGGGCGTGGAGCACGTGACCTTTTAGAAGCATGATAACCTAGGTGATCTGCCAGCCTCCTGCTAGTCCGTTTCATCTCCAACCCTCTAACAGGTGGAATTTTAAATATGTATACAAATATATGGTGTGCAATATGATTTATCTGTTTGAAAGGCAGAGTGACAGAGAAGGAGGAAGAGGCAGAGAGAGAGAGAGAGAGAGAGAGAGAGAGAAGAGAGATCTCCTATCTGTTGGTTGCTTTTGAAAATGGCTAGAGGTAGATAGGCTTGGCAAAGTCAGGGACCAGGAATTGCATCTGGGTCTCCATGTGAGTGTCGGTGACCTGACGACCTGGGTCATCCTCTGCCACTTTCCAGGAGCATTAGCAGGGAGCTGGAACTGGAGTGGGGTAGTCTGAATTCAAACCCGGCCTCATGTGGGATCGTGGCATTGCAGGTGTAGCTTCCCCAGCCATGCCGCATGCTTTCTGAAAGCACTCATGCTCGGGGCGCAGAGCCGCAGAGGGTATTTGTCTGTGCTTAGTGTTCTGCTGAGCACAAGGGACACAGTGGAGCGGAAAACGAGCTGCGCATCTGTGCTGACTGTTCGAAGTCTAGCAGGAGCCGGGGCTATGGCTGGAGGGGCTAGGGCCGTGTCACCCAGGGGGGAGCACAAAATGCTATGGGAGAGGAGGGACAGGAGGGCACCCACAGGACCTCTTTGCTCCTCCCTCCACACTGTGGCAATTAAGTCCCCAGCTGTGGACTGGAGCGTGCTGCCTGCTGTCAAGTCCCAGATCTGCCATTCATTGGCTCTGTGACCTGGGGCAAGTTGCTTAACCCCCTGAGCCTCAGTGTCCCCACCCTTACAACTAGGTGAATGGCAGGTGTCCCCAGTATCATCAGTGAGAGGTGGTGGCGGGGGTTGGGGACAGAAGCCATGAAGCACCCCAGAAAGCTCTCTTACCACCCTGACTCCTGGGAAAGCATGGCTGCAGCTTTTAGAACCAGGGGACTGGGCCATCTGCGGGGAGACAGGTCCTGCTCTCCCTGTGCTTGTCAGATTAACTAACCACTCTGGATGTACGATGGTGTCCTCACCAGGAACAGTGACTCCCCCCCTCCGCCCCGCTAATTAACACCCGCCCTGTTAATGATTAAATCTAATGACTTTGACATGGGAGTGGGAGGGTGGAAAATTCCCGAGCCACAATCAGAAACGGGGGTGGCAGTATTGGTTACTGGCAACGGGAGGGCAAGGGCCCTGGGCCCTGGGCTCGCTGTGAGCAGCTGCGTGGAGCAGATGCTGGGTTTTCTCCTGAGGCTGCTCAGCAGGGGCGTGTGCACGCCTGTGCGAGGTACAGCCCTGTGCTCGTCCCAGGCTTGGCAGAGGCCTCAGGCCCCCGTCCAAGCCCGGGCCCTGCACTGCCGTTGCCAGGAGCTGACCACTGGCTGCTGCTGGGGCTGGAGGGAGGCGTTTTAGTGTCCCAGGGTGGCTGAAGCCATGCACCCGTGCTTGGGTAGTACTTAAAACCATGGGAACTGAGCTTCCAGACGTTCAGGTTCATCAGGGTCACAGGCACTAGGGACGACTGGGACCCTTTCCACTTCTGATGGCCTCGGTGTCCATGGCTTGTGGCAGCATAGCTCCATTGTCGGCCTCATTCTTTACTTGGCCTCCATACTCTTGTGTGTCTCTCGGCTTTTTCCTTCCTCTTCCTCTCTCTTTTAAAAAATTATTTGTTTTTATTTGAAAAGCAGAATTACAGGGAGAAGGAGAGACAGAGAGGAGAGAGAGAGAGAGAGAGAGAGAGAGAGATACTCTTTCTGCTGGTTCACTCCCCAAATGGCCACAATGGCCGAAGCTGGGCTGATGTGAAGCCAGGAGCTTCTTCCGGTCTGTCACACAGTGCAGGGTCCTAAGGTTCTGGGCCGTCCTCTACTTCTTTCCCAGGCCACAAGCAAGGAGCTGGATGGGAAGTGGTGCTGGGACACGAACCAGTGCCCATACAGGATGCTGGTATTGTGGACAGCTGTTTAACGTGCTGTGCCACAACACTGGCCTCCCTTTCTTTTTCTTTTCTTTTCTTTATTTTTTAAAAAAGAGTTATTTATTTTTATTGGAAAGGTAGATATACAGCGAGGAGGAGAAACAGAGAGGAAGATCTATCCGGTGATTCACTCCCCAAGTGGCTGCAATGGCTGGAGCTGAGTTGATCTGAAGCGAGAAGCCAGGAGCTTCTTCCGGGTCTCCCACTTGGGTGCAGGGTCCCAAGGCTTTGGGCTGTCCTCCACTGCTTTCCCAGGCCACAAGCAGGGAGCTGGAAGGGAAGCAGGGCTGCCAGGATTAGAACTGGCACCCACGTGGGATCTCAGCATGTGCAAGGTGAGGACTTTAGTCACTAGGCTACCGCACTGGACCCATCCTTTTCTTTTTCTTGTAAGGATTCCAGTCACTGGATTTACGGCCTACTCTGAATCCAGATTTATTTCCTCTTGCCATCGTTAGTCGTCTTACATCTGTCAATACCCTCTTTTGATATTCAGAGAGTGAGGGTGGACAGGACCTTGAGATGTGCTGCGGACAGGGCAGGGACATGGTGAGCGCTGCAGGATGTCAGCTGGGCAGGCTGGAGCTGGCACACAGCTCTACCTGGCTCTCCCTCTCCCCTTTAGCAAGTGCTTGGGATGCTGGGTGTGGTTGGGCAGGGTGATTGGAGGGCAGGCTGCACTCACAGCTGAGGGTCCCTGTGATGTGGTCCCAACGAGGGGGAGACTGTAGCCTGTATGACGAATGATCGTGATTGTCATATAATTGAACAGTGAAACAGCAGGGCTGGCACTGTTGTGCATCATGTTAAGCTGCTACCTGCGGCGCCGGCATCCCGTGTCACAGGATGTATTTTGACCTCGTCTTGACGCTGTGTGGTGCCTGCTGTTCCTTCATGTTTTGTTTAGTGGTAACCTGTTCCCTAGCTCTTAGGTGAAAACTCAGCGAAGAGGCGAAATGAGAACAACCATGTAGGGAACCCAAACTGGTGGAAGACAGTGCCTGTCACGTCCGTAGCCTGCTGGACCCTGCCCAGCGCCGGAAGCTAGGCACAGGGACAGGCATTGCGCCGGCTTCACTTCTTTCTGTTCCCCTGCCAGATCCTCTCCCCGTCTCTGGCCCCCCCCCCTCACCATGGCAGTTTATGGTGAAAAGCAGGGTAGGGGTCCCGTGGATGGGTGAGGAGGACCTCCCCCTTTGCATTACTTGGGGCCCTGCCTCCTCTTGCTCCTCCCGCTATGTTCTGTGCTTTCAGGTGACTGTTTTCTCCTGGTGCTGCTGGTGGTGGTGATGGGGTTTGGGGTGGGTTCCTGGCTTCTCAGAGCCTGCCCATCCATCTGACTCCCCTTGTCCCAGGAGTTTGCGACCCCTTCCTCAGCTGTTTGGGTCCTTTTGTCTCTTGGTATTATCCAGCAAATAGCTCGGGGGATGCCCCTGCCCCCTCCCAGGAGCTTTGGCCATCCCTCTTTTGCCAGGTAAACTTGAGAAGGCCAGGGCTTGTGCACAGGAGATGCCTCTGCCTGCTGCCTTCTTCCAACCTGCAGATGGCATCCAGACCCCAGGGCACCCTGTGTTCCCACCTCTAGGGGACCTCACCATCAGTTCCCTGCCCAGGGCCTCACCAGTTTTACCGCCGGGGAGTGGGCCCCCTCCCTCCTCTTCCATGAGAGGGACCGGGGAGGGCTGACGACCCAGCTTTCTCCTTTCATTTCCTGCTTAACAAAATCTCCTTTCCTCACCATGCTGTGACTGCCTTTGATATCCTGGATCTAGCTGAGGGGGTCAGAAACGCTTCTCCAATATCTGCTTTGAAAGAGAGGAGCTGGGAGGCTCCAAGCATCATGCACAGATAAGGAGAGGGGAAGGCTTGATGGCTTTACACGGTTATGTTTTTAGGGATGTGGCTCCTCCCAGATGTATAGGAGGTGCGAGTTCATGAAAAATTCAATCGCAATTTCCTTTGAAATTCTTCATGTGCCGAGGTGGCACCTCACTTTGAAATTTCATCTCCTGTATCTCGGAACCTAGTAGAAACCATGACTCCAACATCATTTTATAAAAGTAGCTGGGGGAATGAAGACTTGTGGGGGGTGGGGATTGAAATCAGGCTCTTGGAGCTACCCTGAGAGAGAGGAGGAGACACAAACTGCCCAGAGGTAGATGGCCAGTAGAGGGCAGGAGATGGTGCCTTAAACCCCATTTCCTTCTGGGGGCTCAAGAGACTAGATTCTTTCATCCCATCTTTGCAGGCCCATCTCCCCCTCCCTACCACCTGTCACCTCTTTGGGCTGGGGGCTCAACTCAGATACCTCAACTGGTTCCCTCTTGTTGGCTTTACTTCTTGGCTGTCTTTTAAAAAGAATTCTTTCTCTCTCTCTCTCTCATACACACAGCTCCCATTGGCTGGTTTACTAACCAAGTACGTGGAATGGCCGGCTGGGGATGGGCCAGACCACAGCCAGGAGTTGAGAACTCAGTGTAGATCTTCCACCCGTATAGGCAGAAACCCAGGTAGTCACTTGCTCCTCCTCCAGGAAGCTGGAGTCAGAAGTAGAACTAAGACGCAGACCTTGGAGCTCCAGAATGTGCTGTCCTAACCAGCACCTTAGCAGTGAGGTCCAACCCTTGGCCCTAGCTCTCGGGTTTTCTGTATCTTCCTGCAGCAGGATAAGAAATAAAGCAGTATGCCTTTGACACCAGCAACCTCTTCCTAAGCACCTATGATGGTAATGGTTGCAGAGACGGACGCTGCACTGGTGTAGTCCACACACCCTGTGAATGGGGACAGAGCCATAGACCTGGAACCATTGTGAGAATAACAAGGAACAAGAGCTGTGGGAGCGTTGTTGAGCAGGCAGTCTAAAGCCAGGAGCCAGGAGCTTCCTCTGGGTCTCCCATGTGGGTGCAGAGGCCCAAGGACTCGAGCCATGCTCCACTACCTTGCCAGGCACATTAGCAGAGAGCTGGATCAGAAGTGAAGCAGCCCAATACCATGTCAATTAATTCCATAACGATGTTAATTGTTGCAGATGGTATATTAGTGCTTTTATTTGACCGGGAAGATACTCTGCTGACTCTGCCCTCAGACCAGAGAGGGTCTACCCAATAAGTAGTTGGACTTGTCTGGACTATGGGATGTTGGACTCTATGCTTGGCAAATACTTGCAGGGAGGGAATTTCAACTGAACTTGAACTATGGTTATGCAGCGGGGTGGAGGAACCCACCATGGGGGGAGGGTGGGGGGAGAATCCCAGATTCTATGTAATTACAACACAATGTAATTAATGAATAAGTTTAATAATAAAAAAAAGAAGTGAAGCAGCCAGGGCTAGAACTGGTGCTCATATGGGATGCTGGCACTACAGGCGGCAGTTTTACTTATTCTACCACAGTGCCAGTTCCTGCAAGCAATCTTATTGAATTTGTAAGCTACTGGAGAAAACAGGGAAGGTGGGAGCCTTTAGCTTCTCAGAGAAAAGTGCTAGAGGATTTGATGTTGTTTGTCAGGAGAACAGAAGAATCAGTTTAGAGTGAAGTATGTTTGGCATGACAGAGGCTGAGGACACACTGGCTAGAAGCCCAATTCCAGTTCTTCCAGCTGGGCTGCTTGCTTTGCCTCATCTATGGAATGGGACTGAGAATGTCTGCATCCCAGGGGTGTGGCAAGTAGTGGATAAGACAGTGCACATAAAGCTGTCAGCACCGTTTCCAGCAAATGCTCCTGCAACAATCGCGCTGCAGTTCTACCAGGGTGAGCTGTTGTTGCTCATTAGCAGGAGAGAGGTGCGAGCTGGCTGGAGGGCGGGGAAGGAGAGACAGCTTCATTTCTGGGAGTGCCCAAGCAGAAGCTGCCTGTGGCTTTTCTCTCCCTCTATTTTTAAAAAGATTTATTTTTTTATTTGAAAGATCTACAAAGGTAAAGAGAGACAGAAAGATCTTCCACCCACCGGTTCACTCCTAATTGATCACAACGATCGGAGCAGAGTTTATTCAAAGCCAGGAACCAGGAGCTTCTTTGGGGTCTCCCATGTGAGTTCAGGGTCCCAAGGCTTTGGGTCATCTTCCTCTGCTTGCCCAGGTCACAGGCAGGGAGCTGGATGGGAAGTAGAGCAACTGGGACATAAACCAGTGCCCTTGTGGCATCCCAGTGCTTGCAAGGGGTGGATTAGTTAATTGAACCATTGTGTTGGGCCCTCTGTTTTGGAAGATTCATTTTTATTTATTTGAAAGACAGAGTAGGGCCTGGTGTGATGGCTTAAAGGCTAAATCCTCATCTTGCATGTGCTGGATTCCACATAGGCACCAGTCTGTGTCCCGACTACTCTACTTCCCAGTCAGCTCCCTGCTTGTGGCCTGGGAAAGCAGTATGGGTGGCCCAAACCTTGGGATCCTGCACCTGCATGGGAAACACAGAAGAAGCTCCTGGCTTTGGATCAGCTCAATTCTGGCTGCTTTGGCCACCTGGGGAGTGAACCAGTGGATGGAAGATCTTTCTTTTTGTCTCTCCTTCTCTCCATACATCTGATCTGCCTTTAAAATGAAATGAAATCTTTTATTTTTAAATTAAAAAAAAAAATCTTTTTTTTTTTTTTAAATAAAGAGTACAGAAAGAAGAAAAGACAAAGAGGTCTTCCATCTGTTGGTTCACTCCCCAAATGGCTACAACAGGTGGGGCCAGGCCAGGTCAAAGCCTGGAGTCAGGAGTTTCTTCCAGGTCTCCCACATGGATGCAGGGGCCCAACCACTTGGGCTATCCTCCACTGCTTCCCCAGGTACATTAACGGGGAGCTGGATTGGAAGTGGAGCAGATGGGACTTGAACTGGTGCCCATCTGGGATGCTGGTGTGGTAGACAGTGGCTTAGTCTGTTGTACCACAGCCCACGATTTTTCTAAGTTGAGGCTGTAGGGGCCTGCCCTGCTCTAAAACTATACAGCAGGGTTTATTAATGATTCTGGGATTCATAGGAGAAAGGCCACTGGGACAGGGAGAAGGAGCCAGAAGTACATGGAATCAGGCCTTGCTGGTCTGAGACCAGTCATGTGAGGCCTGCCTTAGCTGTCCCGTCTCCTTGTGGAGCTTTGTGGGTCCCCACTTCTGCTTCTGTGGTGTGGGGTCCCACGTTCTGGAGGAAGATTAGAGGTGGTGGTGGTCAGTTTTCTTTCATAATACACCCCCTCCAACCTCACAAGCCTCCGATGAGAAAAAGTTTCCATTCTGAGGTCCCCGTATCTGTGCACTCACTGGGAAAGGCTTCCTGAGGCTTGACTTCCTGTTTCCGCCCACTGGGGCTGCCTTCCGGGTGAAGCATCAGCCTGTTGACTGTCGCAGCCCTGCAGGGGTAGGGAAGGAAGCACAAAAGTGTCGCAGTCCAGGAGGACCCTGAGACCCCGTCCCCCATGCCTTCCTGGTTCATTCCCACAGGAAGAGGGGGCTTTTCTCTGTTCCTCCCCAGCAGCTGAGTGTGTGTGGCAGGCGGAACCTCTTGCCCCTATCTTCCTCACTTGCCTTTGTCCAGAAAAGGAGCAACTTTCCTTCATTCTCCTGCTCAGTTATTCAGTTCATTCACTCCCGAGATCAATTCAGACTCACTGCCTGAGCTCCAGCTCTGTATTTTTTTGAAGATTTATTTTTATTGCAAAGTCAGATATACAGAGAGGAGACATAGAGAAGAAGATCTTCTGTCCGATGATTCACTCCCCAAGTTGCCACAATGGCTGGTGTTATGCCAATCCAAAGTCAGGATCCAGGAACTTCCTCCAGGTCTCCCACGTGGGTGCAGGATCCCAAGGCTTTGGGCCATCCTCTTTCTGCTTTCCCAGACTACAAGCAGGGAACTGGATGGGAAGTGGAGCTGGCGAGATTAGAAACGACATCCATATGGGACCCCCGGGCGTTCAAGGTGAGGACTTTAGCCGCTAGGCCACTGCTCCAGGCCCGTGAGCTCTAGCTGTTTGCCCAATAATTACTGTTCAAGGTGCAAGCAGTGTAAAGTAACAGGAAGTTCCTAGGTTTCGTGGAGCATACGTCTAAAATATAGATTTGAAAGGGAAAGAGAGAGAGAGAGAGAGAGAGAGAGAGAGAGAGAGAGAGAGAGAGAGAGAGAGACTCTGCTTCCATTGACTGGTTCACTACCCAAATGGCTGCAACATCCAGAGCTGGGCCAGGCTGAAGCCAGGAGTTGAGAACTCCATCTGAGTCTCCCACCTAGGTGTCAGGGACCCAAGTACCTGGGCCATCCTCTGCTGCCTTCCTAGTTACATTAGCAGGACGTTGGATCAGAAGCAGAGCACGCTGACTGGGGCTGCAGGCTGTGTGCACTTGGTGGCTTAGCTTGGGTGGCAAGAACAGCTCAGGCATTTTACAAAGCGTGCTTGTCTAGATGATAAATGGAGAGAGAATTGTAAGAGGTAAAGAGGTTATTCAGGAAATCCCAGCAGAGGTCCAGGTGCTAACAACAGGAGTGAGGCTGGGATGGTGGCAGGAGAGATGGAGGGAGAGAGGAAGTCAGGTATATCCCGTGTCGTAGTTCAAAGCTTTGTGATTGTGGGGACTGAGGGAAAGGCAGGACCAAGGCTGACTCCTATATTTTGTGAATTTGAGAAATGGAGTCTGTGATGGACAGGCAGGTGAGGTGAGCAAGAGCGATGGGCTGCTAGTTCAGGTGCAGTGACAAGGTCGTAATTCCATGGCTTGGAAAGAGGTTGGTGTCTCTGTTGCACCCAGTACTTGCTCTCCTGTTGCTCTGTCCTTTTCAACATGTGGTTTTATGTGGTGGCTGAAGGCGGTGGCTGCACTCTTCACCTCTTCATCTGCTTCCTTCCAGTTGGTGGGAGGGAGTGGAAATGAGAGGGGAGAGGGAGAGGACATGGACGTGCTGGTTTTCTGAAAAGGCACACTCCTTCCCACCAAAGCTACCCTTAAGTTTGCTCAGGTTCTGCTGAATAAAACCTGGGTGCATTCCCCTCTCCCCACCCTCCACTCCCACCTAGTGCTATAAGTGAGTTTGGGAAATGTGATCTGTAGGGTCATGGAAGAAATGACCGGTTCAGTGAGGGAGGTTTGGATCGGGTCAAGAGGTTGTTACAGGGGCAGGAGCTGGGTCTGTGGCGTAGCAAGCTAACCCGCTGCCTGTGGTGCCAGCATCCCATATGGGCACTGTTCGAGTTCCAGTGGCTCTACACTCCATCCAACTCCCTACTAATAGCCTGGAAAAGCAGCAGAGGGGGGCCCAAATGTTTGGGTTGTTGCACTCATGTGGGAGACTCAGAGTGAGATGCTGGTTCCTGGTTTCGGACCAGCCCAGCTCCAGCTGCTGTGGCCATTCAGAGAGAAAACCAGAGGATGGGAAATTTTTTCTCTGTCTCTCCTTCTGTCTCTGTAACTTTGCCTTCCACATTCAAAGATTAAAATAAATCTTTAAAAATAAGAGGTTGTTAACAGCTCTCAGAGTTAGAATAATGGCAGTGTGGATGGAGGGTGGGAGCCTTGAAATGAGGATATTGGAGGTGATTGTGGCCAGGGGGGCAGAAGCACAAGGTCAAGGACTGAGGGCCAAGGGAGCTGGAGAGATTATGGGCATGAACTTGGACAGGTTCGAGGAGGGAGACAGCAGCAAGCAGGAGCTGCGAGACTGGACGAGGGGTTCCTCAGGGTTCTGAGCTTCCAAGGAGGGGGCTTTCGAGGCTGGATGGGGGAGATGCGCCACCGAGGCAGCTATGGGGGAGAAGGAGGCCTCCTCTGGCTCTTGTCTGGGATTCAAGGTGGTTCATGGCTAAGGAGGAAAGCCACTTGCACTTGAGTGGGTTGTAGAGACCATGAGGTTCCCAGGGAGACTGAAGTTGTTGTTCAAGGTGAGGAGTGGAGAGGACATTCAGGATGCTGGACGTGTGGAGGAACTGGCTGCTGGCAGGTCAGGGGCTCATCAGGTACTGTCCAAAGGCTTGGGGGAAAGAGAGAAGAGAGATGAGAGAGAGAGACTGACTGGGCAGAGGATCAGGTTGTCTAATAGGTCCCTGCAGACTGTGATGTAGAGATGTGGCAGTTAATAGGAGAGGCGTGACAGATGGGAGAAGGTAAAGTCTGTATTGACTTTGGTGACAGGTTTCTGTGGGTTAAAGGGGGAGAGGGCATGAGTAGTAGTGGCCAGTCGCCCAGGATCAGATATGTGGGAGCAGAATAGCTAATAGCCCAATGAAGATGTCCACCTCTGACTTCCCACAAGATGTGCCTGTGTGAGGTTACAATGGCCTTGGGAAATCATTGCATTTGCAGACAGAACTGAGGCTGGTCTTATCCGAGATTAGCTGAGAGGGTGCAGTGCAGTCCAAAAGGTGCCTCAGCGTGGATGAGGGTCCCAGAATACAGAAGCCTGTGGATGGCTGGGTGAGCAGGCCTTGGCTGGTGTGGAGCATAGAGACATGGGGCTGGGAGCCAAACAGTGGGGGAGGCTTGAGGAGCTGGACAGGACAAGGGGAGTGGATTCTTCCCTGGAGCCTTGGGAAAGGAATGCAAACCTACTGACAGCCCTTGGCTTCGGGCTGAGTGGGGCCCACCACGAATTCTGAAGTGCAGATGATCAGATGATAACACAGGAGTTATTCTCAGCCAGGAAGCTTGTGGTGGTAATTTGTAATTGGAAAGCCAATGCCAGATGAAAGGCTGTTTTCTCCAGGGGACTGACCCCTCCTGCAGGGTGGGGGTGCTATGACAGCTGGCCCGGCAAGTGTCTGGGAGGCTGTGCTCACAGGGGTGCCGAGGGCCTTGGCAGGAATGTTCCGGAATGTTCTGGAGCAGCTTTGCTTTCTTCTCTTTTGCCCTCTCTCCCTAGGGGAACGCCCTTGGGACAACGCTCCCTGTTCTTGCTCCTCCCCTGGAGAGTGTCTGCTGTTTTTCTGTTTGTTCAGTGGCTTAGGCAGGAGGAAGGAGAAGGGGCCCCTTCCGGACTTGTGTCTCAATGGCATGGTTTGTCCCAGTTTTGGCAAAGTCCAGCGTGCTGGGGGTTGTTTGGTCCTTATGCAAGGGAGTTTCAACAAGTTTGTGAAAAAAAATAGAGTGAAAAGATAAGTTTATTTGAGTGTAAAAAAGTTGAAACCCATGAGTGATTTTTCTTTATATGTTTAAAAAATGTTTAAAGGGTTATTTGAAAAGCAGAGAAAATAGGAGAGAAGAGAGATCTCCCAACTACTTGATCACTTCCAAGATGATTGCAATAGTCCAGGCTGGGCCAGGCTAAAGCCAGGAGCTCAATCCAGATCTCCCACATGGCTAGCAGAGGCCCAATTACCTGGGCCGTTACATGCTGCCTCCTAGGAAGTATGTTACCCATACGCCCTATCAAAGTGCCTGGGTTCAAAACCCAGCTCAACTTTTGATTCTGGCTTCCCTACATGGCCCTCCCTGGGGCTGTGATGGGAAATGTAGAATTTGCCTTGGGGAACCCAAGTACATTGGATTTGGACAGTCAGGGGCTCTGAGGGGTTGCTCTGATTTACAGTTTCACAGATGTAGAGGAGGTTGGAACGAAACCGCTTCAATTCCATGTGGGCATAAAAACCAAGGCTGCTGGATTTTTGGCTCCAAATTATGGCCTTCAGCCCTCAGTAGACAATGCTATCCTGGCTGTCTCAGTACCTGAACATCTGCTTTCTTTTGAAGTACATTTAGGGTCATGGAAGGCATCCTAGAGGACTTGCATTTGTGGCATTTATCAAAGGCTCCGGGAATGGTTTCCTACCACACAGCCCTCAGTTGGCTTGGGGCTGCACATGCATTCCCCTAGCCTGGGGTTGTGAATTTCAGGATGCTTGCCAGGGGATTAAACACAGGGGTGTGGCCGACTTCACACAGCTGAAAAGGAACAACGCTCACAGTGGGTGAGAACAGAGGAAAATACATCAGAATGATGATAAACCAGAGGGTAGGAGAGAAACAAACAAGTTCAGTGCCTTGAACGCTGTCTCCAAAAGTCACATTCACTTGGAAGCAAGGAGATGTAGGGTCCACTTAGAGATAAATCTTACTGTTACAAGTTAGCAAGGAAGCGAAAGACAAAAGAAAGCAGCTCTGTTGTTTGAGGTGAGAAAAGACGTTTCCTGGGAGAACAGTTCAGTTCCTATAACCCATGCTTGAGGTACAATGGCAAAGAAGGACGATGTATTCATGCCTTTTTTTTTTTTTTCAGGCAGGAACCAGAAAGATCAGTTTGCAGGACAATGGTGGGAGAATGGCCGGGACCCAGAGAGCTTTAACAACCACAAGCATCAGGGCAGGTGTTCAGCAGAGTGATTAAGACGCAGCTTGGGACATTTGTGTCCCATATGGGAATTTGAATCTGCTTGCACATCTTGGCCCTGGGGTGGGGATGGGGTGGGGGCATGGGGGTAGCACGTGATGGCTCAAGTGGCTGGGTCACGGCTGCCCATGTAGGAGACCCGGATGGAGTTCCCAGCTCCTTCTGACTTCAGCACGGTCCTAGCAGTTGCAGACATTTGGAGAGCGAACCAGCAGATGGGAGATCTCTTTATTCTTCCCTCTTTCTGTCTTTCAATAAAAGAAAATAAATAAGTAAACAATGAAAGCCCTCCCCTAGTGATGCAACATGGAGCGAGGCCGCTAGAGGGAGTGTGGGATCCAGAAAAGTGTAGTGGGGTGTGAGGGAAGGAGATGGGAGATTTAGTTCCTCCCTCTGGCACTCTTTCCCAGGAACACAGCTAGATTTGAGGGGTAAGTGTCACCCCTGTCCCGAAGAATCGTGCCTAGGAAACAGGTCGTGAAGTTCCCGAGAAGACAAAACTTGCTCCAAAGGGAACTGAGGCGAGAGAGAGAGAGAGAGAGAGAGAGATTGAGTCACCTCTGAATTAAATTGGGATGCTTATTTAAATTTCTAAATATCACTGACGACAGAAGGGACAGCGCATGAGTCTCCATCCTCCTGTGGCTAATGTAATGCCAACACACAGCTCTTTCTGAGAAGTTTCTCCCACTTGAGCTTTAAGGTCCCGCACTGGGAGCTCCATAAAGAGCTGGCACAGATGAGAACATTCTGGCGAGGTGAAGCCCAGGCGGGGTCTCTTCTCTCAATGACCACTTAGTTACCACTGTGAGCAATGTGACTCCAGCAGCCGCACTTGTGACTTTGAGAACTGGGGAAGGAAGAAGAGGGGAAACAGGATGTCCCTGAGCTGTCTCATTTTCATCTCATTCTGTTCTCACTCCATTCTTTCCTGGCTGATGCAGCACGACCAAGCCCTGTCCCCCGCGCTGCCACCACAAGCTGACTACTGTTGCTGTAAGGAGTTATTCCAATATCCTTCCCTGGACCCGTCACCATTCCTTCTTCCTCACAGCTCATGAAGTTCGCGCCGGCCTAGCTATCCACCAATCGGATGTAACCTGGCATTCCACCTGAATCCCACCTCCCAATCTTCCAGCCCCCTCCCCAACTCCGCCCACTCGCCAATCATCCCTAGGCATTCACCTGCAGGCGCCAATCCCCTGGGGGCCTGATCTCAATCCCTCCCAATCCCCACCCCCTTCACCTGGCAGACAAAAAGCCCCCCCAGGTGCGGCTCGGTCTCTCATCCCTCCTCTGGTCTCTGTCTCTCTGCTCTCTCTCTGGTCTCTCCTTCTCTGGTCTCTCCCCTCTCTCTTTTATCTCCTCTTTCTCTCCCCCTCTCTCTCCTCTCTCTCTCTCTTCTCTCCCCTTTTTCTCCTCCTGATTTTCTCCACCTCTACCCGTTCCTGCCCCGTTGGAATAAACCTCCTAAGATACCTCGTTGCGTCTGGTGTGTTTCAGCTCACGGTAAAGAACCAGGTTGTGGAAATTAGCTGCGCGTAATAATATCGTAATATCGTATGAACTAGAACTCTCCAATCTTTTTAAATAACTAACAGTTGCTGACAATAGAAGCTGGCTGTGGCCTCCACTTTTTTTTTCCTCTTGCACCTTGAAACTGCATAAAAACTATTCGTGCCATTGCCATTCTCCGCTCCCAAGCTGCTGACACCCCCACTAGAACCATGCACTGGTTCTTGGGCACTTTCTTGCCCTATGACCCAAAATGATGCTAGTATTTGTGAATTTTGCTCTTGCGGAGCCAATGTTGTATTTTTCTCCCCGTGTGTCCTAGTTACTCTCTGAGAAAGCTGGAGATGCAGGGACATTGAGAAGCAGAAGTTGTAGTGTGCATACCTGCCCCTTCCCTCCTCAGCCACACCTGCAGCTGCCACACAGCCCTTCTCTCAGCTCACCCAAAGAGGGCACACAGTTTTTCTGGTAGCTCTTGCGGGGATCAGAGCTTACGGGATTGTTCTTGAAGAAGGCGGAGTTCTAGCAGGTGGATGGACCCAGGTTTCTCTGGGTGAGAGCTCCTGGCAAAGAATAAGCCACATGTAACTCCGGGAAAGGAAGCGTTTTGGACTGCACTTTCCCATATTTTAATTTGAAAGGGAGTGTGTTACTTTGAAAGTGAGAAGGGAGTTTGTGTTCACAGCAGGGATGCTTTGGTTGTGCCGTTGAGTCATTTGGTATTTTATCCTGTCACTTAACGTTTAGTCAAGTGAGCTGTGCTGAGCAGCACGTTTGAGCTGACTGGAATGAGGGAATAGTCTTGGGTGTGGTACGATCTTGGGGTCAGTTTGTGTTCTGTTTTGCTTGTTTTTATTGTTTGTTGGAGTAGCGTGGAGAGCGAGAATGAGAGAGTTTGCAAGAGCATTCTCATCTGCCAGTTCACTTCCTAAATCCTTCAGAGCTGTGGCTGAGGCGGAGGCTGGGAACCGGGAGCTCAGTCAAGGTCTCATTCATGGGTGACAGAAGCCATCACTGCTGCCTTACACGGAAGGAATCAGCCAGAGCTGGAGTTAGGGGTCAGAGCCTGGTATGGAACCCAGACACTCTGATATGGTATCCCAGCCTCTTAACTACTGGGCTATTCTCCTTTTCTCTATTTGAATCCAACGCAGAGAACTTCAACATCAAAAGTAAACTGTCTACCCCACTAATTCCTTGAGCAGGCAAAAAAAAAAAAAAAAAAAAAAAAAAAAAAAAATAGTGGTCATGCTAGGATAGCTATGACTGATCAGTGCCTAATCATGTGGTTATATTTGATTTGAACATTACACATTGTATATGTGGATAATACAGCACACTGTATCCCCCAAATATACAATTATCTGTCAGTTAAGTGCAAAAATGCATAAAAATAGTGGTAAGAAACTAAATAATTCTCTTTATCTGAAAATTGAGATAACAAACATTTTAAGCCTTCGAAAGGATTAGAGGCATGAATATACATAAAGCATTTGGAAATAGGATTGTCTGCATAGTAGGAGCTTCAGCAAACAGGAGCTGTTGATGAGGCCACTTCTGTAGGTCACACAGGCCCCATACCTGTACAGCGGGAGCTCTCTCCCAGGCTCTGCTCATCTCCTCTCCCCAGCCCTGCAAGCCACACCTGCAGCTGGTGGCTGTCTCCTGGCCCACCTGCTAAGCCCTGAGTGCCCAGGGCTGCAGTGTTGGAGGCGTTGTTCCCCCTGCACGTCCTTCCCTGCAAGAGGAGCAGCCTGGAGGGTGCATTTGGCACCTGAGCGTCCATTCCTGGCTTGTTCCCCTCTCCCACACCCCTCCCTGCCTAGGAAGGGCAAGTGAATTTGTGGTAACAGTTCCTCCAGCCTCACCTCTGTTCATTCAGTTCAGCTGGGGTGAGGCTGGGAGACTGGGCATGGCATGTTGGGCTTGTGGCACAGCCATTGGTGTGGTGGGTGCTTCCATCTCCCCTTGTGTGTGAACCCTCTTCATCATCTCTGTATTGACCTGAGCAGTAGTATCTGAAGGATCTATCTGGGGCTTCTTTATCTCCAAGACATTTCATTTGTCCGACCCTAATTTTCCCAGGAAACTGTGCCTTCAGACCTCAGCTCCCTCATCATCCACTGTCCCTTCTTTGGGTTTTTGACTAGAATTTGTGCCTCGTTTCAAGCTGCAGCCCGAGAAAGAAGATCTGTGTAGCTTTGCCCTGTGGGTAGGGTGGGCAAACCAGGGCAAGTGGACCCTTGACAACTTTCTATGCCAGGAGAGAGCAAAGGCAGGAAAGAGATAGTCTTATTGGTCTCCAGCTCTAAACATATTTCTGCCAGGTTTTCCTCCATCAGGAAAGCACTGCAGGGTACTGGTTGCTCTATTGGATATTCTGGAAACTCTACAAAAAAATGTTCTTTTTTTTTTTAAAGAAAATATTTATTTATGTATATATTTCAAAGGCAGAGTGACAGAAAGAGGGAGAAGAGATCTTCCATCTGCTTCCTCAAATGTTCATAACAACCAGAAGCGGATCAGGCTGAAGCCAAGAGCCTGGACCTCCATCTCTGTCTCCCAAGGTGGATGACGGGAGTCCAGGTACTTGGACCATCTTCCACTGCTTTTCCAGGCACATGAGCAGGGAGCTGGATTGGAAGTAGAGTTGGGACTTGAACTGGTGCTCTGATGTGGGATACTGGTGCCCCAAGCAGTAGTTTAGCCCACTGCACAGGGCACATCTTTCTATGTGTCCCAGAGGACACCAGAGATTCTTCTAGATGGAAACAGACTTCCCTCCACTTGTAGGTCAGAAAGGGACTTCCTGCTCTATCATTGGGCTCCTACCCCTAGACAGCGGAGCATGGATATGGTTTGTGGGCCACACCTGCTGGGTATTTGCTGAA